>NC_085861.1:44154898-44159898 GCF_034702125.1 Engraulis encrasicolus
GCATACTGTAACCGTGAATGATTCCAAAGGGCAAGTTAGTTAGTTAGTTATTTAGTTGTGTCAGTATTCAGGAAGTGGAATACAATTACGGGGTTTCAGCTGACAGTAGTGCTTACAGAGATAAACCAGCGCCTCAGGGGCTGTGCTTAATTGCTCCCCACAGTATACTACAGCCCATCAGGTGACATGGTGACACCCCCTCATGTTGTAGTCCTCTATACCCCCCATGGAGAATCCCATTCCAGCCTAGCCAGGCTGCGCCCTCCCAGTGAAATCGAATCGCGATTACAAGTCTATGATAATCAGGCAAATTCCAGCCTTGAACATGGGGACAGTCACTACACAGCCCCCGGACGGACGCCCCCCCACACAGTGAGCCAGTGGGTCAGCAGCCAGCCAACAAGTCTTGAAACAAAGCCCCAACATTATGCACGCAATGTAGAGCGAGAGATCAATACTCACGATTGATTTGGCCAACGAAAACACAACACAACATGGCCCGGGCGGGACCGGACCCTCTCTCTGGAAGCTGCACCGTGTGACCTCTGCTTGGCCCAGAAACACGTGTAATGAACATAAACAACACAGCGTAATAGTCTCGGGAGGCTGGCCTTACTCACCCTGAGAAATTCCAACTCCAGCAAATTATTCAAACAACAACAAAAAAGGGGGGCACAGTACTATCTTATGTGTGTCCTCTCTCTCTCTCTCTCTCTCTCTCTCTCTCTCTCTCTCTCTCTCTCTCTCTCTCTCTCTCTCTCTCTCTCTCTCTCTCTCTCTCTCTCTCTCCCTTTCTCTCTCTCTCTCTGTCTGTGTGCCCGTGTGTTTGTGTTTGTGCTTGGACCACATCTACCCAGACTGATAAACAGAGGTAGTAGCAGCGACTGAGAAAAATAACAAATAAAGAACAAAAACGGGCGTCTAGCCAGATAACGGAATCTCCACATGCCACATAATGCTACAGAAACACTGACCTGGGCAACAGTCTCGGCAGCATTTGCTTATTTATTTATATACAGTTTGTTGTTATTGTCTATTCAATCATTATCTAGGCCTATTTTGTATTATCTTTTCAATATTACAGTGTGTTTTGTTTTCTGAACGTTTTTTTAATTGTTTTTAAGCCATAAAAGACAAATTTAACAACAAGTCAAGTCAAGTCAAGTCAAGTAGGTTTTATTGTCAATTTCTTTACATGCACTGGTCATACAAAGAATTTGAAATTACATTTCTTGCTTTCCCATACAGACATAGACTAATCTAGGTAAGGACATAGACAGTATAGACATAGACAGTACTTATACATGGACTTAAGACAGTATGGACATAGACAGTGCTCATACAGACATTTAAAGTGCAAGACTGGACAACAGAAGACTTGTAGAGGACATACATTAAGAGGTATTTGTTGTGCTTTTCCTAAAAAAAAAATAAAAATAAAAAAAACAACAACAGTACCTATACAAATGTTTGCCCTCCAACCCTCCAAAAACACCCGTCAATGCCCAGTTGGATTAGCTATGTGAGAATAGTTTCATATTTCACATAGGCCATTGATGATCATACAGTACGTTTCAAACACCATGTGATCTACACATAAGAGATTGAAGCACAGACACCAACAATAACACGCCACAAGCTATCAAAATGACGCAACCAACTTCACACTTATTACACACACATTATTGAACCGAATGTGTAATATACAGTGTATCCCTCCCGCCCATATCCCTTTCCCACCCCATTGCATTATGGGAGTTCAATGCCTTATAGCGTTCATTTTGCCCCAAACCCTCAAAAGCAACACAACAGATAACTTCACATACCTTATGCACAGCCAGGCATATGACATGAACTCTGCATCTTGACCACCCAACCCAACACCCATCCTTACATTATAAGCTGACATGCAAACACACACACACACACACACACACACACACACACACACACACACACACACACACACACACACACACACACACACACACACACACACACACACACACACACACACACACACACACACACACACAGACACACACACACACACACACACACACACACTCATTTGCATGGTTTGCATGGTTGCTCAATGTGAAGGCGTCAGCTGTATAAGCCTGTAGTTTTTTAAGTAGCACTGCCAGCCAGTGCTAGTGCTGTTGCTCCAATTCCATGGCCAATTTGGACGCAAAACATGCCTTCGGCTGTTCAATTCCCTTCAAGTTAAATGCTAATTTCTCATAGCCCTCCCGTCCCTCTGACTGTGAGAATTTAGCATGGTGGCATGATATGGTTTTTGGTCTCGTTTTTTTTTCTTTTTTCCCCTCATCTCGCCACGTTATTCCCCAGAGAGGGGAGTAAGGGGGGAAGCCGTTTGTCCTTGACATTTCATGCATTTCATGGCAGGACTCTTAGTGAGCCTCCCAAGTCTGCTTGCCAGGATGCCCAGGGCTGCTCTGAGTCTGCACCGGGCTGATTGCCCTGATAAGCTTACTACAGCATCTGGGTTGGAGCTTTGTAATGCCAGCCATGCCAACCACCAACCAACCTGGAAGAACTGTTATCAGGTGACTACCATTTCCATTCTTTATCTATTTTCCTCTTGATATTGTGATGATCATGGTGATGATAATGATGATGATGATGATGATGATGATGATGATGATGATGATGATGATTGTGATCCATACGACAATAGGCCTACATATTAAAAATCAGTGAAATCTGCCCTACCATGGCGCAAACGGTAGGGCACTCGTCTGCTATGCGGCTGACCGGTCAATTCTGGCCCGGGTCCTCTGCCGTTCCCCATCTCTCTGTCCCCACTCACTTCCTGTCCACGTCTTCTGTCTCAAGTACTGTAAAGGCGTAAGCCAAAAAAATCAGTGAAATGATGTGTATCAATGTCCATAATAAAATATAGTATATGCTGGTTAAATTATTTCCACCTTAACTTGGTTCACTGGCGGTGAGTGTCCTGATTCCACCTCTTCCACTCCTGCCTCTCTATCCATCTATCCTTCTATCTGTCCACCCATCTGTCTATCTTTCAGATGACGACAGGAAGCAGGTAGGAGAGAGCAATGGGGGGAGTACTGAGAAATGACCTGGCCGGAATCAAACCCGGGTCTCTGGTCTGGTGTAAGAACATAGTGTCCTAGCTGTTTGAGCCATGGGCCAACAAGACCCTGTCTGAACTCCTCACTGGTTTACTATGTTCCTCCCTCTGGAAGTAGCCTTGGGCTGCAGGTGTTAACATGTTGCAACAACTGACTGACCCCTCTGATGTGGAATGGAAGTCCAGTGGGGGCAGCAGTTGGTCTGCCGGGTCAGCTCCTAACATCAGAATGATGCAATGCAGAAGGAGACCTGGTTACACACTTGGCCTACAAAGAGAGAAACAGGGAGGTGTGAGTTGTTAGAGCAGGTCCCTAATGAATGGGCAGACCAGTGAATGAAGCACCTCCACGGAGAGGAGGAAAGCCTCCAATTGATCTGGACACAAGGGAAATCCTGTGCATCTCTCTCACTCCCTCTGCCTGTGTCTGTCTCTCTCTCCATCCTCACTAATCTCTCTCTCTATTTCTCTATCTCTCTCTTACTCTCTCTCTCTCTCTCTCTCTGTCACACAAACACGCACGCACACACGCACGCACGCATGCACGCACGCACGCACACACACTGACCGGATTCAAAAGAAATAGAGTGGCAGAGAGGGCAGAGGGGGTAGAAAAAATAATCAGTCAGGGGTTCCAAAATAATGATCATCTTTCCCATCCCTCTACCCTGAGGGGTTTGCTTTAGACCTTTCAATGAGGACAGCACTTTTAAGCTGAATAACGCTGGTGCATTAGAGGGGCCTTCCCTTTTTTAAAGCCAGCGTAACAGGCTATGTTTAGTAATTTGGAACAAAACCTGCCAAAAATGTAAATATTTGACAGGCGATGGAGAGAGAGAGAGAGAGAGAGAGAGAGAGAGAGAGAGAGAGAGGGAGAGGGAGAGACAGGCAGAGAGAAAGAAAGGGTGGGGAAGCAGAGAGATGAGAAAGGATGAAGCAAGAGAATGAGAGAAAATGAGCATGAGAGGGAGAGAGAGAGAGAGAGAGAGAGAGAGAGAGAGAGAGAGAGAGAGAGAGAGAGAGAGAGAGAGAGAGAGAGAGAGAGAGAGAGAGAGGGGGGAGAAAGGAGGGAGCGAGGGAATGAGAACAGTGTAAGAGATCAAAGGGCCAGAGAGGGAGAGAGGCAGAGGAGAGAGAGAGAGCGGTGTATGATGAAATTACTTCTCTTCTCTGACGTGCTGCTTTCAGCACACGCACGCAGGCCCTGAATCCCAACCATACACCCACACACACACACACACGCACACACACACTACACACTACACACACACGCACACACACACTACACACAAACGCACACACACACACACACACACACACACACACACACACACTATACACACACACACACACACACACACACACACACACACACACACACACACACACACAGCCCTGAATCCCAAGCATTCATCCCAAAAATAATACTGTTGCTGGAACCAGCAACACTGTAACGCCTACACACCATTCCCTTTATCACAGCATTCCCTTCATCCCCCTCTCTCTCTATCTATTCATCCTCACCATTCCACCATCCCTCTCTCCTCCTCACCATTCCACCATCCCTCTCTCCTCCTCACCATTCCACCATCCCTCTCTCCCCTCTCTCCTCCTCACCATTCCACCATCCCTCTCTCCTCCTCGCCATTCCACCATCCCTCTCTCCTCCTCACCATTCCACCACCCCTCTCTCCCCTCTCTCCTCCTCGCCATTCCACCGTCCCTCTCTCCCCTCTCTCCTCCTCACCATTCCACCATCCCTCTCTCCTCCTCACCATTCCACCATCCCTCTCTCCCCTCTCTCCTCCTCACCGTTTGCTTTATCACACCATCCCCTACATCCGTCTTTTCCCATTGAACCTTCATCCACCATTGCCAA
>NC_085861.1:44169898-44172398 GCF_034702125.1 Engraulis encrasicolus
AGAGAAACATAGGGAGAAACAGGGAGAGAGAGAGAGAGACTGAAGAGAGACCAGAGGGATTCCCCAAAGCCATGCCGTCGCTCTCTTTCTCTCTTTCAGTCCTTTCTCGCCCTCTATTTTGCTCCTTTTCTTCTAATAAATCATTCTGACTTCTCCTTAACCAACTCATTCCCAACAGACAGAGGGAAAACTGCAACCATCCCTCTTCCCCCATCCCCTCTCTCTCATGCTTCCTGTGCCTCGTCTTCTCTCTCTCTCTCTCTCTCTCTCTCTCTCTCTCTCTCTCTCTCTCTCTCTCTCTCTCTCTCTCTCTCTCTCTCTCTCTCTCTCTCTCTCTGACTGTCCCTCTCCTCCCATCTCAGCGATCAGCATCTCCACAGTAACATGCCTGGAGGGGACACACCAGCGACACCATTCCTATGGACGAAAAATAACAAACTGACATGCAGGATATAGTGGGCTGGGCCAGGGCGCTGGAGGAAATGCAATATTAACACTTACCCTTGTCTGAGGCAAGAGATAGATAAATGCATAGAGAGAGAGAGAGAGAGAGAGAGAGAGAGAGAGAGAGAGAGAGAGAGAGAGAGAGAGAGAGAGAGAGAGAGAGAGAGAGAGAGAGAGAGAGAGAGAGAGAGAGAGAAGCGTGTCATGCACCATGAATTAGTGTTGCATGTGTAATATCTCTAACTCTGATCTTATTACCTCTTTGCTGGGTAAAGTCTTGTACATTGACTAGGCTATTGACTAGCACTATCAATTTAGATTAGGATTAACGCTGCCTTTATCCAGATTCATGATGTTAAATACAAAACTTATGCAGAGAGATATTGATGAAACTCAGCACAGGTTCCACAGTAGTGCAAAGCACAAGATGTGTTCAAAGACAGAGCCAGTGAAAGAAAATTGGAGAAAGAAACAAGGGGGCTTAAATCACATTAACTCCGGGCTGACGGAGCCGGCACATTACCTACCTTTGTCTCGCCTTTAGATGTGAGACCGGCAGAAGCGAGGAAGCGAGAAAAAAGACGAGAGAATCAATTTACCAGCTTAAGAGGATTTCACGTAATAACGCTGTATTGGACGGGATTGCTTGACTTGCGCTGTAGAGAGAGAGAGAGAGAGAGAGAGAGAGAGAGAGAGAGAGAGAGAGAGAGAGAGAGAGAGAGAGAGAGAGAGAGAGAGAGAGTTTGTGGCACACGAAAAACAAATACATGTTTTTTTGTAATTTAGTGGATAAAGGATAAATGTTTAGGCTATTGTTTTTTTTTTTTAGCCCAGAACTTGCAGTCCTGAGGTACCTCGCTGACAGAAATGATGTGTGTGTGTAAAAGACAAACCATCAGGGATGCTCACAGTTAAATGGCACTGACTAAAAATGTGCTCTCTCCTGAAGTTGCGCTTTTGTCCCACGCAGGGGGGTGGAGTTACAGAGTGAACGAGCACAGCCTACCAAGCAGAGAGAGGGAGAGAGGGGAAGAGAGGGAGAGATGTTGTAAAGGAGAGCGTTGGCTGTGAATGGAGGGAGAAGGCAATAAGACGCCGACAACTTCCCCATCACACACATCTCTTAAAAAGTCTGCATAATTTTTTCCTACCCACTCTCCGATTGTGCACACTAGACGTGGCGTGCACCGTGCAAGGAATCACACCTTGCCTGTTTCTGGAAAACATTGTTATCAGGCAGAATCATTTACAACTAATGCGGGGAGCGCGGCTTTGATCTGAGGAGCCTTTTGTTGCTGTCCTGTTCCAGCATCCGACCAGCAGCAGCGCAGCGGATCCACCTCCTATCAGCGCCGTAATCCAGTTACTCCAAGGCGGCCAGCGAGCATCTCGCAGGGGGGTAGACCTCTGGCTCCCTCCGGGTATTTAAGCCACGACCACCCCGACAGCGGGCGCTTTCTGCCGAACACTTGGACATGAGAGGACCGGAGAGCGCTTGGCCAGCTTCAAACCTGCAATTTCCACTAAAGACTGGGATTTTTGGGGGTACGGGGGGAGGGGGTTCCTACAATGGAATGTGAATTTCACAATGCCCCACTACCCCGAAACACTGGTGTGAGCCAGCAGTTAGTTGCGTAGTCTTTGCGTTGGTTTGTCCATTTATTTATGTCCCACGAGTAGCATTCTAAACACTTTTTTCCGCGTTTGGGAACCAGAGGCTTTCTCCACTTGTGGTTGGAGCTGAAAGTGCAAAACGAAAAGAGAGAGAAAACGAGAAGGAGAAAGAGAGGAAAGACATACGAACAGAGAGCACCAGAAGAAAGTGAAGGATTATGGCTCTGGCGACACTGTGCCTGTGTCTGTGCCTGTTCACGTTGACCTGCGCAAACTTCCCCGGGGTGACAGGGAGCCGACACACGGTCCACTGGAACAGCAGCAACATCCAGTAAGTCCCGACTCCTCCACCTGCATGCCCCGACTGACTCTCTTTGTGATGGCCCATACTCTCACACCTACACAGGTGAGACGAGGTGGCCGGATGTTTGTGTGTGTATGT
>NC_085861.1:44174898-44177398 GCF_034702125.1 Engraulis encrasicolus
TGTGTGTGTGTGTGTGTGTGTGTGTGTGTGTGTGTGTGTGTGTGTGTACTAGGACTGTAATGATACACCCAACTCACGATTCGGTTCATATCACGATGTTTGACTTACGGTTCGATAAACCCCAAGATTTTTTAAATGTATCTTTTTGATGATCGATTATAGGTTTATAGCACTATCACATCATATCATGTGGTTGTTTTTTGGGCTGAAAGGTAACAGAACTTTGAAAGGGGGTGTCACGATGCTGCCTTCTTGCGTCACGATACAATAGTGTAAGTCTGTGTATCACGATTTCTTGATTCTATACAATATCGTTACAGCCTAATGCAGTGGTTCTCAACCGTTTTTGAACAAATGCTCCCTTGATCTCATTATAAGCCTTCCAACGCCCCCCTTCGTATTACGAAATAAAATAGACTAATGCCCCCCAATGGGAACTAAGCCCAGCCCCCTCTCAGATGTAGCCTTCTCAATGCCCCCCCTAGGGCTCCCCGACGCCCCCGTTGAGAAACACTAGCCTAATGTGTGCATGTGTATATACCTGTTAGTGTGTTGCTGTGTGTTTAAGCTGTGTGCTTGTTTACGTGCTACGGCTGCGATGTTGACAGGGGTGTTGTCTTGCAGTTATTCTTCAATTTTTTTTTTTCTGATACGAATCCATAAAATCATGCACGACTCCACTGAGTTTGGAGCGGTAGCCATGACTCTGTCACAGGAGTCCATTGTCTGGGAGAGAATATGGAATTATTGAGTCATTACAAAATAACAAACTCTGTGAAAAGGGACTTTCAAATATTCGCCTGCTCAAGGACGCATCTGCTGTACAAGTCAGGGGACATTTCCAGTGCATGTACACACTTGTATGTGTGAGTGTGTGTTAGAGTATGGCTCGGGCCGGTTTTTTCTGTCCGAGCCCGGCCCTCAGCCGACTGAAAAGTGATCGACCCCGAGCCGAGCCCGAGACTAATTAAAATGTTTGTGTCCGAACCCGTCCGAAGCCCGAGACCACTGTAATAACAACAGAACCTGTGCGCAAGCAAGATTTTTTTATGTGGGCTCCTCCATACTCAAAATACCACGTGATAAATAGCCAGGATAGGCAAAGACGTTAGGATGAGGCAATTTGCGGTAGCCTAATTTAGTTACGCACGCATAGTAAGTATAAACACACACACACACATGTGACAGCGCACCTTATGTTTCTTTCGGTTAGACCAGAGCTGTTGGGTGCGGTGATCAAATGCATGGGAGGGGCGTGAGAGGATAAGAAAGGCGAAAACTAACGAATACGTTTGGATGCAGTCAGCGCGGCTATGGAACATTTGTTACGTTACTGTTAGTGCAAATAAATCCCCGCGAGCCCCGTGAAGATGCCGCTCCTTGTCGTTAAGAAGGATGGGCTATAAGTTCACCCCGAAGAACAGTAGCCTGTTCGGCCCTCCAAGAGAATGTCATTTCCCCTGATGTCCATGCGGTCAATATAAAATCAGGAAAGGTTGCACGCGCATAGTTACAACTGTACAGTAAAAGTGACAAGAATTAAGAACCTATGTGAAGGACATGAAAATGTCACAGCGGACAAAATAGTAACAGGAAACCTCTCCGCCCCTACCTTAGGCAACTCCACGTAGCGTGTGCGTCTTCTTTAATCCATATTATGCTCCTTGCTACCCCATGCTGGAAATGTAATCCTTGGTGAGCAATGCAGTGACAAACTTCGTCATTTTATGTTCAACATTTAAGACAGCATCGAAGGCATGCTAAAACATGGCCTACACTAGGCCTACAACAAAAGACCACGCGTCCACTGACAACTGTTGATTTGGCGCTTGAAAGCAAGTTGACTCGGCATTCCTGCTCGGCTGACTGGGAGTGAGTCTCTAGTCAGATCCATCACTTTTAATTGCCTTGTACTCACTTTTCTCAGTTATTGATCTCGCATTTCGATAAGACTCTAGTCAGGTGTCAGATGATGACAGCAGATGAAGTGATCCAAATCAAATATCACCATGCCTTGATTGGATGTCACTGACTGAGAGGCGTCAGGTTGAACAGTGCATTTGAGCATTATTAAAAACCGTCAAGGTTTGAGTTTTGTTGTTGTTCTTGTTGGTGTGTTGGTGTGTTTGTGTGTGCGTGTGTGCGTGTGTGTGTTTGTGTGTGTGTGTGTGTGTGTGTGTGTGTGTGTGTGTGTGTGTTTGTGCACTGTTGTGTGTGTGCCTGCTTGCGTGAGTGAGTTAATGTTGGTGCATGTCTGTCAGAGTGGTTTAAAATGGCTTTAATACTACTTTTCCATCATTATAATGTTTTGTTACCCACGCCACATCCACACACACACACACACACACACACACACACACACACACACACACACACACACACACACACACACACGCGCACACATGCGCGCACACACACACACACACACACGCGCACACATGCGCGCACACACACACACACACGCACACATGCGCGCGCACACACACACACACACACACAC
>NC_085861.1:44179898-44182398 GCF_034702125.1 Engraulis encrasicolus
TGCACACACACAAACGCGCATGCACGCACACACACGCAGGCACGCACGCATGCAGGCACGCACGCATGCACGCACACACACACACATTCATATATACACACACACATCAAGGTATTGATGGGTAATTTGAAGCACACATTTTCTCCCCGGGTATCTCCAACCCTCTAAATATGTTTCTGATTTGGCCAAGCTTGAAAATGACCAAGCACATGAAACCATGCGTGCACACACACACACACACACACACACACACACACACACACACACACACACACACACACACACACACACACACACACACACACACACACGCGCACACACACACACACACACACACACACACACACACACACACACACAGGCGTACAAACACTCATGTATTCACAAGCATATTCACAAGACTATTCCCTATTTACACACTTACACACACACATCCACACACACACACACACACACACACACACACACACACACACACACACACACACACACACACACACACACACACACACACACACACACACACACGCACACATTGGCATATTCATACATTAACAATACTATTCCATATTTAGGCATGCACACACATACACACACACACACACACACACACACACACACACACACACACACACACACACACACACACACTGGCATATTCATGCGTTCTTATCTCCGCGTGCAGTGTCATGGTTGCTGGAGGTCTGTGATGACTAATCCTGTTGACTTGACTGCAAAGGGAGTGTCTCCCCTACCGGCCCGTATCAGGCAGATAGATGTGCATGGGGGAAAGACGTTTTTTTTGGGGGCAGGGCTCAGACATCAGGTGAAGTAAGGTCATTTAATGCCGATAAATTAATTAGTATTTTTGGTTGATATGCTGCATGCTTCTTAGGTAATCCTCTAAAAGCAAACAAACAAACAAAAATCCATGCAATAGTGCCACTGGCTGTCGTGTGCTGCCCTGATGGCTAGTACCTCTGAAACGTCATTGACCCGCATGGAGATCAGTTCACTCACAACTAAGACCACCAGGGCTTGGCCTAAAAATGCCCAGGCACTTGTGGCATAGACCTGTCCTTCACACAGTCATTGTGTTTGTAAAAATATATTAGAACTGTGTCGTTGTTGGAGTTTCAATAGTATGTCTGTTTCATATTATCAGAGTCGCACAATGTACAGTTTGATGGTCATGCATAGATGAGTATGTCGGGCTGTATTTTTATGTTTCTTTAGCTTTATCGCACGTGGTTATATGGCCAACCGGAGTTTAGTATGATGTTTGCTCTATTCTCTTTGCCTCACCAGGACTTTCTGTAAGAAGAGGTCAAACTAAGACTGAATATGACATGTCCGTCTTAAATAAAACCAGGCAATGTTATATTATTATATTCTCATTTCCTGTGCATGCTTGGCTTAGCCGATTCCATCTGACACAAGGATTGGAATTCATATCGTGAAACAAGCTGGCACACACAATTGTCTGCAATTAGCCTTTCTTAAGTGATGGGAGTGATTATGTTGCTTTCTTGTTACATGGTATTAATCAATATTGTATTTATAATGTGTAATTTACATGGTACAGTCCAACACACACACTCTCTCTCTCTCTCTCTCTCTCTCTCTCTCTCTCTCTCTCTCTCTCTCTCTCTCTCTCTCTCTCTCTCTCTAATAAGTTTCTATTGTTTTTTTCTGTATCGTCAGGTTGGTTATTTTCTGTCTTCATAAGAATTTCCGTAAAGTCAAGATCTCCTGTCCAAAAAATGTACCACACTACAGGAGAATCTGTGATGCATACTCAGAGCTTTCACAGAAGTAGCCTAATACTGAAAGTTCACAAAAAACATTTACACCAATTAAGCAGACTATGCTACTGTGCCTCTCAAGTTAAAAAGTCACACTTTGAAAATTAATCCATCTTAATGTGCAGTTCTGCAAAAATGCTCCAGGTTTTGGACACTTATTTAGGTGGCTTTATGCAGGGATGTTAAGTAGGCTAATTCTGTTGCTGGGTGGTGGGAGACTACACGGAGAGGGAATATGCCAAGTCTTGTATTTCACAACGTGTCCTAATTGCGAGCAAGGGGACAACTGCAAAAATACATTGCCTCTGTTTATGTCAATGGGGCTGTCCAACAGTAACTGGCAGGGCAACTGGAGTGATGCATTGGAATGCGTCTGTGATGCATCACATTTTGCTGCAGAGTGGTGTGACGTTTTTGACTGATTAATCCAACAACTATCTTGTATCCTCCGCCTCCCTGATTGGTGCATTGGGAGATGTTTATAGAACTTTTTACTTGACACCGCACAGCGAAGTGGTTGCAATGCGGAAAACATCCTTTTGGGTGTGGCTGTTTGGACATCATGGGAGTTTGGACAAGACACCAAAAAAAATCCCCTATTTTGAGTCCATATGTATTGGAAAGTTCCATTGTGTTTTTTTTTCGTGGCATAACCATTTTTGTTCCTTGGTTTCAAGATACGTACCATGCGAAAC
>NC_085861.1:44192398-44194898 GCF_034702125.1 Engraulis encrasicolus
CCGATTGAGAAACTGCTTTTCCTCAACATTAGGATATTAGGCTAGCTAAAATATGCTCACCTTCTCTGAAGTTTGCACAATTTGCATCTGCTGTGACAGGGGGCATCTTCACGTTTGTGACATTTTCTTGATTCATTTTACAAATTAGCTTTGCTATTTGGATATTTGAACCAACATCGACCCTATGTTGGTCTTGTGACTTGTTATGAACATATCAAAGACAAATATGGGTTCAATAGACGATTACAATTATAGCCAAAAAATGATATATATTTTTTAATCTGACTCCGGCTATCACAGTAGGCCACACGGAATGGGAATGAGATAACCAGTTAGCCTACTGTAGGCGGTAATTTTGACATTTGGGCTCACCTTTCTTGCAAGAAATCAGCAGCAGTTGCTTCATCTGGTTTCCCCTGTCTCTCTTGCCTTTCTATTCTTTTGGTGAAACCTGGTGTTTTAGACATCTTTCATTGCTAACCGGCTGCTGCGTTTAATGCCTATAATGAAGTGAGTGAGTGTTGATTACGCATATTGTGCAATCAAAAGTCCGCGACTAAACCAATGCGTACTGATTATGGGGGTGCTTGATATATATTGTAGCCTATTTGCAGGCTAGGATATCCAATTTAACAGATGTATTTCCAGAGAACATTGGAATTACATAAATTACCAACATGTATTGACATTATTGTAAAAATAATGTTTAAAAAAGCAAAACAAGAAGAACATTTTCCATAGGGGCCCCCCGGTGGGCCCCCCAGGTGGGCTGGGCCCTGAGAATGAGTCGGGGTTTTCCCCCCCTGTTCCACGCCGCTGCACACACACACACACACACGCACTGATTTTCTTTTCCCCATTATTGCATTTTTAATGTACCAAGCTTCAAGCTTTAGTCCAACCAGACGTTTGTCACTTTCTTGTCTTCCCATTTCATAACTAGCACACACACACCGTCTAAAGCTGATTTACTGTACGTTGTGTGTGTATAGTGCTTGTGTATATGTGTGCATTCATGTGTTTTTGATGTTGCACCGTTGCACTGCAAGCCAATCTTGGTTTACCGTAATTGTATTAATGCCATTTCAGTGTTTTTTCAGTGGAACCTGTGCATCAACTTTGTTTTGACTCATTGTCAAATGCACAGTCCTTTTATATTATGTGATGGCCGCCTCCACAGTATACACTGAAAACCTGAATGCATTCAAAATACTAGATTAGTTCTGCGAAAGAGATTGCCTTAAACCAACCTATTCATCGAGATATGACAAATCATGTTTAGTTGTACAGTATTACTCTACTCACAATGGGCACAATGGGCAAGTTATGCCATTTATATAGAAAAATAGAAAAAAAAATACTCATAGGTTCTATGCATAGCTATGAAGCTTTGAATAAAAAAAAATTGTTCAATGCAACATGTGCAGCACCTCCTCTTCCTTTGTAATTTCCTGATGGAATATGATCTTTGTTGTAAGTGCATCTGGTCACTCACTGGAGCACTCACAAGGGGCAACCTGCCATTTTCTCAGAATTACTGATTCGGCTCCACACATTTCTGATTCTGTCCAGTGCTTTGAATCAGACTGTGAATAATACGTTACAAATAACCACATGCAGAGACACAGGAGAACATATTGGATTTTTGTAAGCGCAAGCTCAGAGGTGAGAAATGTTCTTTTCGAACTACTTGACAGGTGGCTATTACCCCTGAATAACCACACACCTCTGCCGAAGATCGGGTGAAAGAAAGAAAGTTTAATCGGCGCCTCACGTCAATGCTCTGGAAACTTTGAATGGTAACTATAACAACACTTGATCGAAACAGAGATGGAGTGTGAGTCAGACGAGTTAATGACTGAGCAAAATAAAAGCCTTTGCTCACATAGCCCGTTCTGTGGAGCCGTGGTGAGAATGCAAACGGTAAATGGACTGCATTTTTATTGCGCTTTTCCTTGGAGCACTCAAAGCGCTTAACATTGTATGCCTCAAATTCACCCATTCACACTCACATTCACAAGACAGTGGGAGTGGTTACCACACAGGGCACCACCCTACCACCAGGGGCAATTTGGGGTTAAGTGTCTTGCTCATGGGCACATCGATGGGGTCAGGCAGAAAGGGGCTCGAAACCTGCAACCCTCTGGTTGCTGAACGGCTCCTCTACCACCTGAGTCAACACTGCCCCGTTGAAGGCATTCAGTCAGGAGGACCTAGTGAGATAAATGATGTTAGGGTTACGTGTAAAGAACAAGTTCATCCATCTTAAGAAATGAAACAATGTCACAAAGAAACAAGATAACACGTTTTCAGTTTTATCTTACATATTTGTTGTATGAAAATGTAAAATGTCTTTAAAAAAATAGGTTGATAACATTAACATACCAAAGGACTTTGACGTATCACAAAACCAGCTTGTGAGTCCCGTAAATGACAATTTTCTCATCCACTCATTCATTTTACACACAAAAATCTGGCACAAACTCACTGATCAACATCA
>NC_085861.1:44209898-44214898 GCF_034702125.1 Engraulis encrasicolus
GATTTAGAAAGTGGTTAGCGTAGGCCGTAGAGGGTTAAGGAGAAAAGGTCAGGGGGGATATTTTAGGTTTTTTGGTCAGTGCGTGTGTGCCTGCGTGCCTGCGTGCGTGCGTGTCACAGAAAGAGAATGGGAGATAAGTTTGTTTTGTGGTGTGGCTGTGGGTGTTGTGTAAGAATGTGTCCGTGTGTGTGTGTGTGTGTGTGTGTGTGTGTGTGTGTGTGTGTGCGTGCGTTCGTTCGTGTGCGTGTGATGGTCCGTGAAACAGCTCAGTACAAACACTCTGCCATGATCTGATCTCAAGCACAGAGCAACTCCAGGACATGAAATTCCTCTCTATTGTGCCTTCTCTCTCTCTCTCTCTCTCTCTCTCTCTCTCTCTCTCTCTCTCTCTCTCTCTCTCTCTCTCTCTCTCTCTCTCTCTCTCTCTCTCTCTCTCTCTCTCTCTCCGCCTCTTTCACTTGCTCTCTCTCTTCTCCTACCCACCACCACCACCACTTCATATTTCTCTTTCTTCTCTTTCCCCTCACCTTTCCTCTTTTCCTCTATTGCCTTCTCTCTTGCATTCTCTCTCTCTCTCTCTCTCTCTCTCTCTCTCTCGCTCTCTGTGTGTGTCACTTTAGTAGTGTCCTCTCTGATGTTCCCATAAGAGCACCAGTCATGCTCCATCCACCTCAATACTGTCCAATTTGGTCCAGCAGCGGTCAAAGAAGTTCTCATGCTATTTATTTTAGGAAAAGCATGGAAGAGAGGGAGAGGGAGAGGGAGGGAGGGAGGGAGGGAGACAGAGAGAAAAGATGGAACGACAGGGGATGAAAGGGAAAGAAAGAGGTAGTGTGAAGGAGTGGGGGTGGTTGGGTAGGGGGTTGCAGTGCCCTGTCTCGAAGGTGGTGGACACTGGAATTTTTCAAACGATTCATTCCAGAGATTTTCCCGCATTGTGACGGCTTTGAAAAAAATGGTAATGCTCAAGCCTGGAGTTTGTCGGTCTGGCTTTGATAGGCTGTTGCACCGTGCAGGGAGGACTGCCATTCATATGGATATTCACACATTTTGGTGGTGGAGGGGGGGGGAAGGATTTTTTCCCCTCTTCTCCCTCTCGCTCCCTCTCTCTGTCTGTCTCTCTCTCTCTCTCTCTCTCTCTCCCTCACACCACCTCCCTTCTGCTTTGCTTCTGATGTGCCTGTTTTTCTGCTCTCGGTTTTGGGTCCAGTGCACCCAGTCGCCCCTTGCGCAGCCTTTGGTATTTGCACGGCTAGTAAATTGCATTCATTTACATGTAAATGCAGGGAGTGTCGACTGGAATTTAAGCAAAAGCAAAAAAAAAGAAATCAGAGGTGCCATGTTAATGGTAAAACTAGCGCTAGGCTGGAGCTCAGACACTGGAGTACTAGCAGCCCGGTGCTATGTGACCTCGGTGGAGCTAGGGGATGGGAGACACCTGTGTGTGTGTGTGTGTGTGTGTGTGTGTGTGTGTGTGTGTGTGTGTGTGTGTGTGTGTGTGTGTGTGTGTGTGTATGTGTATGTGTGTGTATGTATGTATGTGTATGTGTGTGTCTTGTGTATCTCTCACAGTGTGTGTGTGCGCGTGCGTGCGTGCGTGTGTGTGTGTGCGTTTGTGTGAGTATGTGTGTGTGTGTGTGCGTGTGTGTGTGTGTGTGTGTGTGTGTGTGTGTGTGTGTGTGCATGTGTGTGTGTGTGTGTGCGTGTATATGTGTGTGTGTGTGTGTGTGTGTGTGTGTGTGTGTGCATGTGCATGTGTTTCTGTGGGTGTGTGTGTGTGTGTTCATGTGCATGTGTGTATGTGCGTGTGCGTGTGTGTGTGTTTCTGTGGGTGTGTGTGTGTGTGTGTTCATGTGCGTGTGTTTTTGTGTGTGAGTGTGTGTGTGTGTGTGTATGCATGTGTATGTGTGTGTGTGCGTGTGTGTGTTTGCAGTGTGGTGAAGGAAGGAGGAAGTGGAGTGAGGACGCAGTGTGGAGCCTGCCTGTGATGTGAAGGAATTAGCTGAGCAGTCGAACGAGGCCACGCCATGAATGTGTGCCAGATGTTCAGGGAGAGGGAACTCGCCGCTCGCCCGCTCCCTCCCTCCCTCCCTCCCTCGCTCACCGGGAGACCGGAGAGGTAAATTAATGCAGTGACGTCACGGGCCGCCTTGTTTAGTGAAAACTAAATGTGCTAAATGCGGCCTATTAAATCAGCAAATTATGAGATTGTTTTGAAGTTTGATTTTTTTTTTAAAAGGGAGATGGGCTGCAGTTGAGAGACATAAACATTTCCAGGGGATTGGAGCAAATTGAAATGACCTTTTCTGGGAAGTATTTTCTATTTAGACAACTCTCTCCCCTCTGTATTGCCCTCTTTCTTTCTTCATCACTCTCTCTCTCTCTCTCTCTCTCTCTCTCTCTCTCTCTCTCTCTCTCTCTCTCTCTCTCTCTCTCTCTCTCTCCCTCACACACACACACACACACTCACTCACTCACTTTCACATGCATTCACCAGCACACACAAACTCTCACACACACACACACACACACACGGAAAGAAAAAGTAAGAGAGGGAAAGAAAGAAAGTAACAAAGAGAGAGAGCGAGCGATGGAGAAAGCAGCTTGCCATGCTGAGGTACTCTTGACAGTTGTGAGGAGGATTGATCTTGAGAGCGGAATAAGTTTTTATTTGCTGCATCCAGTTGTCAGCTCAGCCTGCGATATCACAGGCATTTCATCACAACAAAGTCTTTGTTGTTGTGAGTACAATCCCAGCCATAATCCACTCCAAAACAAACATATAGTATCTTGTTTATATCCAATTTTGTTTTCGATATGTGTCACTCATTTTGTTTCCAAACGCCAGATTTCTCATTTGTTTTATTAAGAGCTTTTTGGACAGCGGAGCAGAAACAAAAAGTGACAATGCAATCAATAACAAACATCACTGATTATTAAAAAATGTCCGTCCTAATCTCAAAGCCCTGCTGTACCATGTCACATTCGTCACAAGTAGGGCTGCTCGATTATGAGAAAAATCAATATCACGATTATTTCAGTCAATATTGATAGCCTATTATGTTTTTAGACGATTTTTCTTTTAAAGGAAAATAATTGTGCTGAACAATTCACAATATTCCCTTCCTTCAGCAGTGTGAGTGGAAGGCCATAGAGAAACACACAGTGGTGTTCTGCATGAGTGTTGGGTAGCAAGTCTGCTCTGTGCTCGCAATGGCTCAAGTGGAGGGGAATGTATTGTGCTCAGCGTAACCTACCTTTTTGCAGAGTAGGCAAATATAAAAGATATTGTTTCAACTCGATATTATTAAATTTTATGTTGTTTGACAGCAATGTGACGATATAAATTCGATATATTGCACAGCCCTAGTCACAACTGTGATATAAAAAGGGTGGGAGGGAGGAAAGGGTCTGTGTTGCCATGCTTGATGTGAAATTGAAAATGTGAGCCCTGTTTTTGCCATTGCGGAGCTGCGGATAAACTGGATGCGTTAAAGCCAAGACTATCTACTATAATACCGTAGTTTACTTCCACTGTAATCAATGGAGCTGGTTATAACAGACAAAGCAGTGCAGCAAGCATTTTTAACAACTAACTGACTGTTATTAACCCCTTAGCGCAGCACTATGGCTCTCTGTAATGTCACAGCAATGTTGTTATGATACTTAGTTGTTATGATACTTAGTTAAGCATGTTCAGCAAGTGAATAGGGTCGCCGGCGACCCCTGCTGCAGTAAGAGGCTACTTGGCAAAGGTGTCTAGATTTTGATTAGACAAAAGTTACGGATATATTTTCTATTCAATGCATATCTTTGAATAATTCTAAATGTGTCTTATTGTAATGCATTGTCTACACATTTATTCCACAGTTACTTTTTTCCTATATCAAACAGCTAATTTCTTGTATGCATTTGTATGCACAATAAACTGAACCAGAATTTTTTAACTAGAAATTTTAAACTAGAAATTGTATCGTGGGTGGAAAGTATGGTGACCTTTGACCGGACGGTAGTGCATTTTTGATGCAGTTTGACTTAGCTGCTAAGTCTTAGCATACTATTAGGCTTCCAGCGTAACCCCAGCCTGACACAGCACACCGCAGCACGACAAAATTGCCTTTACACCTCACCCAGCGCAAAGGACGCCATCCAACAGGTTTCCCAGGGAAGCAGTGTGTGGGATGGTTTTGACCCGTTGAGTACAATAATTCAAAAAATACACATTATAAAAGGGGAGGACATCAAAGCACATACGCAGAGGCCGAATTCAAAACACAGCATCCGCATTTTACTGAATAAATCACAATGAATCAGACAGAGCGTGGAAACAAACGATTCAGCTCTTATGGCGCGTTTGATGGCAGACAACGCTATCGCGGTGTGACATTAAGAGATCACCGCTGTCTTTTTCGGGTTATTACAGCACCTCTTCCATACGTGGCTGGCAGTAGTTTATAGCCCCGGCTGCCTCCGAGCACTCTGGGTAATTCTGTCACCTAGCTGGAGTGCGGCGGCAGCCCAATGAGCCGTTGCCGCAGGCCGTTGCCGTAGTTACGCTCCCAGCAGGACGGAGAGAGCCTACGGCCTTGTCTCTCAGGTGCCATGATGGGATTTTTTTTGTGTGTATTCAACACACACACACACACACACGCACACACACACACACACACACACACACACACACACACACACACACACACACACACACACACACACACACACACACACACACACACACACACACACACACACACACACACACACACACACACAAACACAAAAACAAACACAGCTACACACACAAGAGCACATACACCTACACACACACACACACACACACACACACACACACACACACACACACACACACACACACACACACACACACACACACACACACACACACACACACACACACACACACACACACACACACACACACACACACACTCTCACTCTCACTGTCCCTCTCACTCACACTCTTTCACATGCACTCACAG
>NC_085861.1:44224898-44227398 GCF_034702125.1 Engraulis encrasicolus
CTATCCCAGCAGAGCCACCAGATATTCCACCAGCGGAGGCAGTACTACCAATTAGCTCATGTAAGCCCAGCAAAGCAGAGATCATGAAAGCGATCACTTCCATGAAGGATGGGAAAGCTGCAGGACCAGATGGAATACCAGCAGAAGCTATCAAAGCTGACCTAAAGACTGCTGTCGATATGCTGCACAGCCTTTTTTCAAAGATCTGGGAGGAAGAGACAATCCCAGAAGACTGGAGAGAGGGAACCCTCATCAAGATCCCAAAAAAGGGTGATCTCACCAGCTGCAACAACTACAGAGGAATAACCCTGCTTTCAGTCCCAGGAAAAATTCTCAACCGCATACTACTGGACAGGATGAGCAAAGCTGTGGACCCTTTCCTGAGAGACCAGCAAGCCGGATTCCGAAGCAACAGATCCTGCACAGACCAGATCTGCACTCTCCGCATCATTGTGGAACAATCTATTGAATGGAACTCTTCCCTATATGTAAATTTCGTAGACTATGAAAAAGCCTTCGACAGTGTGGACAGGGAGACACTGTGGAAACTACTGCGGCACTACGGGATTCCAGAGAAAATCATCAGCCTGATTCAGAAAACCTACCAAGGAATGACATGCAAGGTGCTACATGCAGGCCAAGTGTCGGACAGTTTTGAGGTCAGGACCGGAGTTCGGCAAGGATGCCTCCTATCACCCTTCATGTTCCTATTAGTTATTGACTGGATCATGAAGAACACAACATCAGGAAAGAAAAACGGTATTCAGTGGACCCTGTGGACGCAACTGGATGACTTAGACTTCGCAGACGACCTGGCGCTCCTCTCGCACAACCACAGGCAGATGCAGGAAAAGACCAACGAATTGGTCAAGACATCTCTAGGCGTAGGGCTAAGGATAAACAGGAAGAAGACCAACATAATGAAGTTTAATAACTTGACCAACAATCCAATAGTAATAGAGGAAATTATCCAGGAAGTAAACTCCTTCACCTACTTGGGCAGCATCGTGGATAAACAGGGTGGCACCGACAAAGATGTAACAGCAAGAATTGGAAAAGCAAGAGCAGCCTTCATCATCCTGAAGAGCATCTGGTCCTCCAAGGAGATATCTATGACAACCAAAGTCCGGATCTTCAATTCAAACATAAAATCCGTCCTTCTCTACGGCTCTGAAACGTGGAGGATGACAAAGAAGACTGTACAAAGGTTACAAACGTTTATTAACAGTTGTCTGAAGAGGATTTTCAGGATTTGGTGGCCAAACAAAATCAGCAACGAGGAACTCTGGAGGAAAGGGAATCAGGAGCCAGTGGAGAAACAAATACTAAGGAGAAAGTGGGGTTGGGTTGGGCACACCCTTAGGAAACCAGCAACTACCATCACACGGCAAGCCTTGACGTGGAACCCACAGGGAAAGAGGAAGAGGGGACGGCCTAAAAACACCTGGAGGCGGGACTCTGAGGCGGAGCTGAAGAGGTTGGGAACCAGCTGGGGAGAGGCGGAAAGGACAGCCCAAAACCGTGCTGCATGGAGAGGAGTCATTGATGGCCTATGCTCCATTGGGAGCGATGGGCCTAAGTAAAGTAAGTAACAGTTTAGCATTTTTTTAGCTATTGTCACGGTTAATATGAATCGAAGTCAATGGGAGGGCCTCACAATAATATTAAGGTGGGGCTGTGTGTGCGTGCGTGTGTGTGGGTGCGTGCGTGTGTTTGTGCGTAAACATGCACATGTGTGTGTATGTATCTTTGTGTGTGTGCCATGAATGGATCAGACCAAATAGCTGATAGGTTTAGCACTGGTGGAGTTGAGATAACTCTTGATGGCAGCACCAGGTGCAGTACTAAACTGTTCTGAGAAAATCAGCCGGTGTGTGTGTGTGTGTGTGTGTGTGTGTGTGTGTGTGTGTGTGTGTGTGTGTGTGTGTGTGTGTGTGTGTGTGTGTGTGTGTGTGTGTGTGTGACTCAGAATTCAATTACATAACACAAAATGAGACTAATTGAGAGACAGGTGACTCACCCTTAGCTTGGGCCCAAGGTACGCATAAGGTACTCACACACATACACACAAATACACACACACTTACTGTATACACACACACACACACACACACACACACTCACACACACACACACACACACACACACACACACACACACACACACACACACACACACACACACACACACACACACACACACACACACACACACACACACACACACACACACAGAGAGAGAGAGACACACACAGGGACACATACACATACTTTAAATGCGTGCATCTGTCTGTCTGTCTCTATTCCACGACAGGCGCCTTTGATTGACTAACGTCATCCCTGACATACTGTAGGTTACATTCAGGTGCTGAGATGAATTCAAGTGTTGAAAAATGGACATTAGAAGGAATATTGACCTACTGAAAATTGTGTCATTATTATTTTTCTCGAGGACAGCTTGCCCGACTCATGTCCAACAACCACAAAAAAACTATTATGTG
>NC_085861.1:44232398-44237398 GCF_034702125.1 Engraulis encrasicolus
AGACACACACACACACACACACACACACACACACACACACACACACACACACACACACACACACACACACACACACACACACACACACACACACACACACACACACACACACACACACACGAAAAAAAACATACCACTAGTTTTATCTCACCCTTGTGGCCTTTCAAGAGTTCCATCATGCATCCACCCATCTCTTTTCATCTCCTTCTCTCCTTTCTTCCTCTCTCCTCCATGTTTGTTCCATGGTCCCTCCATCTGGTTGCTGTCTCCACTCCTCCATATCTCTTTTATCTTATTTATTTCTGACTCTCGCGGTCCTCCTCTTCTCCAACAAAACATTGTCACTCACACACACGCACGCACGCACACACGTATCAACAAAATATAGGCCTTTCCATCACTTCATGCCCACATCCTTTAATCTGTCACTCTCTCTCTCTCTCTTCCTCCCCCTCTCTCTCCCCCCATCTCTCACCCCCCCTCTCTCTCTCTCTCTCTCCCTCTCCCTCCATCTCTACCCCCGTCTCTCTCATTCTTCTGCTGTGATATTAAATTTTCATTCCTTGCTGATGCCGAGGGGAAGAAAATCTGTCAGCAGACAGAGAGAGGTAAAGAAAATAAATACAGTGTGTGTGTGTGTGTGTGTGTGTGTGTGTGTGTGTGTGTGTGTGTGTGTGTGTGTGTGTGTGTGTGTGTGTGTGTGTGTGTGTGTGTGTGTGTGTGTGTGTGTGTGTGTGTGTGTGTGTGTGTGTGTGCGCGCACCTGTGTGTGTGTTTCTGTGTGTGTTTTAACTCAAAAGCTCATGCAGAGCCCAAAGGCAAATACAGCCAATGCTTGTTTAAGCCTTTGCAGTAATCTTTTCCCCCAATCAATCAGACAAACAAGCTATCAATCAAACCACCAATCTTCAAGTTATATTGCATATTTCTGCATACCACATGTACCCAGTGCACTTCTACCGTATGTCACTGTAAGCACATATCAACAGTTGCATTTAGCTCTTTTCAGATGGTGCTTGTCCTTGCTCTGCCTTTTTGCCGAGGAGGCTCCTCTGCTATATATCTCCTATGGGAGGTTCTGCAGTGTTAGATCCCAGGAGGCTTGGCCGAGCGAGGAGACGGCATGGGGAGTGCCCTCCAGCTACGTTCTTCAAAGGCCCATGCCGGAGGCCTCTGGGGCCCTTCCAGCCCTAACGCTCCCTGACATCCACGCCCTACACCGCTAACCCTCCATGCCAAGCCCTTCACCCCTCCACCCTTCTACCACTAGCCTCTACGCCTAGCTCTTTCATGCCGAGTCTTCCTTCCCAACCCCCTAGCCCTCTACTCCTAGTCCTCCACTCCTAGCCCTCCACTTCTAACCCTCATAGCCTAGACCTCCACCCCTCACGCTCCCTGACATCCTTGCCTTAGCCCTCCACCCCTAACCCTCCATGCTGACCCCTCCACCCCTCCACCCCTAGTCTCTACGCCATTCTGAGTCCCCCATCTATAGTTCTCCATGCTGAGCCCTCCACCCCTAAACCTCCCTGACATCCACCCTGAGTCCTCCACAACGACCTCTCCACCCCTAACACTCCTAGCCCTCCATATGGAGCCCTCCACCCTCAACATCCTAGCCCTCCACCCTTTGCTCTCCACCCCTATGCTCCTGTATGGAGATACCATTGTGCACACATACCCCCGCACATAGCCTTTCTGCCAGGATGCTAGAACTGTGTTTCCATAGCTACCTACTACCCCTGCCCCTGACGCCTTTCACACCCATAGCCCCCCCACTCTTTGCTCTCCATCCCTAGACTTCTGCATGAAGATGGTGTACCACCGTGCCCCCATACATCCATAGGCTTACAGAAAAGACGCAAGAGCAGTGTTTCCATAGCTACGGTACCACCACTCCGTGTTTCCCAGCATCCAACCCTAACCCTCCACCCCTATTCTCCTCCACAGATACAGTAGATACTATCCCATACCCCTGTATACTCATATAGCCTTTCTGTCAGGATGCTAGAGTAGTATCTCTCAGAAGTGGGCCGCGGGCAAAAAAGAATCCCAAGTGGTCCCCGAGCAGTTGTGTTCACCCCCTATGGTGTGTGCACAGTATGCTTAAACGGCACGCATATCCTCCTCATGCAGCTTCCTAGTTAAGGCTGTGCTGCTGCACCAGAGCATGCATTTGCATAGCCCTGTTAGGCTCAGATAGATGGAGGGTGGGTATTCTTTGAGGTCCTTAATGGGGAGTATAAGGGGAAGTGGTCTTCAGCCTCTGAGAAAGCAGTAACTGGGAGTACGTACTGTATGTCTGAAATAGATGCCGAAAGCAATGATGCTGAAGAAGCTCTCACGGAATCACTGTTAGCAGTTCAGATGCTCAAGTATAAGCTCATCTTGTTAAACTTAGCATTTAGTTCAATTAATTGAATCAACATAACCACTCAACAAACGCATATTTAATTTTAATGATTTGATGTTAGTGTAATTTCTCCCTTTTGGACCTTACGCTTGCTGTGAGCCTTAAATTATGAACGCCACCGCGTGCAACCAACTGCACTTCAAGTCAAGTCAAGTCAAGTAGGTTTTATTGTCAATTTCTTTACATGCACTGGTCATACAAAGAATTTGAAATTACATTTCTGCACTTGCTTTAAGTTTACAAGCACAAGACCACACACAATACTGGTGGTATCTTACAGGGGGCAGAGAGTGATCCAGAAACTGGAAACACAGACTGTAAGGAAAACAAAACAAAAAGCACTCCCTGGACAAGGAGGAGACGATACTGCTACTACTTCTACATTTGCACGCTCCTTTATCAAAGTGCTACAGGGAAGTATGATCGTACACCTGTTTGTAATTTTGGACAATCATGAGACGCTCCTGAAAAGTTGGCGCCATCGTCGTTTCCACCGGAAACACTCATGAGGAACTGTGCAATCTTCCTTACTATCGCCCCCAGTGATTTTGACGATATTGCACCGAACGCACGCATCTGCATACAGTATCTAACGTGCACAAAATTGACTTGAAATACACACGGCAGACGCATACCCCGCAGAAAGCGTATCGAGGCCCTTACTCTGGTCACCTAATGCCTCTTTTCCAATGCCGTCTTTCTGGTAGGCCTACAGCTTGACAAAGACAAAGACTCGGCCGCCATTTTTTGCTTTACGGTTGAGCTGTGTGGTGCCTATTCAAAAAGCAAAAAGTGGTGTCGGGCAGCCTTGTTACTCTCCCTGCTACAAATGCATGGGCTCTGTTGCTATGGCAGCTCTAGATGCTTACTGTGAAAATAGCCCCAGTCCCCCTAAATTACCCCTTCACATCTACATGGGGGACTTGGGAGACTTGGGGATGTGCTCTGACTACCATTCCATCATTAAAGTTTGTAGAGTGTGGCGTGCTCTTATCCAGATAGTTTGTTGGTTTCTTTGGTTGGTTTTGCATCCAGATTCAAGAATGAGAATACATTCTCTGACTAAGGCACTCCAATTTAAAATGTCTTTATTAATTTGACAAATCCTTCATGGATATATTAAAAAAAAGGCCCACGAGTAGCGGCATGACTGCCTTCTTCAGGGCGGCAACGCATTTATTCTCATTGTTGAACCATTCCATCATGCCTGGTTCTTTGACATTGCGGTCAGATTGCAGAGTGCCTGAGTGTGTTAGAGCCCCTTATTGAGGTGACTGCTCTGGCTCTTCCTTCACTACACCTGGAAAAAAAAATCAGGAAGGTATCGGACAGCCATCTCACTGCCTTGGCCTCCTGAGTTGTTTACATGGTAGCCACCCTTCAGCAAGTGGATGTGGATTCAAAGATGTTAGACATGTTAGCTATTTCTATTCAATTTGGTGTTGTTACCTGCTGAACTAGAAAAACAGACCTAGTTTTGTCTGGCCTACTCTTCCTCAGATTTTTTTAGTCTTTGATGTTTTACGTTTGTACAACGCATATACACACAGAGTCTCTCTCTCGCTCTCTCTCTCTCTCTCTCTCTCTCTCTCTCTCTCTCTCTCTCTCTCTCTCTCTCTCTCTCTCTCTCTCTCTCTCTCTCTCTCTCTCTCTCTCTCTCTCTCTCACACACACACACACACACACACACACACACACACACACACACACACACACACACACACACACACACACACACACACACACACACACACACACACACACACACACACACACACACACACACTTCAAGGAGTGAGGAGTGCCCCAGACCAGAGGGAGAGGGTTGATTGGCAGGTGTGTGCAGCAGGTGGACTGGCGTATTGACTTGGCACGGCTACTGCAATCACAAGTGGAAAAAGACCAGGAGAGAGAGGTCGGGAGAGAAGGGGGGAAGAGAGAGAGAGAGAGACAGAGAGAGAGAGAGAGAGAGAGAGAGAGAGAGAGAGAGAGAGAGGTGGGATAGAGTTAGAGGTAGGAAGAGAGTGAGATAGAGAGAGGGGGTGCTAAAAGAGAAGGAATGAGATCGAAACCGGACGAATGAGTGACGTGACAGACAAGAGAGCGAGGGAGAGGACTGACAGAGGGCGAAGAGTGGAAGTTACAGAAAAACAGGTGATCAACAGAGAGAGAGACAGAGAAAGAGAGGAATGAGAGACAGGAAGAGATATGTGCGTGCCAGGCGGCGAGGACTTGGAAGCGTCAGAAAAGAGCTTCAAAGAGAAAACCGGCAGGAAAAAAATTAAATTAAATAAATAAAACGCAGGACATGGAGACAGATGGAAGGAGGCTGATACGGAAAACAGGTGAG
This sequence comes from Engraulis encrasicolus, assembly GCF_034702125.1. Classification (NCBI taxonomy): domain Eukaryota; kingdom Metazoa; phylum Chordata; class Actinopteri; order Clupeiformes; family Engraulidae; genus Engraulis; species Engraulis encrasicolus. The sequence goes on from NC_085861.1 coordinate 44,237,161, forward strand.
AGGAGAAGGAGTGATGAGTGATGAAGTGGTGGAGCAAGGGAGAAGGAACATGAGAGATGGGGCAGACAGAGATGGAGAGAATTGGCAACAGGAGACAGATAAACGAATGGAGGTGGAAAAGAAGAAGAGGAGGAGGAGGAGGAGGAGGAGGAGGAAGACAGACAGACAGTGAGGTGATTAAAGATTGAGTGGAGAGAAACAACCTGACAGACAGACAGACAGGCAGGCAGACAGTGTG
>NC_085861.1:44242398-44249898 GCF_034702125.1 Engraulis encrasicolus
GCACGCTGATAGTGGGAGCTCACAGGAGCGAACGCAGCTGGTTGAGGAGTCAGTGACCCAGGCGACTACGGAGGGCCCGGTGGCTGAGAGTGGTGCTGAGTTAAGCAGGGGAGAAATGGTAACTGAGACTGAGATTGTTGTTGTTAGTGAGCAGGCTGGTATTGATGCGCAGTCCGCTGGTGGTTCAGAGGAGGTGGTAGGCGCGGTCAGCAGTGCAGACGCTAGCGTGGACGGAGGCATGTTGCCTGATGAGAAAGAGTTGATGTCTGACGACGAGATAGAAGAAGATGACACCTGCTCAGAATATTCCGATATTTCTGAGGTGACTGTCTCACAGATAACAGAGGATAATGTTTACTCCCTGGAGAGCATAGTGAAATTTTTGGATGATACATTTGGACGGGCTGTTGATGTGCGGGAGTTTTTCCCCGATTTAAAGAAATTTGATCAGTCTGTGATGTACTGGAGAAAGAAGGCAGGGCCGAAACAGTTGAGTAAAAGGAAGAATTATCGTTTGAAAAATCATTTGGCGAAAATACGAAAACTACGGAAGCTTCAGTGTTTGGGAAAGTGATTTTAGTTTATGCTATTTAGTTCTCCATGATGGCTCCACTTTTTATGTCTTTTTCTTTTTGGGTTCTGGTGTTTTCGTTTCTCTTTGGTTCTCTTTTCCCCCTTTTCTTTTTCTCTATGGAAACTTTAACTGTGGGATCCCTTAATATCAATGGTGGGAGGGATAGGGGGAAAAGGGCTCTGGTGTCAGAGTATGTAAAGTTAAAGGGATTGGATGTGGTGTTTTTACAGGAAACACATACAGACTGTTACAATGAAATTGAATGGAGGAGATGGTGGGAGGGGGAGTGCATTTTGAGTCATGGGACTAATTTAAGTGCTGGGGTTGCAGTGCTTTTTGGGAAACATTTAGATGTCACATTGGAATCTACTGTTGAGGTGGTGCAGGGGAGGGTATTAATGGCAAGAGTGGGGATAAAAGGGCAATCTTACATACTGGTTAATGTCTATGCCTATAACACTGGGGCTGAACGAATGACACTCTTTAGGAGGTTGGGGGATTTCTTAAAGCAACAGAACCTGGATGCATGCGTGATTATGGGGGGGGACTGGAATTCCACAGTAAACGGGGCCCTGGATAGACTCGGGGAGGAGAGTCACCCCGCATCGGGGCGGGTATTAGACACATTTGTGAAGGAGTTGGATATGTTTGATGTATGGAGAAGTAGAAATCCTTTGGCTAAACAATACACATGGGTTAAAGCAGTGGACTCAAGGGTGGCGGGTGCTAGATTAGACAGGTTTTATGTGTCGGGGTCTCATAATAACAAAATTGTAAATTCCCTTATCATGCCTTGTGGGTTCTCGGACCATCATTTGGTTACAGTGGTTTTCTGTTTATCAACTTCGCCAAGGCCAAAATATTACTGGCATTTTAATAATACGCTCTTAAAGGATAATACTTTTTGTGAAAATTTTGCTTCTTTTTGGGAGATCTGGAGGGCTCGGAGGGGTGATTTTGAGACTGTCTGTCAATGGTGGGAGATGGGTAAAACTCAAATACGGTTGTTCTGCCAGAGGTATACTTTCAATGCTACTGCCATTTTGAAGGGGAATATAAGAAGGTTGGAGGAGGAGATTAGTAGGATGGAGGTGGGGGGGGATGTGAATGCACTTGTGGACATTAATGAAAAAAAGAAAGAACTGAGTTCATTTTTGCATGAACGAGCAAAAGGGGCCCTGGTGAGAGCCAGGTTCTCTTCGGTGAAGGACATGGACGCTCCAACCTCGTATTTTTTTAACTTGGAGCGGAAGGCAGTGCAGCAGAAGCACATGGTTTTCCTAAAGCGCCAAGATGGGACCGTAACTACCAACCCCGTGGAAATGAGAGACATTGCAATAGACTTCTTTGGGGGCCTGTACAGCAAAACAGAATGTGACCCTCTGTGTGCTGAGCAGCTGTGCCAGGGCCTCCCAGTCCTAAGCCCAGAGGACAGGGGTGCCCTGGACCGGGAAATGACCTTTCTGGAGTTGACTGAGGCGGTCCAGCAAATGGCGAAGGGGCGGGCGCCAGGAATTGACGGTCTGTCAGCGGACTTTTATCAGCACTTCTGGGGGACTATTGGTCAGGACTATTTTGAAATGCTGCAGGAATGTTTCAGGGAGCGACGGCTGCCAACAAGCTCCAGGCGTGCTGTGCTGTCGCTTCTACCCAAAAAGGGGGACTTGGGGTTGCTGAAGAACTGGAGGCCTGTTTCTTTATTGTGTTTGGATTACAAAATTTTTTCCAAGTGCCTGGCAAACAGAATTAAGCAATTTTTGTCGCTCCTTGTCCATGAGGATCAGTCGTATTGTGTGCCAGGGCGCACAATAACAGACAATCTGTTTCTTGTGAGAGATGTTATTGACTGTGCACAACTCAAAGACATTGATGTGGGTCTTCTATCCATTGATCAGAAAAATGCTTTTGATAGGGTGAATCATGAATATCTGTTTAATGTGTTGAAGGTTTTTGGGTTTGGGGAAAGGATGTTGGCGTGGCTAAAACTATTGTACAGTGATGCGTCTGTCATACTTAAGGTGGGAGGGGGGTTAAGCAGGCCTATCGAACTGACACGTGGGATACGGCAGGGGTGTCCACTGTCAGGCCAGTTATATACCCTGGCCATAGAACCACTCTTGAGTAAGCTCAGGGAGGGCTTAAGGGGTTTTGTGGTTCCTGGGGATCCTAAGGGGGCCACGTGTAGCATTTCAGCATACGCTGATGATGTAACTGTGTTTATTTCTCATCAGGGGGATGTTGATTATGTGTGTGGGGCATTAGAGGCATATGGGAAAGCATCGTCAGCCATGGTAAACTGGGGCAAAAGTGAAGGGTTTTTAATGGGGAAGTGGGCCGATAGTGGCCCACCTTCTCTTCCTGGGGGACTGGAGTGGGGGAGGGAGGGGCTCAAAGTGTTGGGGGTTTTCTTGGGGGGCTCTACATTTCAGGAGAGGAATTGGGAGGGGCTGCTGGGGAAGGTGTCTGCCAGGTTGTCTAGGTGGAATTGGCTGTTATCTGAGCTGTCCTACAGAGGTAGGGTTCTGGTCACGAATAACCTGGCCGCCTCCATGCTCTGGCATAGGTTCAGTGTCCTTGATCCACCTGAGAGTTTGGTGAGGGAGCTCCAACGCAGGATGAACAATTTCTTCTGGTCTGGCCAGCACTGGGTCCCAGCACCAGTGTTGTATCTGCCGCTAGGAGAGGGGGGGCAGGGCTTGGTGGACATTCAAAACCGTGTGCGTGGTTTCAGGCTGCATGCGGCGCAGAGACTGCTCTACGAGAAGGCTTTGGTGTGGGGGCCAGTTGCTCTCTCGCTCTTGAGGGAGTCTACACCGATGGGCTATGACCGGCAGTTGTTCCTGCTCAGTGGGCATGAGGAGTGCTGCGGTGGGCTTCCTCCAGTCTACCGCACAATGATGAAAGCGTGGATGTCGACATTCAAGGTGCAGAGGACTAATTGTGCTGTGAAGGACTGGGTTTTGGGGGAGCCTTTGTTCTTTAACCCTTGGTTGAGGAGCAGGTTCTTCGCATCCGCCAGTGTCCGAAGCACTTTTGCTGCTGCTGGATGTACAGTTCTAGCTCACTTGAGAGATGGGGGCGAGTGGAAAACGGCCAATCAGCTACAGAGGATGACTGGACTGCATTCGCTGAGGGTCCTAGAGGGGATCCTGGCAGAGGTCCAGAGAGCGCTGCCGGGTGCCTGGAGGCAGGTGCTACAGACTTGCGGGCTGGGTCCAGACTGGAGGATCACATACAGCTTCCCTATGTTGGAGGTGTCTGCGGCATTGATGGAGTCTGCACAAGACCAGGGGGTGGGTCTTGTGTGTTTGGAGATGCATGGGCAGAGAGACTTTGTAAGCCTCAGTAAGAAGGAGTTGTACTCGCTGTGCGTTAAGGTGGGCCATCAGAGGGTGCTGGAGCGTGTTGGGGCATGGAGGTGGTCAGAAGTGTTTGGGCCGGGGTTCCCCTCTAGGGGTTGCTGGAGGTCCCTGTACAAGCCTCCCATTGAGAAGCGTACTGCTGATCTGCAGTGGAGACTTGTTCATGGGGCGATCGCTACAAACAGACACGTGGCATACCTGGACCCAGCAGTGGGGAGGGGTTGTCCATTCTGTGGGGAGGAAGAGTCTTTAACTCATTTGTTTTTGCATTGTAAAAGGTTGGAGGGTCTTTTTCACTGGTTTAGGGAGGCTTTGGGAGGGTTTGGGGAGGGTTTCTCGGAGTCCCTTTTTATTAGTGGCCCTAAATACAGTGTCAAATTCAAGAGGGAGGTTTGTCTGGTTAATTTCCTACTAGGGGTGGCAAAGTTGGCTATTTGGCTGACCCGCAAAAAGAAAATGCTGAATCTTGACTCGGTAGACCCCTTGGAGAGTTTTCTGGGACTGGTCAAAAGTCGTATCAAGGTTGAGTTCATGTACTACCATTTGGTCAATGATGTAGGGACTTTTTCAAGCATTTGGTGTGTGTGGGGTTTGTTGTGTCGGGTTGGGGAGAGTGGGGAGCTGGTTATGAGGATATAAGGGGGTTGTAATGGATGTATTGTGAGAATGTACTATGAGTAAGCGGTGTTAAAATAAAGGCATTTTTAAATCTCTCTCTCTCTCTCTCTCTCTCTCTCTCTCTCTCTCTCTCTCTCCCTCTCCCTCTCCCTCTCCCTCTCTCTCTCTCTCTCCTCTCTCTCTCTCTCTCTCTCTCTCTCTCTCTCTCTCTCTCTCTCTCTCTCTCTCTCTCTCTCTCCATGATTGGATGGACGTAATTGCTGTAAATATGGGCACCATGGTGTGTCCAATTCTACAACTGCATGGCATGCAGAACAACAACAAATGACCACATGGCCACTGGAGCTAATTAATGAATGAGAAAATGAAGGAATAAAAGTTACTCTGCAGGATGGCAGATGGGGTAGAGTCTGGTCCCTAATGGCACATATCTCTCTCTCTCTCTCTCTCTCTCTCTCTCTCTCTCTCTCTCTCTCTCTCTCTCTCTCTCTCTCTCTCTCTCTCAGTCTTCCTTTTTTTCTGTGGCATTCTATCGATTTCAATTTACATTTTTGCTTTTACATTTTCGTTTTTCCGAGTCATTGATTGCATTCTAGTTGTTATTTTTGTTTTCACATCCTTTTTTTCTTTCATCCTATCTCTTTTTGCCTTTCATTTTTTTCTTTCTCCATTTTTGTTGCCTTTGCATTCTTGCGCTCCCCTTTATGTCCGTTATATTCATCACTGGTGCTCAGAATGCCAGCGCAGTGTTTTGGATGAACATTACTTACATGGGCATGGACTTGCACGCGCACACACACACACACACACACACACACACACACACACACACACACACACACACACATACATACACACACACACACACACACACACACACACACACACACACACACACACACACACGCACACGCACACGCACACACACACATACACACACGAATACTGTACTCACGCACACTCACGCACGCACACGCACACTCACGCACACTCACGCACACGCGCACACACACACACACACACACACACACACACACACACACACACACACACACACACACACACACGCATACACACACACACACACACACACACACACACACACACACACACACACGCACACACATGGGTGGACATGCACACACACATACACCACACACACATATTGTAGCCTACACACACACACACACACACACACACACACACACACACACACACACACACACACACACACACACACACACACACACACACACACTCACACACATATCGACATGACACATAGTATTTATCCCAGCCCAGTGGGGAGGCATGTTCCTCAAGAAACACTCCAGTGAGCAGTAGAGTGGGAACGAGAGAGAGACAGAGAGTGAAAGAGAAGGGAAGAGAAGGAAGAGAGGGATGGAGAGGGAAGGAAGGCAAGGAAGCCGGCGAGAAACACAGCAAGGAGAGCTGAAGCAAAACGAGAGATTTGTTGGAGAAGATGGGAAAGTTCTTCATGTCATTTCTCTGATGCACTCAAGCATTTTATGAGCTCATTTTCCAGAGATGGTGTGGGGGGGGGTGGGGGTGTGGTTGAGAGGGGGGGGGGCAGCAACAAGAAGAAAGGAGACAGGAAAGAAAGTGTGTGTGTGTGTGTGTGTGTGTGTGTGTGTGTGTGTGTGTGTGTGTGTGTGTGTGTGTGTGTGTGTGTGTGTGTGTGTGTGTGTGTGTGTGTGTGTGTGTGTGTGTGTGTGTGTGTGTGTGTGTGCGTACGACCATGCGTATGTGCATGTGTGCATGTACTGAGTGTTCGTGTGTGTGCGTGCGTGTCTGTATGTGTGTGTGTGTGTGCGTGCACTGAGTGTCTGTGTGTGTCTGTGTGTGTGTGCGTGCGTGCACTGAGTGTGTTTGCCTGCGTGCGTTTGTGTGTATATGCTTGTGTGTGTGTGTGTATGTGTGTGTGTGTGTCTGTTTACTGTAGAGAGCTGGCTTCTGTGGTGATCACTCAGCGAGCAGGGCATTAGGAAGCAAACACAGGTGCCAAGTCTTCACTGCTTGGATGCTTATGGGTTCATATAAAGGCATTCGTTTACTCTTTTTCTTTTCTATTTTCTCTATCCCGCATCGCATAATAAGACAAGCTACCAGCATTTCTCTGCATTCTGAATGTGTTGATGTGTTTTTTTCCAGTTTATATATTTTTTTCTTTGTATTTTAGGCGACTTTGTCTTATTCAGTTTTATTTTGGATATATAGAGATGGTGCAGGCACACAGATGGATTTGTCTTTTTTATATGCAAATATAAATATTGTATATATAAATTTATGAATATTTTATATTTATTCACCAAACAGCCTAAGCATTCTGTCTTGGAGTTTAGAATTGCAAATGTAGTCTCATTTTAAGGTGATACGTAACAGGTTAAGACATGGCGTTATAAATTTGCTGTTACCAGAATGGCAATGACCAAGTCGTGGTGCATTACTAAGACCCTCTGTTGTGTTATAGTATTGTAGCACTATGGTAGTTAACTTTTCAATCACTATTGCCGCGTGCGACAGGAGGTACGGTGTGCATTAAGAGGCTACGAATAAATTCTATGTAAAATGAAAGTTCACACATTAATTAAGCCTTACTGAACAATTTCTTCATGATGTGTTAGCTATTATTCTTAATTCATTCATCAAATGTTTAACTATCTCTTGCTTCACTAAATGATTTAGCCAATTAGGCCCTATATATGTCTTGTATATATGTCTGTTCCTGTTTGCTGTTTGATTATATTTGTTAGTATGGTACAGTAGCTGGTGTTATGATATCCTTCTATATTTCGCAATTTTGCTGATTAATATAACATCAATACATGAACACGTACATTGATATTTTTGTTGCTGCTGATTCAAAACACCTCATGTAGCCTCACACCACATCTCTAAGCTGCAGCGTTGACTAGTCACAGCTGT
>NC_085861.1:44257398-44264898 GCF_034702125.1 Engraulis encrasicolus
ATCTTCAGAGATATGAAATTCTTCAAATAGGTTATGCATTTCAGTGAAGTACTTCACTCTATGATGCAATAAAGATGGACAGAAATGTATTGCCTCCATGGATGATCTTGGGATTATTTGCATCCATGATCTGTGAAATGATGGGAACATCTGCAACGCAAACTAAATCAGGTGTGTGAAATTGCGAAGAATCTGCTGTGCTAAATGACAGAACACTAAAAGGAGTATTTATGAACACAAACCAGCTAAAAGGTTGGAGTTGATGCCTCCCGTGCTTGTAGTCGAATATGGGCTTTTACCTCATTGTGTTTCTCATGCACATTCACAAACACACGCTCCCTAGACACCCCAAGGTTTCTTTTATTCATAACTGGTTGTCTGCTTAGAGAACACTCACACAAACTCACTTACTCAGACATACATTTATAAGCACGTACCTACACACACACACACACACATCCACACAAGCGCACACACACACGCACGCATGCACGCACGCACACACACTCACACACACACACACATGCACACAAGCACTCACACAAGTACCCACACACACATATCCACGCAAGCACTCACACACACATGTATGCAAGCACTCACACATACACACACAGACACGCATGCATGCCCCATGCAAACACACTCATCTATCTTACAACTGCTTACGTCTTTTCACCTCCTGTCTGTTCTCTAGTTTCACCTGCATGCCTGCGCTGCGTATATAATTATGTAAACGATGGGCATGCTGTACAACAACTTAATGGATCCTAAGAGTTTGATAATTCCTATTCTGTTACATCATGCCTTTAATGTCTCTCTCTCTCTCTCTCTCTCTCTCTCTCTCTCTCTCTCTCTCTCTCTCTCTCTCTCTCTCTCTCTCCTCATCACAGGGCTACTCTCTCTCTCTCTCTCTCTCTCTCTCTCTCTCTCTCTCTCTCTCTCTCCATCCCTCTCCTCCTCCCTCCTGCTGCCTCTATGTCCATGTGGGAGTTTGTTTGTATCCTATTGAGAGATGAATAACCCTTTTAAGCTAACTGGCTGCATTCCCGCCCTCTCATGTACGCTGTATGGTAATGGCGATATGGAAATTATTTCATTTAAGTGAGCGGGAGACAAAAGCACAAATGGAGCCGAGTGAGTGCCTGTGTGTGTGTGTGTGTGTGTGTGTGTGTGTGTGTGTGTGTGTGTGTGTGTGTGTGTGTGTGTGTGTGTGTGTGTGGTGTGTGGTGTGTGTGTGTGTGTGCGTGCGTGCGTGCGTGAGTGCGTGCGTGCGTGCGTGCGTGCGTGCGTGCGTGTGGTGTGGTGTGTGTGCGCGCGTGCGTGTGTACCTGCGAGCATGTGTGTGTGTGTGTGTTTGTGTTTTAAGAACACAGAATGTTCTCATAGGGGCTCTCAGTCTCCATGTCTCTCAGGCAGGGTCTGTTATCGGAGTGCACCATGCTAAGGCCCTATCCCCTGCACGCCTGTGGGAGGGAGGACTACTGTAGGCTGTAGGGGGTCCAGCAGGGTCTTGCTTAAGGACTTGCAGGCATTGTGTGTGTTGTGTGTGTGTCTGTGTTTGTGTGTGTGTGTGTGTTTGCGTGCGTGCGTGTGTGTGTGTGTGTGTCTCGGTGCTTGTTTTTGTTTGGTGTGTGTTGTTGGAGTAGTAACCTGTAGGGGTCCAGAGTCCTGCTGCAGGATACGTAGTTGGCCACACATAGTTGGCTGACTCGAACCCTTAAAACCTCCTCAAGGCCCTGCATGCAACTTTAGCCTCTTGGTTCTGACACACACACACACACACACACACACACACACACACACACACACACACACACACACACACACACACACACACACACACACACACACACACACAGATGGGTACGTATACACAAACACACACAGATGCGCACGTATACACAAACACACACACAACACACAAATACACACAGATGTGAACACACGGGTGCATATGCACACACACCCATAGTTTAGTACTATTATTTGGATCGCACCACATTAAAAGTTATACAGACCCAAATACTGATGGAAATCACAGAGTTGTATAGGCATGATCATGCAGTTATTCAGTCCAATATTTATGGATACGTATGGCATCTCCGTCTCCAAATGGACAAACTGCCTATGATGGCAGAGATGGAACAGTATTTTGGCAGTCTTTTTGCTGTTGTTTTGTGCAGTCCAGATAGTTACAGTCCTGTTAGGGCAAGTTTGTGTACATGCCCAAGGCTCCCAACACACACACACACACACACACACACACACACACACACACACACACACACACACACACACACACACACACACACACACACACACACACACACACACACACACACACACACACACACACACACACACACACAGCCCTTTTTCCCAGCAGCGTGTGGTGATGCAACGTATTAGAGTGGATCCTATGAGCCGATCGTGTTACTCCACCATCAGTCTTCTGTCCCTCGTCAGCGTGTCACTTCCTGCCTACGTTCGAGGGCCGGCTTTCAACAATGCAAGGAAAATATACACGTCACAAATTGGGCATGCTGATTTTTTATGTGTTTTGTTTTGTTTTTCAGTACAATTTATGCGCATTAATCTGTGAAAAAGACTAAAAGTGGAACTCAAAGATAGAATCTCTTTTACTTCACTTTTTCTGACTGATAGTCTCTCTCATTCATTCCCTTGAATTCTTCTGACTCTCTCTCTCTGTCTCTCTCTCTCTCTCTCTCAAACCTAAATATAGTTTTCTTGAGGCACTTTTCCCTCCATCTTCACCAAAACTGCTACCAAAAAGAGCCTTTGATCTTTTTTCAGTAGTCTGGTGTAATAAGAAATTAGTCTGAGAGAAGGAAAGAAAAAGAGAGTGTAAGTTAAAAACAGTTCGAGAGGACAAGAAAAAAGAGAAGTGCAAGAACTTGTAGGGAGGATGAGTGTCTTGAAGCAAAGTCTATAGTACAGTAATAGTTTCCTATAGTAATAGCTAGAGATGGGCAGAACACATCTGAATGTATGACACTGTGAAAGAGGAGAGAGAGAGAGAGAGAGAGAGAGAGAGAGAGAGAGAGAGAGAGAGAGAGAGAGAGAGAGAGAGAGAGAGAGAGAGAGAGATGTTGGAGAAAGATGGAGAGGGAGGCAGACATTAAGACAGCATTTTCAATCTTCATTTAATAATTGAATAATAATCTCCCCAGAGGAGTGACCTAGAACTGGGGAATGCTGAAGAGGGAAAGAGAGAGAGAGAGAGAGAGAGAGAGAGAGAGAGAGAGAGAGAGAGAGAGAGAGAGAGAGAGAGAGAGCAAGAGCCACGGGCAGCACAGCGCTACACAGCACCATGCTGACACCTGGTGGTGGAAGGGTATTACTACAAGCGCATATGTGACAGGCTGCCTTTGCTGCACATCACAAGCAGCAATAAAACCCATAAAAGTGAAGTCACCGACAATGCCTGTCTTCCTGTCCCTTCCTGTATCTCCCACGTGTGCTAATTCAATGTTATGAGACATCTTGGGAGATGTGATATTGCTTGAGGGGGTCGCTTGTGATGCCTGAATATGCAAAGAGAACGGATGCCATGTATGGTTCACCTTACCTTGGACAGAAGAATATAGTATTAGCTTCCACTTAACATACAAATCATTTTCATCATCGCATTTGATTAAATGTCTCATGTCTCATGTTCGTTTGTACATGAATGTCTCACATGTGTACACGTGCACGCATACACACACCAACGCACGCACGCACGCACACACACACACACACGCACACACACACAAGCACACAGAGTGCAAATCTGCTCTATACAACGAAACGTGGAATGAATCCTGAAAGGGCCCTGAGTTAAAAAGAAAAAAAAAGATAGCAAAAGTAAATTCAGTTATAGAGCACTTGTAATATGCATCTCTCTGTGGCATCCCTAGCTTTTCTGTAGGCCTGACAGTGATGAACGAGTGTGGAGGAGACGGGCTACGTCTAGATCCATGGCTGGATTGGCCATATGGCACGCGGGACATTTGCCCAGTGGATGTGTTGATGATTTTGGCCTGACCCTTTTCTCAAGGGTTATCAGTCCTCCTGACGCTACAGCAGGCATATCCGAAACAAACAGATAGAAATAAAGCAGTTACACATATAAGATAACTAAAAAAGTTGTCATAGGCTTCATTGGCTCTCTCGAGGCCTGGTGAACCGATCCTAGCTGAAAATGCCCTTTCCTGTTTTTCAGTCCAGTCCAGCCCTGTCTGGGTCATTTTCTCTCTGACAACCCGAATGCGAATGGCAAGGCAAGGCAAGGGCTCCGTGGCCCACAAGGGGCTGTGGAACTCAGCGTGCGGCTGACAAGGGCTTTGGTTCCACTCCAGACGTTCCGCAGACGTTCTGCAGACACACTGTTATCTCAGAACAGAATGAGCTGCCTGTCGGATTCTCCGGGCGCACATGTGAAAATGAAATGAAGCCTCTTCTGCTAATCTCTTTCTCTCCCACACATTCTCTCTCTCTCTCTCCCCCCCCCTCTCTCTCTCTCTCTCTCTCTCTCTCTCTCTCTCTCTCTCTCTCTCTCTCTCTCTCTCCAGTAACAAATCTTAACATTTCAAACCCCAAAGGTTACTCTCCAGTTCACTCCCCCCCAGGCAGTATAGACATATGCTTGAACCCCTGTGTGTGTGTTTGTGTGTGTGTGTGTGTGTGTGTGTGTGTGTGTGTGTGTGTGTGTGTGTGTGTGTGTGTGTGTGTGTGTGTGTGTGTGTGTGTGTGTGTGTGTGTGTGTGTGTGTGTGTGTGTGTGTGCGTGGGCGTGGGCATGTGGGCATGTGCGCGTGTGCGTGTACGTGTCTTTGGATGTGTGGTTGAGTGGTCGCGTGGGTGTCATTGCATCATAGTGCATCACAGTGCAATATCAGGGGTGGAAGATTTTTTCCAAATTGAATGCAAGCAACGAACCAAAGTAACAAATTGTTAAGTGGTTGGTACTACAACTTAAACACGGTGTTGGCGTAGCTTAAACTTAAGTGCTTCGTGTTATGTATTTGTGTGCAGACTCTTTGAGAACATTTTTCCAAAATCATTGCAAGCAATAGGGAAAAAATGTAATGTCAGGGGTGATGGAACGAGTGTGTGTGTATAGACTGAGTGTGATGATGGATGGGTGTGTGATTGATGAGACGGCTGTATACTATAGGAGGTGCCGATTGTCATTTCACTCATCAGAAGACAAGCAAGCAGTGCATGCAGTACAATCACACTGACAATATTGGCAATATCAATTTCATCTTAACACATTGAGTACCGACGACGTAATAATGCGTTTTTCACGCCCATGCGTTGTATACCAAAACGTAAACATACGTTTTTGCATTTAAATATCATATTTTGAATCTACACCCTTCAATGGACAATATATGTGATTTTGGTAGCTCTGTGATGGACATAAATGACAACATTTGCAGTCCAAAGTTGTTTGATTGTTATGATGTTTGAGTGTTATGATTTGGATATTTTAATTTAACTTACCAAGATGTCTGGATGCCAACCCATGTCGCCTATCGCGCTGCCTGCATTGATTTCCCTAGTACGGTCACTGTAGCATGTGTTGTCTCTGACTTCACGCAATAGGTAAACACCATTGTGTAGTGCCTGGAGTATCTTGAACTTTCTGGACTTGCTAGACCTTTACCAGATCCTTGGATACAAATGGCACCCGATATGTGATTGCAGTAATGCGCTCCGATTTGGACGTTTGATCACCAAAAAGATAAGTTTCTGTGTCTTCCTGTATGTGAGAAGCCAGAAGCTAGCATGGCTACATACCATGATTCCCTGATTGTCGCTCCCAACGCAGGACGCTCCCCTGTCGGCTCGCTCCCACTAGCCAGACTATCGATCAGGGTGGGACTACACGTCCGGGAGTGATAGAAACACCTGGGACTACACGTCAGGGAGCGATCTCAGTTGGGAGTGTCCATCTGCCACCGCATATGATTCGGATCGGATGGGCTAGGCTACATCTAAGCATCATATCATTTGGATTTGTTGTCAATGTTGGGCTATTATTATGGGAGTCATCGGGAGCTATTTTAGCAAATGTCTCACCCTCTGCATGTGTGCAAAGAGTTTGTGTTCAGTCCACGTGAAAAACGGGGATTTCAAAGGGCATCGATTGCTGGTGTCGTAGTGTGACAGAGCAGGAGGTGTGCTGCCGTATTCGTGAATCGTGCTATGTTGTTGTTTCCCTAGTAGCCCACGATCGGTAGCGTGTATTGTGTCTGACTTCACGCAATAGGTAAACACAGAGACCATTGTATATCGTGCCAGGAGTATCTTGAACTTTCTGGGCTTGCTACCTAGACCTTTACCAGCTCCTTGGATCAAAATGGCACCCGAATTGTAATTGGAGTAATGCGCTCCGATTTAGAAGTTTGATCGCCAACCAGATAAGTTTATTTGATTATTCACCCCTATGTTGAACTGTCTTCCTGTATGTGAAAAGCCAGAAGCTAGCATAGATGGCTACATATGGATCGGATGGGCTACATCTAAGCATCATATCATTGGGATTTGTTGTCAATGTTGGGCTATTATTTCGGGAGTCATCGGGAACTATTTTAGCAAATGTCCGACCTTCTGCATGTGTGCAAAGAGCTTGTGTTCAGTCTGTGTGAAAAACGTGGATTTCGAAGGGCATTGATTGCCGGTGTCGTAGTGGTTTAGAGCAGGAGGCGTGTCTTGACGTGCAGGAAGATGTGTGTCAGAGCTAACCAAATTGTGATTAAAACCAACTCATCCCCTTTCAAACTCGTCACATTCTGAAGAAGCGCACCCTTCACAAAAACCTCAATATCTCCGATTGTAGCTGAATTCCATGGATACCCACTTTCCACACACACACACACACACACACACACACACACACACACACACACAACAGATTTTCAGTGGCCCTATCACATAATAAGCTGTGAGTCTACAAAAAAACGTAAAAAAGGGCTTAGAACTCTGGTATTCTACGACATAATTCCGTGAGCACCGCCGGTATTCAATGTGTTAACTGTAAAACTTTGTCCACACACACACACACACACACACACACACACACACACACACACACACACACACACACACACAAACACATGCACACACGTCTCCCCTTCTTCGTTCTCCCTTCCCGCGTCTCTACCAGTTTTACGGTGGGAGGGCCACAAAAAGTGAACATCCCACAAGGCACTGCTACTTTTGCACTTGTCTGGATAAACAAGCAATTACTTTATGAGAAGACTTAAGCTGAAAAATGAACAATCATAACTCTCTTTTACTCACTCACATACACTCTCTCAAGCACACAACAATGTCTCACACACATACACATGCTAACTCACCCCCCCCCCCTCTCTCTCTGTTTAGGTGTGTAGAAAAGTGTGGGAGAGTGTGTGTGTGTGTGGGTGAGCGTGTGTGTGTGTGTGAGAGAGAGCATGTGTGTATGTAAGGCTGATCGTGGTACTCA
>NC_085861.1:44284898-44292398 GCF_034702125.1 Engraulis encrasicolus
TGTGTGTGCAGATATGCGCCTGTGTATGTACGTATGTGTGCACATATGTAGCTCATACTTCTCATACAGTTATACAGTTCACATGTACACACACACACATGCACGCACATACAGACACATAGTCTATGAATAGAGATGCATATGTGCGCACAGGCACTGTCATAGAGTGCACGTGTATGCACACAAAATATGCACATACAGACTCCTCATCCACACACAGCCACACTCAGACATAAAAAAAAACATACAATGCCAATTCACAGAAATAGACACACTCTCACACACATCACACATTAGGCACAGCCACTCACACGCATAGGAAAACACACACATACTCTTGCACATACAGGCATACAAGCACATACACACAGGCTCACACGAAGGTACAAGCACATACACACAGCACAGGCTCACACGAAGGTTCAGACTTACCTGACGGCAATGCATGTTCTCTCACGTCAGTCAAAGATATTATTCCACCTTTTCTCCACTCTCACACTTCACACTCCCTCAGTGTGTGTGTGTGTGTGTGTGTTTGTGTGTGCTGTGTGCGTGCGTGCGTGCGTGCGTGAGTGTGTGTGTGTGTATGTGTGTGTGTGTGTGTGTGCGCTTGTGTGGTGTGTTTGTGTTTGAGTGTGTGTGTACGTGTGTGTGTGTGAGTGCATGTGAGTGTGTGTGTGTGTGTGTGTGTGTACGTGCGTGTGTGTGTGTGTGCGTGCGCGTGTGCGCTTGTGTGCTGTGTTTGTGTGTGAGTGCGTGTGTGTGTGTGTGTGTGTGTGTGTGTGAGTGCTTGTGTGTGTGTGTGTGTGTGTGTGTGTGTGTGTGTGTGTGTGTGTGTGTGTGTGTGTGTGTGTGTGTGTGTGTGTGTGTGTGTGTGTGTGCGTGCGTGCGTGTGTGTGTGTGTGTGTGTGTGGATAGCTTTGATAGAGGGCAAACAGCCCCCTGAATGTTTGTGTGCCCACAGAGAGATGGAGGTGGATGGTGAATGGTGGATGATGGTGGTGGAATGGGGTGTACGTACGGAGGCAGAGGGGCGCGTTGGTTAGCATGCTGTGGGGCTGCTATCTCTCTCCTCCCAGATCATTGCTGTAATGTAATGAGATTTTTACATGTCAAAGGCCACTTACACAAAAAAACCAAATATATATACAGACACAAAAACATATGCACACGCAATGCATACACACAGACACACATAGACACAGATACATACCACATACATAAACACACGCAGACATACATGAACACACACACACACACACAAATATATATGCACATACACGTGCGTGCACAACCACACCCACACCCACACATACACACACACACACACACACACCACACAAACACATTGCACACACACAGGGCCGCTGACAGCTGGGCCCAGGACAGAGTCATCTGAAAGGGCCCCCTACCCAATACATACAATATAATGGGGACCAAATTCTGGGCCCGCCTATCTCCCTGGGTCCGGGACAACAGACCCCTTTGAACCCCCCCCCCCCCCCCCCCCCCCCCCCCCCCCCCCCCCCCCCCCCCCCCTCCCCCCCCCCCACCCCCTGTCGGCGGGCCTGCACACACACACACACACACACACACACACACACACACACACACACACACACACACACACACACACACACACACACACACACACACACACACACACACACATCACACACCACACAAACACATTACACCTCTGTTGCCCTTTAAGCAGCGTGTGGCACCTGGAGTAGACAGCTCCATGCGGATCCCATCACTAACCTGAAGACATTTACAGGAGCACATATCATATTTCTCTGTCTGGCACACACACACATAAATCATAAACACACACTACACAGGTGTGCCCGCAAATGTGCACACAGTGCACACAATCGTACATGCACATGAACACGCATACACACACATGAACAACAACAACCATACACTGACATGAACACGCAATCATACATGTGTTCTGTGTACATACACATAGAAGCATACAAATGGTCTCTCTCTCTCTCTCTCTCTCTCTCTCTCTCTCTCTCTCTCTCTCTCTCTCTCTCTCTCTCTCTCTCTCTCTCTCTCACACACACACACACACACACACACACACACACACACACACACACACACACACACACACACAGACATGCGTGCGCACGTGCACACACACACATACACAGAAACACACACACACGCACACACACATATACACACACACACACAGACACACACAGACGCCCACCGCCTTATCATTCTCTCTCAAACATCCCTTCACCCTTCATCTCCGAAGGCAGTGGATTAGATATGCCACTCAGATGCCCTCATGCCGAACATTCAAAAATACAAGCAGGTATTCATCCTGACAGCCCGTCTGGAGAGAAGGGCATGTTCCTAGCTGATACCTGTCAAACGTTGATATGTCACCCTTGATAAGCTCGTGATGTTGTGTGACCACCGAGGTTGTTTACGAAACACAATAATGACTGCAGAAGAAAGGGCTCTTGATTATAAGAGATTAACTCGCTTCGCACCTTGTCTCAAAAAATCGTGCTTTCGGAGCTTTGAGTCGAGATGAGTTTAATATTATTGAGGCCCCAGACTTGGCTTCGCAGCGAAAAGCTGTAAAATAATAATAAAGAAGAACTTGTTTCTTGTGCACACCTGAGACAACCTTCTTAGCGTTACCTGTGAGTCAGACTGACATGAGCAAGCGCCTGCGGGGCGAACAGATGTGAAGCATCTGAATAATAGCCTGTCTGCTGGCTCTGGCTAAATTTAGCTTGACGGGACCAAGAGACGAAGAGAGAGAGAGTGAGAGAGAGAGAGAGAGAGAAGGAGAGGGAGAGATAGAGAGAGAGGGAGAGAGAAAGAGAGATGGGGAGGGGGAGAGAGAGAGAGAGAGAGAGAGAGAGAGAGAGAGAGAGAGAGAGAGAGAGACTCTAGGTAGGCCCATTCGGGACCAAGAGAAGGAGAGAGAGAGAGAGAGAGAGACTCTAGGTAGGCCCATTCGGGACCAAGAGAAGGAGAGAGAGAGAGTGAGAGAGAAGGAGATGGAGAGAGGGAAAGAAGGAGAGAGAGAGAGAGAGAGAGAGACATAGAGAGAGAGAGACTCCAGGTAGGCCCATTCACTATAGACAACGGTGCTCCTCCAACACCCCTGGTGCACAGGTCACACTCTCCTCTCCCCAACATCGCTGTGAATCACAGCCGTCTGTCGTGCAACCTGGAGCCCCGACCAGCCCAGCGCCAGATGTAGACATCCCCCATCCACCACCTGGGCCGCCCGCCTGCCTGCTCCTGAGCCAGTCAGGCGTCGGCTGCTGCACGTTCCAAAAAACCCAGACGCACCTTGGCAACGCCGGAGCAGACTGTTTGAGGTCAATGACTAACCTTTGGCAACGGGGAGGCAGACAGACAGGTCAGCGGTCACAGCCAGGCATGGTGCTGCTACTGAAGCTGGGGACGGTGCCAAGTGGGAACCTGTGGATGGATGTGTGTCCTGCAGAGTTAATGAAATGACTGCATGGCCAAGTATGCAAGAGCTCATTCTGTCCATGCTTAATACAAACATTCTGCAAATGATGCATTTGAACAGAAAGGTATTGCAAATATGCCATTAGCCATGCTGAAACATTCCAGTCAAGACAACAAATTGTTGGACTATACAGAAGGTATTGCAAAGAAGTCAGTAATGCCCTCCATAATGCATGTCCACATAATGACTGCTAAGATTAGCCATGTTAAACACCCTAAATACAGCAAATTCGTTCAACTGCTCTGAACAGAAAGGTACCACCATGATGAAGTCTGTGACAGCTTCCATTCTTCTACATTACATGCTGTTCTTATTCTGGCCACATAGGGGCGTTGATGAATCATACGGCCACGAGGCAAAGCCTTGGGGCATGCTTCCATTACGCAAAGTAAATAAATAAATATATGAAAAATACATCCTGACAATTGCTGTTGTGTAAGATGGTCCCAGGGCAGATTAAGCGACTGCGATCATTTTGGTGGTTTATGACATAAGCTCTTGTTCACCCTGTTTATTCTGCATTAATGTTAGTGTTTTTTTAGGTTACTGGGAAAGAGAGTAATGAGGTCTTTTTTCATTTGATGCGAGTCAAAATAGGTTATAGTTTTTGATATGATGATTTGAAGAAAAATAACTTCATACATGTATGACTTGGATGTTCCAGTTCATAACATGATTTTCAAAGTTTCAGACAGTGAACAGTATAGTTTGACCTCTAAAAATGCATTTATCGAATTAGGTTGACTGGCAAGTTAAGGGTCAATATTACCGTATCTAGGTCTGTTTTACTACAAAGTTAGTCTGGTTTGACCTTTAAAAGTTGTATTTATCGATTTAGGTTGACTGGAAAGTTGATGGTCAAGAGAGTAGGCATTTTCACTTGATGTAGGTCAAAATGGGATTTAGTTTTAGATATAATGATTTGCAGAAAAATAACTTAATAAATGTAGGTTAGGAGGATGTTCCAATTCATATCATGGTCTTCAAAGTTTCAGACAGTGAACAGTCTAGTTTGACCTCTAAAATTGCATTTGTCGAATTAGGTTGAGTGGCAAGTTAAGGGTCAATATTTCCATATCTAGGTCTGTTTTACTGTGCCAGATCCTGTAGCATGCTCTTTTCATATTAGAGACTGCTGGGCCTACAGTGGGTTTCCCCCCATAGGAGCCAGCGTGACACATGGGATACTAGGCTTCAGGAAATTCACTTTTTTATGTTTTCACTGAACATTGAAAACACAAAACATGTCATTCTTGTGTAGCCTAAAGATCTTAAGCCATTGTTGTTTTGCAATAATTATGTTCTACTGTTTTTGCCTCTGACGTTTGTTGCTGTGATCAAGCATTCGTTGTGTGTTGTAAAATGTTTCTTCATATGCTGACATTGCCTTCAACCTTATTGCCTTCAATCGTCATATATTTAAGCCAATCTGATGATAACTGATTTGATAACCAAATTCATTCTATTATTCGATCATTCAATCTTATTCTATCTATTCGCTGTTGATCAGAAGCAACTTTGGGGCCTGCAGGGAACCCAAGCAAAAATTCAGGGGAATGAAAAGTTGCACTGAAATTGACACTACGGTATTTAAGTGCGAGCCGTTACTCACCATCTATTGGCTTGGGGACCCCAAGCGGCTGTGTCCCCAGCCTGGTGACAATATGAGCCTCTGGTGATGAGTACATTTAATACAACTGCTTATTAAAGGTGCACTGTGTAAGATTGTGGCAGGGTACTGTAGGTATTGCAATTATGCTGCTCATTGAAACTGAGCTGCCTGCTGCCACATTTGATATTTTCATGTATATTTACTGAGTAGAAAAGAGCAATTTTCCCGGTCATAATGAATACTTGGAATTTGTTGGTGTTGGTAAGTATTCATGAAAAAGGTAACATTTGCAAATGGGCAGCATGAATTCTGGAAATAAACTACAAAAAATATTACACAGTGCACCTTAACACAAACAAAATCCTTTTAACTGATGTTTAATTCCCCCCTTATACAGTAGGTGGTTATTTTCAAGAGTTGTTTGTTTTCATTTTTCTCAGCCTTTTGTCTACTTCTTATCATATGCAGTCTGGTACAGCTGTGCTGACTAACACTGGGTGTCTGGCCTCATGTGTAGCTACAGAGATACTATTTACCCTCAATGGCAGGTAAATGAAGGATAAGCTAATTGCTGGTTAATGCCTCGACACAGAGTTTCCCTATGGTAATGGGGATGGCGAGGGAGGGAGGATGTCTCCCCAAGATTTCACAGCAGGCTAGACGCCTCTCATGGCTTCACAACTTCACAGAGGAAGCCTCCCTCCAGCCGCCGACACTGTTTGGTGAATCAGAATCCTTGTGAGGTGGTTTCCGTGGTGACTCAGGAAGACCGGGGGAAATCTGTTATGAGAATTTGAATGAGGCCCGCCCACTCGCCCCATATGGCCCACTCACAGATCAACTCTCACTTTTAGCCGATTTGCATAATTTGATTTTTTGTTTTTTTCTAACGAAGCCTTTCCTCGCTCAAGGCCATGCTGGAATCCCTGAGATTTATCCACAGAGAAAACATTACTAAATGCCGACTGAAGACATTCTGTTCTGGAAATGGGAACGTTATTTGTGGGTTTCACAAATAACTTAAGCCCATTTCACACTGTACCCATTTTTTTTACACAGACCCTCAAACACACACACACACACGCACGCACGCACACACACACACACACACACACACACACACACACACACACACACACACACACACACACACACACACACACACACACACACACACACACACACACACACACACACACACACACACACACACACACACGTGCACACAATCACAAATGTTGCAGGAGACTCGATTTAGGTGATTTATTTTCCACTGCATTAGCTTGCTTAGAATAACCATGTCCAATCCGATGGCCATTTGTCCACATCATAAGCCCACATACGGTCACGTACAGTCGTCTGGTCCCGGCTGCACTCTGGCCTGTCTGTGTCCGTGCCTGTGGCATTCCCTCGTGGAAGAGGAGGCAGTCACGGGTCAGTAACCCACATCGCTAATCTGCCACTAATGATATTAATAACGGGCGAATCACTTCTATTGGCAGAGAGGACCTGATATTTCTGGCTGCTAACATCATCCGTGCTGCCCGGGCGGGCAGGCAGGCAGGCAGGCAGGCGGGGCGGGCAGGCAGGCAGGCAGGCAGGCAGGCAGGCAGGCAGGCAGGCAGGCAGGCAGACAGGCGGGGCAGGCAGACAGGGCGGGCAGGCAGGCAGGCAGGCAGGCAGGCAGGCAGGCAGGCAGGCAGGCAGGCAGGCAGGCAGGCAGGCAGGCAGGCAGAGCAGGCAGAGCAGGCAGGCAGGCAGACAGGCCCTTTCCAGTCAGGCCTATAAATACAGACATCGACCCCTTTCACATCACACACTGTCACTGTCACTGAGACATATTCTCTCTCACACACTCACACACACACACACACACACACACACACACACACACACACACACACACACACACGCACACGCACACGCACACGCACACGCACACGCACACACACAGGGCCAAACAAAGACAGCACACACATTTGAATCAGTTACTTTATCTGTCTATCCTTCCCTCCATCCATCCATCTGTCCATCTATCATCTCTCTCTTCACCTTTCTCTCTCTCCCTCTCTTTCTGCCTGTCCATCTATCTCTGTCTCTAATATTGGGCCTCTTGACGTGATATGTCAAGCTGATTTTAACTCAACAATCCCCATGGCCTTTATAGGGAATCGATGTGTTTTTGGAATCGGTGACGAATGCAATTGTTTCTGATGCTGTGTTTGTCTATCACATTGCTCATGCCCTTCCTTCTATTGCAAAATTACTTGCCCTCTAAAACAGAATAGAATTAGATTTTTCTGTCCAAATGTAATGTAAATATCTTATTTCTGAAAGCATGGCCAATATCCTAGTGGCCTATAGT
>NC_085861.1:44297398-44299898 GCF_034702125.1 Engraulis encrasicolus
GAAAGAGAATAACAAGGATGAGTTGTGGCTGTCTAGAATCTCATACTCAGCATCAGGAAAGGAAGTCTTACTTGGAACTTACTTGGAACTTATTTCGAAAGCAAAAGTTTTTGTGTGTGTGTGTGTGTGTGTGTGTGTGTGTGTGTGTGTGTGTGTGTGTGTGTGTGTGTGTGTGTGTGTGTGTGTGTGTGTGTGTGTGTGTGTGTGTGTGTGTGTGTGTGTGTGTGTGCGTGTGTAATGTGTTTTGTGTATGAAAAAAAAAGTGTTGAACTTTACGTAATATGAAGTCTTACTTGGCTGTCCAATTACGTGTAACATTCGAAAGTGAAAGTTTGAGTGTGTGTGTGTGTGTGTGTGTACGTGTGTGTGTGCTTACGTGTGCGTGTGTGTGTATGTGTGCATTTGTGTGTCTGTGTGGGTGTGCGAGATGCCTTTCAGAGAAGTCCAGCAATGTGTTATAAGTAGGTTGAGCCATGGGATCGAGAGAGGATGAGCCGATAGGTAAGGATCTTACACCTTACAAATCAATTAGCCCGTATAATGCTAATCGTGAGAAAAGACTTATTGTTTCACTTTCACCTGTGTGTATTTCTGTCTCTATGTGTGTGTCGGTATGTGTGCTTAAATACAGAGAGGGAATAATCTCACGCCTTACGAAACAATTAGCCCATATAATGCTGATTGCGAGGAAAGACATATTGTTTCACTTTCACCTGTGCGTATTTCTGTCTGTATGGGTGTGTGCTTAAATAGGCTACCGAGAGGTAAGGATCTTACGCCTTACGAAACAATTAGCCCCTATAATGCTAATCGTGAGGAAAGCCTTATTGTTTCACCTGTGCATATTTCTGTCTGTATGGGTTTGTAGGTGTACTTACATACCGATAGGTAAGGATCTTACACCTTACGAAACAATTAGCCCCTATAATGCTAATCGCGAGGAAAGACTTATTGCTTAACTTTCACCTGTGCGTATTTCTGTCTGTATGTGTGTGTAGGTTTGGTGTGCTTACATATCAAGAGGTAAGAATCCTGCGCCTTACGAAACAATTAGCCCCTATAATGCTAATCGTGAGGAAAGCCTTATTGGTTCACCTGTGCATATTTCTGTCTGTATGTGTGTGTAGGTGTGTGCTTAAATACCGAGAGGGAAGGATCTTACACCCTACAAAACAATTAGCCCCTATAATGCTAATCTCGAGGAAATACTTAGAGTATTGTTTCGCCTGTGCGCATTTCTGTCTGTATGTGTGTGTACTTACACATGTCTGACTGTCTGTGTGACAAGACCAATGAAAGTTAGACTCTTACTCTTCAATCCATTAAAAATATTTTCTCTGTTATGAACTAAAAAATAGGCTATAAAAGCAAATGAGGCGTAGGCCTACTCATGGACTGAAACGCGTAATGTTTGTGTCAATGAGTATTAATAGCAAGTCCCAGGAAAAGACTGCACCAAGAATAAACGGTCAAGAAGAAAGACAGGAGAAAAGGAAGGAAGATAGAGAGGAGAAAAGGAAGGAAGAAAGATGGGAGAAAAGGAAGGAAGAAAGACAGGAGAGAAGGAAGAAAGAAAAACAAGAGAAAAGGGATGAAAAAGGAAGTAGAAAGGTAGGAAGAAAGACAGGAAGAAAGACAAGAGAAAAGGAAGGAAGACAGACAGGTAAATCGGAAGGAAGAAACACAGGAGACACGGAAGGAATAAAGACAGGAGAAAAGGAAGGAAGACAGACAGGAGAAAGGGAAGGAAGAAAGACAGGAAGGAAGACAAGAGAATAGGAAGGAAGAAAGACAGGAGAAACGGAAGGAAGAAAGACAGGAGAAAAGGAAGGAAGACAGACAGACAGGAGAAAAGGAAGGAAGACAGACAGGAGAAAAGGAAGGAAGACAAGAGAATAGGAAGGAAGAAAGACAGGAGAAACGGAAGGAAGACAGACAGGAGAAAAGGAAGGAAGACAAGAGAATAGGAAGGAAGAAAGACAGGAGAAACACTTTACTTGACACCGGCGTCATACGTATGACATAACGGTGTCATAACAGTGTCATAATGCAGGCATGAATGTGTCATAAACATTATGTCAATGTCATAAACATTGTATGACTTTGTCTTTAAGTGAAATTCGGTTATGACAAAGACAGGCCTAACAATGTCAACTTTTCATGGTCATAAACATTCATGACATTATGTTTATGACTCATTCATGACACTATTATGACACTATTATGACAATGTTATGTCATACGTATGATGCCGGCGTCAAGTAAAGTGTTACCGAATAAACAGTGAAAGTGAAGAGGGTGGTGTGAAGGAGATGTGTATTGGTGTATTTGTGTGTGTGTGTGCCGTGCGTGCATGTGTGTTTCTGCTGCTGTATTTCAGAGAAGTCTGGTAAGTGCCATAAGTAGGATGAGCCTCGCGATACAGAGGGGATGAGCCATGTCTTCCTGCGTACAGTAATCTGATCACTACACCTAAGGATCTTACTCATTATGAAACTAT
>NC_085861.1:44304898-44309898 GCF_034702125.1 Engraulis encrasicolus
GACCGCTGATTGATCACATGGTTGCACTCTGTTGAGATTCTGTATCAATTTAAACTATGGCACCTCACCGCCTCTGGGTTCTGAGCCCAAATTTTTGGAAATAAAATTAGAACTGGGGGATGAACTTGGAAGACGGCAAAGTCTGTACAATAGCTGTTTAATTAAAGTTTCATGTTAAAATGGCATTGTTTATGACTTATCGCTGAATATTACTTTTTATAACTTTTTAGTTTTCTTAAAAACCCATATCAATTACCCATATCATAACATACCTAACCAAAGTGAGTTTTCTTGTTTAATAAAAACAAAATGTATAAAGGGAAAATTGGTGAAGTAAACTAAAGAAATAAAGCACTGTTTAAAGTAACCCAAAACGATGAAAATATAGTCATGGAAACTATAAACTAGAAATCTTATGAAGCTTGTTTTAATATAGTATGTCTAACTCCTGCATTTTGATGGAACATATCAAAATACAGTCCTCTTTTCCTGAAAGAAGAACAAGTTGTAAAAAAGAAAGCCACCTTTCTAAAAAGCTGAAACTTATTCATTTGTAACCCAAATAGTAAATAAAATGTTGAAAAATATCCATTTGAAACCCAAATAGTAAATAAAAATGTATCTTAATTCAAAACCAAACTCTTTGTTAACCAAAAAGAGAAAGAAAGACCCATCAGTTTTTTTGAAGAAAGGAAAACACCGCTTATTAAAAGAAAAATGCTCACAAAGAGGTTCAAATTGATTCATTTGAAAACCAAATCGAGACGTAAAATGAAAGCATTATCAAAACCAACTTGAAGAAACCGAATGAATAAACTCAATTCAATAAATGAAACAACCCAAAAAATGTGTAAAATAAATGTCATGACGTCACTGTAAGTAGGCCTCTGTTAAATTGCCATATTAACCATGTTCTTCTCATTTTTTTTTTTTTTTCAACCTTTGCACGTGCACTCTCAATTTTTTACATGAACACACATAACACAGAGACAGACATAGGGCCCATTGACATACAATGACAAGACACACAAGGAATACATATATGTTAGTCTCCTGTTCTTGGGGAAAAAAGGGAATGAACCCTGAAGTTAATCAACCATGGTTACTTCTTGATGATAACCTGTTATGACACACCGATTCCTTCTTATCGTTAACCTGTAGATTAAATCAAATTCACATATAGCATACAAAACAAGAGATATGTTCACATTCCCCAATGTGTCTCGGTCCCCTGGTTTCACTCCATGGTCATGTTCCTGAAAGGACTAAATGATTAAGGCAATTCACAGTATATTCCTCTCTAGGTGTCGACTCCCAATCTCATTGTCTCCAGACATCCTGAAGGGATTAGGTCAACAACAAGCAACCGTATCCTGTTATCGTCTCCTAAGAAGAAAAAAATGGACAATTAGTTAATCTTCACTTAATTAAATCACACGAAACCAGGTCGATTAAATGCAACTTAATCCTTTTCCAAAACAAATTGTATGATTTTTCCAAACCTGAATGAATTAAAATTATTGCTAAAAACTAATCTATATTGATATCCAAAATTTGAAAACCTTGCCTATTTCATACAATTCTTTTATCACCCCAGTGTCAGTCAGGTTTCTGCTCCACCTCTAATGAATACGGCCAATTCCCCAGGGTGTCAAAGGACCCCAGGGTGTCGACGCCCCCCAAGGCATGCCCACACCCAAATTCTGAAACCCTGATCCATGGTGTGGCGAGGGTTGTGGTAATAGGTACGCTTGCTGTGGGACATACCCATAACCCCTTCTATATTGATTTGGGACGTTTGGGATCCCTCTCCACTGCACTTTGGGGCACATTCTCTTCCAATGACCCAACTCACCACAGCCATGGCATTTGTCCCATGACCTACGCCCACCAGTCCTATGCCTCCTGCCCAATTCCCCTGGGCCTCTTTTCGCTTGCTGGAGGCTCTTTTGAACCATTTGATACTCAGATTTATTTTTTGTGTCACCCACTCTGTTGCGAGCCTCCTCTAACTGCAGTTTCAATAGTTCCAGTCGTGCTGCGTCTGTCTCCTCTTTTGCCTCCTGCTCCTTAGTTTGTTGTATCTTCATGTGATGTTTCAAGTGCTTTTCCCATTGCTCAGTGGTACACCCTGCCAGGTCCGGGTTGTCCTCCATGGCTGTTCGAACTGCTTTGGGTACGCTTCCCATGATGGCTTTTCTGAATTGCACTGTCTGCCACTGTCCAGAGCCAGGGTGACACCCTGCTCTATCAGTCCAAATGTCCTTGCACCTGATCAGAAATTCTGATATGTCTTCATTTTCTTTCATGGTGAATGTGTGTGTGTGTGTGGTCCCTGTAGGAACAGGAAACTTTGCTCGCATAGCTCCTCCCAACTGTGTAGCATGAGAAGTGAATGATTCTGAATCCGCCAAATTGGTTGTACCTGCAATGGTCTCTATCTGCATTACATCAAAGCTGGTCACTTGTTTCTCCAATATTGCTCTCCAATCTCCAATAGCAAGCTTGTGACCCAAAGTGAGTTGAAAAAACTTGCTCATCCATGCCCCTCCCCCTTCTGACGGAGGGGGCATTTTTTCAACGATGCAGTTCATGTCAGTGAAGGAGAATGGTTTGTATCTCTCTCCCCCCTGGGGGTCTTTGCATATCAATGGCAACATGTTCTGAGGCACAGGTAGTGGTGACTCCACTGTGTCTCTGCTTTTTGTCTTTCTCGTTTCACAACATGCCCCTGTCTCCACTTTTGAGTGCAATTTGCTCCTTCCATTTCCTGTCTCTCTTTCCACTGTCTTTTGACACTGCTGTGATAATTTAGTAGGAGTTTGTTTCACTTCTTCCAAGACATTTGCAAAGTATGATGCTGGTGCGGGTGGCAGAGATACTGAGGTGGGTCTGTTTTGTATCAACAAGTGTTGATTCTCCGGGCATGTCTCCGATTTTGTCTGTGCAAATTTCAAAGCTGCGCTGGCTAATGACATATTATGGAGGCAACTCCTTTTGTACTCTAATTGTTCCTTCTCCCTTTTCCAGTTATCTCTGAAAGAGAACCTGGACTGCTTCCTGTTTTTTTCATGTTCCTCCAACTGAATTTGGGCACACTGTACTGCTTTGATGAGATGTGGCAACAGGTCACGCTTTTCAGTATCTCTTGGCACATACTTTTGTCTCCTCAACTCCTCCCAAATTTTGTCATACTTTTCTCCAGTTCCTTTCCTTTCCTTTTCAATCGATGCAGCCATAAGCTGTTGTTTTATGGCCTCCCATTGACCCTTCACAGTGGATGTTAGCACTGGAGGTAATCCTCTGAAGTCACCCTTTCCTCCAAGGTCCATTATGTTTCTGTCTTAACTCCTCCTTTACTGCTAAACTCCTTGAGCTTAGTTAGTTAAAATTAATTATTTCAATGATTAACTTTCAACGGAGACTGCTATTCAATTCACATAGAAATAGGTAACATTCACACTGTAACTACCAAATTCCACTCTTAACTAAACATCCGATGAAATCTCTCATGGTCAACCTATACACCGATTCCCACAATGCAGTTGTAACAATCATACCAACACATTCAACGAGGCCCACACTTCAAGCACCATTTTCCCCAGCTATAAACACTCCAATAAATAACCAGCAATGCAATATTCCCAACCAATGCTACCACAATACTTCCCCAGCAACGTAACTCAGAGCAATGTAATCTCAACACAGTACAGTATCCACACAACAATCAGCCAATAATATATGTGCCATCCATTATATCCACAAAATATGGGCCCCTCTGCCCAGCCATAATGATTGTCCGTATTTTTAATTTTTTTTTTGCATGACCTTTGCCTTAAGCCAGTATTCCATATTTATTTCTTGTGCACTTTAACCTTAATGCTTTAACCATTTGTTTAGACATGCCTACAGTAGGGTGACAACAATAAAACCTTGATCTGCCCAATAACAGTACTTAGATAAATCATTGGTCTGCTTACCATTTGATTACACATTGTAGCGGCTGTTAGTTGTTGTCACCCAACTGCCCCTTCGTCCATTTCTTGTCTTTTTGTCCACCAGCTCTCCTTCTTTATCACAAGTCGTGGTCACCAATTGTTGGATTATAGCCATTTTGTTCCAAACGTTGTAAACCCATTTCAAAATCATTTTCCAAACTTACTATGTGTTGGCTAGAATCCAGCGTGTTCTTTTTAAAGAGTCAGAGAGCATGGTGTCCAATTCTTGATTTTAGCGGGTTTATTTATCCAAAGCATCTGGGCATGAAGTTACAAATAATTAAAGCATTTTTTGCATTCTGTTCTCCTGTGACCTCTTCCTAACAGCAACAATCAAGATCATTCTATCTTTCCCTAGAGTATCTGCCTTTTTGTAGTAGCGAGTAACCATCCCCCGTCTGTCTCCAAGCTGTGGGGGCTTCCATTGTCTCCAGGTAGATCTAGCCCCTTTTGCCAGACCTCCTGAGGTGTTTCTTGATCACACAGAGAAAATGGGTTGGGTGTGGCAAGTTAAAATCTTTCGCAAAATATACAGCAAATGATCATGACCCTTATTAAACATTCTCAATGTCAATTTACAAAAATGTATGCCAATATATTTTCACTACGTACACGTATATTCCATATTCCTCCCTCAATCTGTCCCTATCCTCTTTTCACTGCCGCACATCCTCAATGGGAAAGATTATGTACGTACTGTATCAGCATAGTAATGCTCAGACATACTAATGTACATATTCAAGGTGTCATTGTCACCGTCTTTGCTCCAACAGCTACCTACGATCCATTATATTATGCATATACAGGTAACAAGTGTAGGTGGAAAACATGTAGCCAACTGCTCTTCCAATGAGACACATCATCATCGTTTAACGTGCATCCATCAGCTTAGCAATACTCAGACGTACATGCACGTATTATCCACTCAAGCTGTCACAGTAAATGTCATTAGCATTGTCATTGGCGTTGTCATCTTTCCCCAACTGTTACCTGTGATCCATT
>NC_085861.1:44314898-44322398 GCF_034702125.1 Engraulis encrasicolus
ACACACACACACACACACACGCACACACATACACACACACGCACGCACACACAAACACACATATGCACACACACACACACACACACACACACACACACACACACACACACACACACACACACACACACACACACACACACACACACACACACACACCCCGCTGTAGTGCTGTAGGCCGTTCTGCTCTGCGTGAACAAGCCCATAAAGCAAAGAGCTCACCAGATGAGCGGCAGCCATGATGGTTTTAATGGTGCTCCTTTGCCTCTTTCTATTGGCCGTTTGCGGTATCCGGTGGGCTCCATTGGCGGATCATTATCTCGGGGTTTTGGTGATTTAGGGTGAGCTTGTGGGATCGGCTGAGTGGCCGAAGTTTGGGAGCCTATTGAGTTCATTTCGGCCGAACCTCCAAAACACCCATTAGCTTTCTGTAGTATAATGGAAGAAGGTCATTCTTGATCATTAAAATAGTTTCGATGACCTCCAAATGATTTTTGAAAACTCGTTTTGGGTTTGGCTGTTTCCATATGTCCATACCTTGAAAATTAAGAAAACCACCACCCATTTTCCAGCATTTTCCAGAGCTAATATCTGTTCTCGAAAATTGTGCGTTTCCAAGTCAAGGACGTCTTAATGCATATATAGGAAGACACAGACCACAGAACCAGAAGGATGTTTATTGCTGCGGAAACTGCATACAGATTGAGTTAACCCAAGAAACACAGAGTTGGGAGGGAGGGAGGTGGAGGAGGGAGGGATGGAGAGAGAGAGAGAGAGAGAGAGAGAGAGAGAGAGAGAGAGAGATAGAGAGAGATAGAGAGAAAGAGAATATCTGGCAATGAAGCTGTATCTTTTGAGGTTTGTCCGTGAGCCAATTTGTCTCACCATGGCCAATTTGCCTAAGTGTAATTATCTCAAACTCAAACTCAGCCACCTCCACTAACCCTCAAGACCCTCAACTCCTCCTCCCTGGCACCCCCAGCCTCAAGCAGCCGCCACGGACATTGTGATCCATTCCTACACACACACACACACACACACATGCACACACACACGAGCACGATCGCACGCACACACACGCATGCGCACAGACACACACGCACGCACACATCCACTTTATCCAAAAACCGACTGAATGCCCAGTAGCTCTCAACATTAGATCTAGAACACCACCTTACATGTCTTGAATTGAATAGAATACAATAGAATACAATAGAATAACAGTACTACTGCATTCATACTTTTGTGTGTCAGGCTACGGCTGTCAGCCCCAGCGACACATCAACTCTCATCAACAGGGTCTGTTTGTGCTTAGGCATATATGGAACTGTAAACACAGTCACATGGTAGTGATTCCCCAATATGCATGATTTGCTTGTGGCTTTGCATATTTCTTTCCATGTTGCATGCCTTGTTCTCTTATTGTGTGTGCGTGTGTGTGTGTGTGTGTATGTGTGTGTGTGTGTGTGTGTGTGTGTGTGTGTGTGTGTGTGTGTGTGTGTGTGTGTGTGTGTGTGTGTGTGTGTGTGTGTGTGTGTGTGTGTGTGTGCATGCTTATCTGTCTATGCTGATATGTAGGCCCATGTGCGTGTGTTTGCGTGTGTGCGTACAGACACACGTACACACACACACACACACACACACACACACACACACACACAATAAGAGAACGAGGCATTGTGAATGTGTGTGTGTCTGTGTGTGTGCATGTGTTTGAATGTGTCTAATTATTTGTGTATGTCTGTCTCTTCCTCTGTCTGGCCTGAGGCCTTGAGTCTCGCCTTCCCTCCCAGTGTACATAATACTGTATATATACACTAGCGTAGTTGCCATGTTTGCTTTCCATGCCTGAGCTGCCCTTCCCCTGCTCAGCATGTCAGTCATCTGGGGTTGTCAAGTGACATGTGAAATGGCACTCCTGCCCTTACGCAACAGCAACAGCCACAGCCACCCCTCTCACGGGGGGGAAAGGAAAAACAAACACTCTCCCAAATTAATCCAGCCAGAGACACTGCTTTACCTCCGTAACACACCGTCTGTGGCAAAACTCTCCATCCAGCCATCCATCTTTCTATCCAGCCATCCATCTTTCTATCTACACGTCCTCATATCCCCCTATCATCCCTCTATCTCTACAGCAGTGGTTCTCAACCGCTTTTTTATGTAAGCATCCCCTTCACTTCATAATAAGCCTGCCAACGCCCCTTTACCTCAACCCCTTTACCACCACCCCCAGGATTAAACATTTAAATAGACGGTAACACTTTCTATGAAGCCCATATCTATAGCGCATTATGAGCGCATTTATAACAAATTATAATGCGCTTTATAATTACTTATAACGCATTATGACTACACCCATGATGTTTCCTGATACTTTATATTAACAGTTACGAATGACCATGGATCTAGCTTATAATGCTTTATAAATTCAAGGGTGTTATGAGTGCTCATGACTGGTTATAAACTACAGGCTGCCTAATGGGGCTTATAGTAGGCCTAAATTATGAGTACTTCACCTCTATGCACAGACCTGGATGATAAACTGTCATAAGGACTCACAAGAGGCAATAATGTTCCATGTGAGATCATAAGTCGTCAATGTGTGCTCTAAGTAAAGTGAAGTTCATATGAATGCATTTATAATGCACTGTATAATGCATATCTATAATGCATCATAATGTACTATAAGCCACTTCAGGCAGCCTGTAGTTTATATCCAGCCATGAGCACTCATAACACCCTTGATTAATAAAGCATTATAAGCTAGATTCATGGTTATTCATAACTGTGAACATAAAGCATCATGAAACATCATGGATGTAGTCGAAATGCGTTGTAAGCAATTATAATGTGCATTATAATTTGTTATAAATGCGCTTATAATGCGCTATAGATATGGGCTTTAAGTAAAGTGTTACCAAATAGACTAATGCCCCCCAATGGCAATTGTGCCCCCTCTTAGCTATCTCCTTCTCACTGCCCCCAAGGGCTCCCTAATGCCCCCGTTGAGAAACACTACTCTAGAGGAGCCAATGCAGTGACCCATTTCCAAAAGCAAAACATGACCTGTGGTCAATATTAGTAATGTTCTGAAAAGGCCCATACAAAGTACATGTTGCAGAACTGCCAGTGGGTCCTCATCTATTTCTCTAAAATCTCAAATATTTTGCAAGTTCAAGGGAGGTGGCGTGTATTTGTGTGTGTGTGTGTGTGTGTGTGTGTGTGTGTGTGTGTGTGTGTGTGTGTGTGTGTGTGTGTGTGTGTGTGTGTGTGTGTGTGTGTGTGTGTGTGTGTGTGTGTGTGTGTGTGTGTGTGTGTGTGTGTGTGTGTGTGTCTGTTTGCGTGCGTGTGTGTGTGTGTTTGAATGTGTCTAATTATTTGTGTATGTCTCATATCTCTTCCCCTGTCTGGCCTGAGGCCTCGTGTCTCTCGTGTAGGTGTCATGTGTGTGTGTGTGCGTGTGTGTTTGTGTGTGTGTATGTGTGTGTGTACATGGCTGTGTGTCTATGTGTATAGATATTATGTGTGTGTGTCTTCCAGTGACATGAATCTGTTACCTCTTGGACCACTACCACCTGTCACTGCAAAATCTTCATCCAGTGCTGCGTAGGTACAGTACAGAGGATTTTCCTGGTACCCTGCCTCTGTTGATATTTTAGATGTACGCTGTCTTCAGCTTAGTTCAGCCAGAGGTGAGAGTCATTCCAGGGTAATCCTAATCGAGGGAGAGAGGGAGAGGGAGAAAGAAAGAGAGAGAGACAGAGAGAGAGAGAGAGAGAGAGAGAGAGAGAGAGAGAGAGAGAGAGAGGGAGAGAGAAAGAGAGAGAGACAGAGAGAGAGAGAGAGAGAGAGAGAGAGAGAGAGAGAGAGAGTGAGAGAGATGGTGGAGTATGTGAGTACTCGCGTATATGATTTCATTCATTAACACGCCCACAGTTGTATAAGATATAAATACACACACATATCACTATCACACACACATACTGTATAAATACACACAGTAGTACTATCATGATATGGCCTTTACCTCTCCACCCACCCACCCACCCACCCACACACACACACACACACACACACACTCACACACACACACACACACACACACACACACACACACACACACACACACACACACTAAAGGTCAGATTAGACTTCAGCAACTGCGCGCGTCAAAAGTTGCGTGGGAGTGGCCACAAACCAACTCTGTATTCATGCATCTGAGAGATCTGTGAGGTCCGAAGTCTCGTATAGAGCCACATTTGAAATTATGCGATTACCTTCACTACATTGCAAGCACAACAGCCGTTATTAAGCAATGTTGCTTTGTAGCCCGGTTAGCTAAGCATTTTCACACAAATTGAAAACTGGTATCATTATTTGACATACCCAGTCTGTTTTCACGAGCAGAAAATGCAAGCATGTAAACAGTTGATTCTGCTGATGTGTGTTTACATTCGGTGGAGGAAGCTATGGTAGTAAAACCGCAGTCATTGTGCCACAAGTGTTCAACTGATGCATTGTTTGTTACTTAGCTTGTAGCTTCGTGTATTTACACACATTTACACACAAGACATTAATATAGTTTTTATTAATGCTCTCGCAAACTACGAGCATTGCGCTGCCACAAGAACAAGGAAGTAGCGTGACGACCAATCATAGCGCCTTTTTGTCTGCGTCCTCAGCGTCCGTCCGACGGATAGTTAGGATTTTTTCCGTGGCGCTCGACGACGGGCACAGAGCCTCTGCACGGGGGGCGTGGACTCGCACAGACACAGGACGGACGGACGGACGCAGAGGCTATGCGTCCAAAGCATAAATCTAGCTTAAGAGACCAAGGCATGCAACATGGAAAGATATTTGCAAAGCCTCCCATACATGTAAGAAAAACATCATATGACCTCATATGATCTGGCATATGGACGGCATAGGATATCGCCATATCGCCATGGCAACGGCATATTGAATACTTATGGTCTCATTAAGAGTGAAAAATGTCAGATTCACGCCTGAGAGCACATTTCGAGGGGTGGGGGGGTGGGGGGGTGGATGACAAGTGGTGCTAATTTTCATTTTATTCAGTAGAGCCAGTATCCATGACTACATATTCTCCTAACCCTATAACCATAGACGTTCAGTAGCCAGAAATAGTGTAGTCCATGCCATGCATTTAGTTCACTCGTTAACGCACTGTGTTGTTGTCCTCCTAGATATGTGCTGTAAGGTACATATCAGAGGGGTTTCACAAGTGTACCAAAATAAAATGAGGTAGTAAACATACTGTAGATAGATCATACCACCATCATAACTTCTTACAGCCAACATGAAGACATGAAGCATGCAAGACAGGCATGGGAACAACAACAACAAATACTGTACACAAGGACATCAAGCACCACATGCACACTCAAATACTGTCAGATAACACAAGCACATACTCACACAATAGGCCACACAGCCACACCATAAATCTACAGTCATCTACTCTATATACACTACCAGGAGGGTCCATACAGGTAAAGTGCAAGGTTGTTCAGTGAAGTGAACGTAGATGGAACAAAGCTTTTGCTGAAGCATGTTCGTCGCCATCTGAATGATACCGGATGCGGCCGGATGGAAGCAGTGTGAATTGTGGATGAAGAGATGGTGAGTGGGATCTCTGGTTATTGAATGTGCGAGGCCTGTGACAGCTTTTGAGGTTGAGATCCGTTATGTTGTGTGTAGGGACTATGGGCTGCTGAATACTTCAGTGCATGTGCAATGACAGTGCACTTATCTGTCTGGAGTAGGAGAGAGTGGTCACTCTCGAAAGTCACTTGTAATCTGTTGTTTTTTTTCTCTCCAGGGACAGGATTTATTCATAGACCCTGACAATGCCACCCCATATCATCCCATTAGCAGGCAATATATTTGGAGTGTTCAGATTGGGGATGTCTGGACATTTGAAAAGTAGCTTTAGCATAGATTTGCACCTAGCGCAGCTGTGAGGGTGGCTGATAGTGGGAGATGTGTTTGAAAATGTTCCCATGAGGAAGTAGAACTAAGATAGACCTATACATAGAAACCCAGTCTACTGTCCAATCCACGTTTTTATTTCGTCAAAATATGACTAGCGTCATTTTTTATAAGCTTTAAAACAAATGTATGGTTATGAGGAAATTTTGCTAGCAAATTGATTCACTGAGAAACACAACGTGAAAAAATAGCATTTCATTGTTCGTGTAGGCTATGTTATTTTTAAACACAGAACTGACAAAAAAAGTGTTCCTTTGAACTCAACAATGATTGGTTCCCCCACAAATGCTTTAAATATCTTAAACTGTCATAGTAACAACTAAGTCAAATTCACAAAAGAGCTATCCCTAGCTGTTACCAAGGAAACTGAGCCTTGAGGAGTTCTTGCCAGGACTACCAAAGAGTGTAAAACTGACCCCACTGTCTTTCCCTCTAAAGGAATCTACCAAGGACTCCAACAATATAATAGTTATGGCAATAAGTATTTCAGAATTTTGGAGAGCTTTTTAAAACATATTTTAATATGGTGTTAATAGGTTGTCGTTATAGGATGTAAACTGGAAATAGAATGTAAATGTAGAAGACCTATCATCCTTTATGTTCAGCTTAGCAGAAAACTCAGTGTAAAGATATGCAGTAGCCTATACAGCAGGAAGAGTCTATACAAAAAAATCCTTGACCTTCCCCCAGGCTTCAGGTGGTGAGGCAAGCATGAGCATGAGGTGACAGACTGAGTGAATAACAGAGGGCAGAACTGCACTTTAGAGTTGTACTGTATTTGGGGGTTTTGTCATATTTGCTACATTAACATGACGTTTTTAATTCCGAATTAATAATTCCGAATTAAATAGTTCCTTCGAGTTTACTTTGATCTGTCATTTAATTCCGAATTGTGAGATGTTTACATGATGTTTTCGAAGCAGAATTAAGCTTTATTCAGAATTAAAATTAGTTAATTTCGATTAAATGTCTCATGTAAACGTAGCAATTGTCATCTTTTCTTTTGTCCCAGAGAAGGGTAGTGTTTACCTATTGAGTGTTTTGTAACTGTATCAGACGTACTGTAAATAGCACAGAACAATTTTCCGAAATGACAATAAATAGGCCTATTCTATATTCTATCTAGACTTCATCATAGACCTCTTAGTAAACTGACAAATTGGGCAATACCTGTGTACAGTATGAATACTCTTGCCCAGTTTCAATACCCAGTCATGTGTATGTATGCACACATACAGGGGCGCACCCACCGCACACACACCAACCCAAACACCAACACACACACACACACACACATACACACACGGACGCCGCATGCACGCACACATGCATGCATGCACACACACGCATGCATGCACGCACGCACGCGCACACACACACACACACACACGCACGCACGCACGCACGCACGCACGCACACACACACACACACACACACACACACACACACACACACACAGTGTTTTTCTTTCTCTTTGCTTCAACAGT
>NC_085861.1:44324898-44329898 GCF_034702125.1 Engraulis encrasicolus
ACCCCCCACCCCCCCACTCCATTCACCATTCACATCGGTGCCCCCCCACCCCCCACCCCCTCCCTGGGCTAGACCATGACATGATCCACACAATGTTTTTTAGACACCGTCCGTCTGGCCAGACACTAAGCTCCTTGGCCTTTGGCCTGACTATGCAGAACCTCTAGGCTATATATCTTGTAGCCCCCATGCTTAATGGAGGAGTAAGCATCTTAGGGGGGTTGAGTGAAGGACACGTGGAGCAGTTTGTAGTTTACGGTTGGTTCATTTTTTAGCGTGCATTTCATTTGTACAACATATCTCTACATGTAATATTTAAGCAATAAGCCATGAGAGGTCATGGGTTTGTGTTTGATTTGTACAAAGTAAGTGGCACGATGTGAAGCGGTGTAAATGTATGTATTTAAGTCAACTGTATCACTAACCCTATGGTGCAGTACAAGCACAATTTCACAGGCTTTGTTAAACTGAGCGTAATTCATGTAACAGCAGCACTTGAGCAGCTTTTAAGCATTTGGGGAAGTCAGTTAATACTTAAACTTATATTTATCTTTATATGTGTTCTCATCACTTGATTCTTTGCACTGTGCACTGTGTAAGATTTATTTTTTTGTTTATTTCCAGAATTTATGCTACCCATTCACTGATGTTACCTTTTTCATGAATGCTTACCACCACCATCAAATTCTAAGTATTCATTATGACTGGGAAAATTGCGCTTTTCATACATGAAAAGGGGGATATTCTCCATGGTCCACCATTTTGCAGAAAGACATTTTTAGCTTTAAAAATGACAGTACTTGGGCCATACTACAAAATATTACTTTATTATTTAGTAAACTTTCATGAAAAGATCAAATTTGGCAAAAGACAACCCAGTTTCAATGAGCAGCATAGTTGCAGTAACTTTTTGACCATTTCCTGTGCAGTGCACCTTTAAAACACATACTGAATCTACTCCATGTATGTTGTGTTATTCGTGTAAGTAATCATGGTAAGATATTGGTGGTTTTGGTATAAAAAAATGGTGATTTCATACGATTTCAAGTCTTTTCAAGTCTTAATTCATTATTTCTGCGGTAAAGTAGAGCTAAATTTGTCTCCCATCCAGCTTGGCTAATTAGCTTCGGATTTGTCTTGCCAAGGTGTGTGGATGTGGGCAAGAGACCAGGTGAAATCCGGGAGAGGTCTGGACGCTTCTCTTGGCCAGGTGCATGATTAAGTGCCGACATCATCTTCATCATTATTACTACTGCCACCACCATCATCATCATCATCATCATCATCATCGCCACTACCACCACCACCACCACCACCACCAACAACAACAACAACAACAAAAACAACAAGAGCGACAACAACAACAACAACAAAAACAACAAGAGCGACAATAACAACAACAACAACAGTACCACACTACCCACCAACCCCCCAAGTCCATCTCAGGTAATCATGCTCATGTAGCCTACTGTATGTTGTGGTGGGCATGAACTTAATAGAGTGACCCCTGCTGACAAATGAACCCATGGCTTCACTCCCTCCCCAGAGTACAGTCACACTAATGATGAGCTGCTCTCATCTCTGACTCAACATGACATACTGTACACTGATGAACAGTTGGTCGGGTCACACTGTGTTTGTTTGGCCTGATTGTGTGTCTGGGGACTTTAGGGATTTAAAACTTGAGCTGTCCTTTGTGGTGAATTGTGTCCTGTTGTTGGAATCGTATGGAAGTGACTCTGGAGAGATGAGAGTACTGTATATTTCAATTATTTTCCTCCTATTTGCCACTTTTTCAGACCATGTCATTTCCAACAACAGGAAATATAATCGATTAAGCCCATTTCGTTCTAGAGTTACAGTATATACTTGTATATAAAATGATGACTTGATGATTAAAGATTGATGATTGAGGAATACAAATTGGTGACTTACTGCTGCTTGATGCTTTCACACTGAGCATTCCTATTTCTATTTTAAGCAGTCGTTGAAATCATTTATTTAACCCTAAAAATAACTTTGTTTAACGTGAAGTCATTGGACATTGACAATGCCCTGAAGTTAATTTCTCTTTGTGTGTGTGTGTGTGTGTGTGTGTGTGTGTGTGTGTGTGTGTGTGTGTGTGTGTGTGTGTGTGTGTGTGTGTGTGTGTGTGTGTGTGTGTGTGTGTGTGTGTGTGTGTGTGTGTGTGTTTTACAGAGATAAGCAAACTCAGAATGGAAGCCTGTAAGTCTACCCCTACTTCTGTGAAATGAAATGTGACCAAGAAAAAGAATAATTGTTTTCAGCCTGATTGTATAATTTGTTGTGATTGCATGGAGAACATTTCTAAATGGTAAAGATTGCCATCATGACTAAATTCAATTAAGTGAGCAGCCCCTATTATATGTGAGTTCTCTGTTCACTGAGTCAGAACAGCGGCTGACAAAGAAGTCCATGAGTGAGTGAGTGAGTGAGTGGGCTAATCACACACTGTGTTGTTTTTGGCAGAGACCATCAGCAAGTTGGCTCCAACACGGCCCTGTTTTTAACAGCCAATTCTTGTTGTCATTTTTTTCTCCATTATTTTCTTGGCCAAGTTTGGAGAAGACAAAAGTCCCCAGTGCATCGCCAGAACAAAGACAGACGGTGGCAGAGGCTGCTGCTGCCGCTACTGCTGCTGCTACCAGGGCTGACAGCTTGGGCCGAGCCCGGGGCAAATTCATCTGAAAGGCCCCACCTCTCAATACCATACAATGAAATGGGATCCCAATTCTGGGCATTCGTCTCAACCTGGATCCAGGACAAGTGACTCATTTGCCCTCTCTTGTCTGCTTTTCCGGGCTGGTTGCTACTGGCTTAGGAGGCCCCTGTGGACATGACACACATCCAAGGATGCTAGACAGCTGAATAGGGCCACAGCCGGCTGGACCTTTTTCCGTGACTGACCGCACCCACCCTACCCGCTCCAGCAGCCTCTGTGTGTGCCTGTGCCCGCCCAGATTGGTAGGCTGTCCAATTACACTGGAATCCCAAGGAGGATTTGTGGTGCACTACATTTATTCTTCTCCATCACAACAGCAGAGAGAGAGAGAGAGAGAGAATGCACCTTGACAAGATTACAATTCTTCAACAATAAGGCATAAATACACGCAACAGCACAAACAATGGCAAACACACACTTAAGCATGCAGCTGACAGCCGAAAACACTTTCCCCATGAAAGAAGACGGAGATTCATGCATTTATAATCATCCTACCTACAGTGCATCACACTTGAACAGTGAACACTCAATAATAATAGTAAAAAACGGATAAAAGAACGGATACCTGGCTAGAGACTGCCCATGCACAGATGTCTACATATACTTACAACACATTTAAGGACATAAAACAGACGATGCCACACAAGGCCGAGTACGATCACGATCACCGAGGACGAGGTCAATGGACAAGATCACGTGCTGCTGTGGTGCACTCCGTCTCTGTCCGGGCTAATATGCCTTAAGTGCGTCGTCTCCGACACCCAGACAGCTAAGCTCAGCACAGTGCAGTTCAGGGGGCAACAGTGTGTAGTAATCCCCAAATCCACCTCGCTTGGCCCGGCTCAAAACTGGGTGAGCAGACGGGGTTAAACCCCCTGTCCTCGGACGGCCATTATGTACTTACTGTAAAGTAATGGCAGGCACCCAGTAACGGTCTAGTCCAGGCGGGAAGGCACTCCGTAGGCTCCACTCTGAAAGTGGGCTGCTGCGGGTTCCATCAGGATAATGCCTTTCCTGCACCAGTTTCACTGCACTGGGGCCCTTGTGAAATACTGCATTATGTCTTTGCTTTTAACAGCTTTGGGATAGTCATAGTAAGTGTTGTTGTTGTTGTTGTGGATTTCTAGGGATGTGGGAAGTGACCTGGAATTTTTTACCAGACCAACTACTTTAGATGTTGAGACTTGGAAAACAAACCCATCAATAGGGATTTGCAACCTAGAAATGATGTAATGACATAATAAAGCGCAAAATATGTGTCAAAATAACTGTAGAGATTGGTGGCTGAAAGGTCACCCTCCCCTGTAAATCATGTAATGTCTGCTCTTTTTGAGTCAGTAGGTCACAACAAGTTGCATATGATACACATTCTGCATAGGAAAATGACATTATACCTCCATTACCGGCATTAGCTATTGATAGGAAATACTAAACAACACAAAATGGGTAAATTCGCTTTACCGCAAAATTAATAACGAAAAAATATTGAAAGACATATCAGCCAGGCCAGCAACAGAAAACGTTTCAAAACAAGCATGGGCTTTGGGTTTGATGTCTACTAGTAGACAATTGCCCTGCACTTGGTCCACTACACTTGAACATTTTCTCCCAATAGCACTCGTCCTGGATAGAACAATTTCACAGAATCCCTAAAGAAGATTCTTCACCATTGTTGGATAGGGCGAATTTTGACATTACAGTTTCTAACTCCACAAAAACAAATCCAAAAAACTTGAAAAAATTAGGGTGTAAGGGTGTTAGTCAAATACTCTATCAAACAGATTCCTTGGTGGAGGTCTGCACTCTCTGAGTGCATTTCCTACGTTTTTTTTTGTAATGTTTTTGTATTTACTGTAGATGTATGAGTTGTCAAGACAAACTACACCATATTTCAGAATGATACCAGAAATACACCTGATAGAAAAACAGCAATGCAACTGTAGCAGCAAAGTGACAGTCGTGACTGGGCTCCCCCACCCCTCCCCTAGGGTTTGAGCCATCAGTTTGTTGTTCACTTCCATTGTGGGCTCCATCAGGATAATGCCTTTCCTACACCAGTTTTGCTGCACTGGGTCCCTTGTAACGGCATTATGTTTTTGCTTTTAAGAGCTTTGAGATGGTTAAAGTAAGTGTTGTTGTGGATTTCTAGGGATGAAGTGACCTGGAAATTTTTACTAGACCAACTACTTTAGTGTTTGGTGACTGAAAGGTCACCCTCCCCTGTAAATCATGTAATGTCTGCTATTTTTGAGTCAGT
>NC_085861.1:44344898-44354898 GCF_034702125.1 Engraulis encrasicolus
ACCAAAGTATTTAAGTTCTTATATAGACAAAAATGTGTCACATCATATTATTGATTCCATGTGCAAGTAATTACATTAACAGTTTTTTGATTGCTGTTGAAAAAAGACCCAGAGCAACCTTGATGAGGCCTTAAGCTGAAATGCTGTTTAAATAGTAAAAAAAAAATGGCTGAAGTTCTGTGTGAACAACAGCAATAACACAACAGAAAGCATAAACCAAAGTTTGTTTTGAATCAGGAAGACATGTTGGTAGTGGTAGCTAGTTCAGCCATCACTCATTACAGTAAACAGACAAATTCCAAAAGTCCAAAAAAGGCAAGTGGCACTCTAAGTTCACAAAAGGGGTTCCGGATGGTGACCTGTTATGGTTTGATGCAGCTCTCTCGTCACAGTGTCGGTTATGCGTGCTACAGCAATATGGGCATGCCCTCTGTGTGTGTGTGTGTGTGTGTGTGTGTGTGTGTGTGTGTGTGTGTGTGTGTGTGTGTGTGTGTGTGTGTGTGTGTGTGTGTGTGTGTGTGTGTGTGTGTGTGTGTGTGTGTGTGTGTGTGTGTGTGTGTGCGCGCGCTTGTTCGTCTGCACACGCGTATGTGCTGTCTGCTGTAGGCTATGTGTGTCACGAGCCCAGAGCCCCCATGAGAGCGGAGTCATGGGTGTCACCAGGATCTCTCCCAGTGTCACCGGGGTGAGGAGCGGAGTGGAGTGCCTGGCTACAGAGAGAGAGAGAGAGAGAGAGAGAGAGAGAGAGAGAGAGAGAGAGAGAGAGAGAGAGAGGTCTGCCTTGGGGCTTGTTTCATGACCAATGCCGGGGTGGCCATTATAACTATCGGGACATTTCCCGGCCCAAAATTTGGGTGTGGCCCGTTGGACCATGAGGAAATATTTTTAAATTCAGTATTTTTCTCACTTGGGTTATTCTAAATGCAATGATCACTTGTAGTCTGCATAAATATTCACCATGACAGCGCAGCCACCGGCAGCACCACAGCAGATTATTAAGGTGCAACCATCTTGGCGCCAAAGAGTCCCTGGGGTCGGGAGGCGCGGCGAAATGCGCGAAGTTTCTGTAAATCTGCGTGTAGCCTAATAATAGCCAAATTAAATGCATCCCTTTCTACTACCTCAACCACAACAGAAGACAGCAAAAATGAGGAGTCAGAAATGTATAGGAACAGGACTTTGTAGGCCTATGGGTTACAATTCAACTCATCTTTACTTTCTTAAAATAATATTTTAAGTTCGTGGCAATTGGCGTTATTTGGAAGCGACTTGAGAGCCCAGACATGGCGCGAGCACTGGAGAACCCCCTGGCGTGGGCTTAACCCGATTTGTATTCTTGAAGAACAGAAAACGAGCGATTAAAAGGGGAAAGAGGGCGAGCGAGAGAGAGAGCGACGAAATGCAAAGCGCAGGTAGGATAAAAGAAAACAAAGGTGAAGTGACAGCTCATGTCAGTACTCCCTCCCAAGTATTGCATGGAATGCATCGCGATAAACAATCTGAATGGTTTGTAATGAACCTTTTGAAAGCTTCAGTTAGTTTGCAAACGTCGGAGGGAAATATCAACTAAACATCACAGCGTCCGTAATAGATTTTTTTTTTAAACGGCGCTGGTGTGCATGGTAAGGTGTGGTAAGAAGAGAAAGGATTAATCATTGCATTGGTGAATCAATATTGTATGTGGGTAATATGCAATTCCTGAAAATGTTGGTTTTCAGCCTGCAGGCTTCCAAAACGACTTGTGGATGGCAGGTGAAAGTCATGCCACCTCATAGATTTGCACTGTAGATGGCCAAATCCTTATTTCCAGTCATTTTGGCTAAAGTAACTAAAAGTAGGCCTAATGCAAAAGTAGTGTAATGCCTTACTTTAAAAAAAAAGTAATGTTGTAATGTAAGGCATTTAAATGACAGTAACATGTAATAAGTAGTGCATTACAGTTTTTGAGTAACTTTCCCAACAGTGGCTACAAATGCAGGGTGACCTCTTTCTGCTATCGGTCTTTTGCAACCTGACATCGAACAGCTTTGCGCATCAAAGGCGTGTCGTCATTGTTTTTTTCCAAGTCAACAGTAGGCCTATT
Organism: Engraulis encrasicolus; assembly: GCF_034702125.1. Lineage (NCBI taxonomy): Eukaryota > Metazoa > Chordata > Actinopteri > Clupeiformes > Engraulidae > Engraulis > Engraulis encrasicolus. Next base: position 44,346,982 of record NC_085861.1, read on the forward strand.
TGTCAACTGTTCTTGGCAACGAAGCAATGACTTTGATAGTCCTTCTGTTCATATTACTGTAAAAGTGGCATTCATTAAAATGGCCATATTATGGGTAGCCTATTTGAAAAGAAATACAATTTAATAAGAATGAAAAAAAACATGTAGGCCTATTGGGGATATCAATTGTTATTGAATCTGAAATTCATTTTGCATCCCTGAACAAGACTGGTTTAAGTAAGGACAAGACATAGCCTACATGTGGGCCTAACACCACTGGACTATTGCACATTAGTAGGCCTACCTGTGGAGCATCAGACAAACAGAACATGGAGCCTGACTCCACAACCACACTCAAATCCACAGATAGATGCAAGTTGTTAAGAACTTTTTGTGATGGCAAATGCAGTTTGATTGGTCAAATAAGTACTCATGTTCAAATAGAAATATAGGCCTAGCTTTTCTTTTTTTTGTTGTCATAGCCTATTTGTTTCAATTTGAATTAGCCTTCACTTTGTAAAGTTAAAGTTTTCTGTTAACTTGACAACATACTCTACTTTAACATGAGTCCAATAAAATGCATTGTGAGCGATTTTCCATATCAAAGTGGCCTAGATGGGAATTAAAATCCCGGCCTGATTACAGGGCCCACTCCGGGCCTGTTCATGACTGACTCATGTTGAAGTTTGTGTACACAAATCATCTATCTCGCTCAGACTCTCTCCGTCTATGTGCCTCTCTCTAAGTTAAGTGTGTGTGTGCAGTGCCTGCATGCTTGTGTGCGTGCCTGCGTGCCTGACTGCGTGCCTGCCTGCGTGCCTGCGTGCCTGCGTGCCTATGCACTCATTTCCTGTATTGTGATGGAGAGAGGAGGGAAATAGTATGACTGGCAGTGTAAAAAACAGAGAGGGAAGAGAGACTTCTCCACTGACAGAAAACAGCACAAACAAACTTAATTTGTCAAATCTACCAAGATAAAAACAACACAATTAGTGCTAAAACACACATGAAACCTTAGCTGTCTACAGTACGGTGGCACCACAGAAGCCAAGGAAGAGAATGATTAGCAAGGCAGTGACAGGGAGAGCACAGCTTGGCCTAATACACCATCTGCCACACACTCACCCTGCAAGAACAGGCACGGGCTCTCAGTATGGAGGAGAGAGGGAGAGAGAGAGAGAGAGAGAGAGAGAGAGAGAGAGAGAGAGAGAGAGAGAGAGAGAGAGAGAGAGAGAGAGAGAGAGAGAGAGAGAGAGAGAGCAGGACAGACAGACAGACAGACAGACAGACAGACAGACAGATAGACAAACAGACAGACAGACACAGAGACAGACAGAACAGAGAGAGAGACAGAGAGACAGAGGGTATTACTAAGAGAACAAAAAAGCAAATACAATGTGTGAATAAGAGGGAGTGTGTAAATGAGAGGAAGAGCGGGTAAAGAAGACACCATGTTCATGCTTTTGCAGCACCAGAATGTAACCTGCTGCTGTCATTGATGCCATTTGATATTTTTAGTTTTGGCAACATCTCAAATTAACAGAAACATTACAGTAAGCAAGAAATTCACATTTTAAAGCAAGAACTGCCAACATAACAAATGGTTTGCCCGAAAAACCAGGAAGATGGAATGGAAGACGGGATAGGTGAAAGAGAGAAAAACACAGGGAGAGAGAGAGAGAGAGAGAGAGAGAGAGAGAGAGAGAGAGAGAGAGAGAGAGAGAGAGAGAGAGAGAGAGAGAGAGAGAGAGAAGTGGAAGGCTTAAGTTGTAGTTCCATCCTGAACCACATCTTGGTTCCATGCTGTAATTATGTCCCACCCATGAGGGAAAACAGGAAAGAACCACAGCATGAAAAACGGGCATGAACCACGGATGGTGGAGAGCGAGAAATTGAGGGATAGAAAAAAAGACAGGAGTGAAGGCAAGGGAACAGCAAGTAGATGAAGGGGAGGTGAATGAAAGAGTGAGAGAGCAATCATGCAATATTTTGACAGAATGGTATCCGGCAAGAGGTCACTGGGAGAGGCACTTGCACAATTGCAGACCAAAGAATAATGAGGAGAGGAGAGGAGAGGAGAGGAGAGGAGAGGAGAGGAGAGGAGAGGAGAGGAGAGGAGAGGAGAGGAGAGGAGAGGAGAGGAGAGGAGAGGAGAGGAGAGGAGAAGAGATGAGATGAGATGAGATGAGATGATATGAGATGAGATGAGATGAGACGAGACGAGACGAGACGAGACGACAGTGATTGGAAAAAAGGAGACTCAATAGAAGAAGAGAAAAGTAGAAGTGTGAAAGAAGAAGAGATGATTGAAATAGACACATGACCAGTGTGAGACATCTGTGACTCCCAGGCACTGATCAGCACCACTGAGTCACACGCCTCTCCCAAGGGGACTCTGTGCTCTTCTTCTTCTTCTTCTTCTTCTTCTTCTTCTTCTTCTTCTTCTTCTTCTTCTTCTTCTTCTTCTTCTTCTTCTTCTTCTTCTTCTTCTTCTTCTTGTGCCACAGGGCAGTCTTGTTACAGTGGTCCACGTGTTGGGTATTTGAACAGCCTCCTTCTTACCCAGCGACTGGACGGGCACTATCCCCCCACTTTCCCACCGAAATCTGCCATGTCTGTGGTTTATGCTACGTTGCTCAGTTTTTTTTTCAGTTTAGGGAGAGTGCATGCTGTTACCCTAACCCTGACCCTGACCCTGACCCTGGCCCTAACCCTATCCCTAACTCCAACCCTACGGCATGTGGGGTGTTGGAATTGCAGTACAGTATGTCTGAATAACGCTTTCCCCCCGTCATACCACCCGGCTGCCCCATGGGTGCCAATGCCACATGTGTCGTGATTTACTGTAAATGCAGTGGAGTGTGTTGTACTGCACTGTACTGTACTTACTATGCTGCTGTGAAATGAGTGAGCACAATGAAAATTGGAAGAGGTTGTGTTCTATTGCTTTTTTTTCTTCCTCTTGAAAATTTGAAAGTTTGAAAGTGTATTTATTTAACACAGGGACAGCATATATTAATAGCATTTAAGAAAAATGCAAAATATACAAGATTATAGCCATAAGGCTAATTTCCATCTTTTGTCTCTTGACAGGTTAGGTAGATGGTCCTCCTGCTTTTCCCATCTTTCACCCAGTGCCACACACTTAAGTACCACAAAGCCATAATGTCTTGACCTCTCACACATCAGAGAGGCAGTCAAAACAAGTAAGGCCTACTTCTACACAGTTGTGTTATCTGATAACAACTTTTATGTCATATGAACTTTGCTTGTACAACCTTTCACGTTTATGGCTGTGCTCTGATTGAACATTACCTCAGAGTTCATGTAAATCAACTCAAGATGTACTACTGCGTGAGGCCAATGGGTTAGTCATAATAGATACAGTAAAAGCCATGTCTCACCTCATGTATCTCCACAAAATCTTTTATAAATCCTTGTTAGTAGCCATTTATTATCCTTCACCCAATGGTACACAGAATTAGCATCTAATTGATATTTATATTATAAGCAGTGTACAGTTACACATAGTAATAGTTATTTACCAGTAGTAGTTATGAATAGTAGTAGTTATTTACTAGTAGCAGTTATTAATAGTAGTAGTTATTTAGGGCTTCCAAATAAACCCACATGTGTACTGTTGTCACTCAGGCAGAAACATACACAGTGTAGCTCATGTGTTTATTATGTTTCTGCCCTGCTCGACCTGACTGGGGCTTCTTCCTTAAGCCTATTATGCCATTGTCTGTGTCTGGTGTGATGCCATTGTCTGTGTCTGATTGGGTGTATTTCGATGGGTGTGTTCAGTAGTGTCTTTGTTTATGTCTGTGTATTCACTCGTTTTTGTGTGCATGTATCCTTCTGTGTGTGTTGCTGTTGTATTTTTTGTGTGTGTTTATGTATGCGTGCATGGCAGACTTGTGGGAAAGTGTGTGTGTGCACGTGCAGGGGCCTGTGTGTGTGTGTGTGTGTGTGTGTGTGTGTGTGTGTGTGTGTGTGTGTGTGTGTGTGTGTGTGTGTGTGTGTGTGTGTGTGTGTGTGTGTGTGTGTGTGTGTGTGTGTGTGGGGAGGGCGGGGTCTGTGTGTGTGTGTGTGTGTGTGTGTGTGTGTGTGTGTGTGTGTGTGTGTGTGTGCGTGTGTGTGTGCGCGTGTGTGTGCGTGTGTGTGTGCGTGTGTGTGTGCGCGTGTGTGTGTGCGTGTGTGTGTGCGTGTGTGTGTGTGTGTGTGTGTGTGTGTGTGTGTGTGTGTGTGTGTGTGTATTCGGTGCCCACGGCAGGCCTGTGTCAGTGTGGCTAATCCTTTAACTGGCTTCATTAAACCATGTCCGCTCCCCGGAGGTGGGTGCCATATGCTTTTACGTCCACTACCTAATCGGTTCCACTAGAATTAAATCATATCCCCTATGTGTGTGTGTCTGCGTGTGTGTGGAGTGAGGGGAGGGGGGGGGCACACACAGGACACACACAGGACACAAATGCCTCCACTAAGCCTAGAAATGCCTCATTTGTGGGGACATTGTGGTAACCTAACTAGTCCAGCGGATGGGTGATTTGATCGTGCACTTTTGAGTAAAAGCATGAAAATCGGTACACATGTCCTTCTTGGTATGCTGATTAATATTAGCGTTGGAGGCGTCGCGAAAAATTCTGCGTTTTCAAGATGGCCGCCAAATCCAATATGGCCGACCCATATTAATGAATCTACCTGACACTTTGTAGTAAAAGCATGAAAATCGGTACACATATCCTTCTTGATATGCTGATTAACATTAGCATTGGAGGCGTCATGAAAAATTTATTAATTTTCAAGATGGCCGCCAAATCCAATATGGCCAATTCATATTTATGAATCTACCTATCTACCTAACACTTGGTAGTAAAGGCATGAAAATCGGTACACATATCCTTCTTGATATGCTGATTAAGTTTAGCGTTGGAGGCGTTGCGCAAAATTCATCGTTTTCAAGATGGCCGCCAAATCCAATAAGACCGACCCATATTAATGAATCTACCTAAGACTTGATAGTAAAAGCATGAAAATCGGTCCACATATCCTTCTTGATATGCTGATTAACATTAGCATTGGAGGAGTCACAAAAAAGTCATCGTTTTCAAGATGGCCGCCAAATCCAATATGACCAACCCATATTAATGAATCTACCTGACACTTGGTGGTAAAAGCATGAAAATCAGTACACATCTCCTTGATATGCTGATTAATATTAGCATTGGAGGCGTCGCGGGGAAAAAAATAATTGTTTTCAAGATGGCCGCCAAATCAAATATGGCCAGCCCATATTAACTAGCTGGTAATTTGTGGTAAAAGCATGACAATTGGTACACATAGTTACTTCTTTACATTAGATGCTTATTCATATTAGGGGCCATGAACAAAAATCAAATATGACTGACCCATATTACAATACAATACATTGCAATATGTATTTATGTAGCACAGTATCACAACTATGAAGTTTACTCAAAGCGCTTTGAAAAAAGACATACACGCATACATACACATTCACACACCAGCTGTGCACAGTGTGCAGACTGCCGTACGGCACCGGTTGTCACGCCAGACACAGACACAGACACAGACACAGACACACCAAATCTTCACATCATTATCATGGTCTAGAAATGAATCCTGATACTGTAGGCTACATGTAAACTTTTTCACTCAAGTTATATTTTACATAGGCTACCCTGAGTTGACTTTTTGATGGCCATCCATCATGTTCCAACTGTGCCATTCATCATTTATTCAAAGTTTATGTCAATCTTTTAATTAGGCATTATTGGCAGTTTGATTGATGTTGGCCATAGTATATACCATAGCCTGTGAAATCCTACTACTTAACACAATTGTTCTGATCTGAGATGTAGCATGGATTCCATCCCTCAGTGAGGGTAACAGATCTTGGGGTGCAATCAGGAGAAAGAGTAGGGGTGTAAAGGCGATGGCTGCAGCTTGTTTGAATAGATACAACTGACATGATTGGATATGGGCTACACATATGCCAAATACCACATTCTTAACAACCTATAATATGCCACGGGCAATCGTAAATCACAACTTTACTATGAGAAATTGCATAACCACCAGATTATATTACTTGTGAGATCAACTTATGTTAACCAGGCAAGATAAGCTTACCATACAACTTGCATTGGGTGCAGGATTGCAGTTTGTTTGAAAACCTTGTGCAGCTAGAAGTAGTCATCAACTATTAGTTTCTTTGAAGTAAGCAATCATAACAATGTCCATGAATTAACAAATCAAGTTAACTTTCTGTCTAGCAATCTTGAAATCCTGGCCCTTTTGGAATTTGTACAAGGCCTATGCAGTTATGCGCTAGAGGTGCTGTACATCCCACAAGCCCCTCAAAAGTCTTGGATTTGTACATAACGCTACTGCCGTATTACCTATTTGAGGCCTCAAGAATGCAATCAGTGTACCGATTGAAGAGTATTAGCAGAGAACATTTCATACATATCTGTCCATCTGTACAAAACCTATAATGCAAACAAAGTCAACAATCTTCAAAGTGTAAGGCTTTAACACTTAAGTTCATGTACCTATTATAGAGTGGTAGAACACAAGAGGTGGTGCAAACTCTTGCACCTATTCTAAAGTTATCACATTACAGAAAATAATCTATTGTGGTGGTGGCAGACACAGTTTGGGCAAAACCATAACATATGCATCACTTCATTTGATAACATGCCAATAATGTTTAATCCTTTTCAATGGTATTTTGTGAGTGTTAATTATATGCAATGCCAAAATATTTTTGTAGAAAAATATGTATTTTTCTTATAAACACTATCTTAGTTGGCCATTTTGAAAATGTGTTTTTTCCCACAATGCCTCAATTTCTAATATTAATGAGCACATCAAGAAGTAAATGTGCACCAGTTTCCATGGTTTTACTAAAAGTGCCTGAAGGATTTATTAAAATGCGTTTGCCATATTTGATTTGGCAGCCATCTTGAAATGTAAACTTTTTTGCAAAGTATCGAGTTCTTTTATCAATCAAAATATAAAAAAAGTAACTGTGCACAAATTTCCATGCCTTTACTACAAACAGTCAGGTAGCTTCATTAATATGGGTTGGCCATAATGGATGTGGCGGCCATCTTGAAAATACAGCATTTTTAGCAATGCCTCCAATGCTAATATTTATCAGCATATCAAGAATGATATGTGTACCAATTTTCATGCTTTTAATACCAAGTGTCAAGAAGATTCATTAATATGGGTGGGCCATATTGGATTTGGCGGCCATCTTGAAAATGCTAAATTTTTCGCAACGCCTCCAATGCTAATATTAATCAGCATATCAAGAATGATATATGTACCAATTTCCATGCTTTTAATACCAAGTGTCAGGTAGATTCATTAATATGGGTCGGCCATACTGGATTTGGCGGCCATCTTGAAAACAATGCATTTTTCACTACATCTCCAATGCTAATATTAATCAGCATATCAAGAAGGATATGTGTACCGATTTTCATGCTTTTACTACCAAATATCAGGTAGATTCATTAATATGGGTTGGCCATATTGAATTTGGCGGCCATCTTGAAAAAGATGCATTTTTAGCGACGCCTCCAACGCTAACATTAATCAGCATATCAAGAAGGATATGTGTACCGATTTTCATGCTTTTACTCAAAAGTGCACGATAAGGCCCTTTTGTGTGTCCCATCCGCTGAACTAAACAGTTTTTCTTAGTTATTTCGAATGCATTCCCCTCAGTGTTTCAATCTACAGAATTCCCTGTTTGTCATTGTCTTCCAAACTCAACATTGCTCATATCCTGAACATGTAGGAAACATGAACACCAAATGAATTCAAACAAACGACACACTTAGAATGTGGTCATGCATTTGCATGTTTTTATTTATAATGAATTCATAAGCCAATAAATCT
>NC_085861.1:44372398-44377398 GCF_034702125.1 Engraulis encrasicolus
ATTTTTTTTTTTTTAGTCGTGTACTGCAGGTCTAGTGCAATCTTGTTCTCTATACTGAACTTACAGTCATAGGTCATCATGCCAAGTAATAACCTGAGATGATGAGTGAGTTTTGTACACAGTCAATGTGCTCCGAACAGAATGAGGACGGTCACATTTCTTAGGGAAAATTGGTGGGTCAGTGGAACTAAGTTCCTGGTAGCAGCAGCTGTCACTGACACGCTGGTTGTGTCCTGGGACCATGTCAGATTGGGGATGAGTTCCATATACAACAGCCTCTAGGTTGGAGCTCTCCTTCTGCTGCAGCAGCATAAGCCTATGAAATCTGGCTTTGTTATCAGTTAACTGGCTTTGGTCTGCAATCTTAAAGCTGCTGTGCCACAGAGAATTTACCATACAGCGTTTCCAATGGAGCACTTTCCGTTTACAGTTGACATAGGCTACAGAAAGGGTAAGAGTAATGGTTTTTTTTTTTAATCAGGCTATTGTTTGGACCAGCCTGATCTCCAAAAATTCCGTGCTCCTGGACACGGAATTGTTTTCCGTGATGGGCACACGGAAGTGCTTTCTATATTCCCACAGCACTGTGTTAACGCTATCATTAGAAAATACATACCAAATGCCAATCCTAAACAAAATAATGCTATAACAATTTAAGTTGTGCCTGACCAAAACATTCCCTAACCTTAACCTGTCATTAAAGACATATTTTTGAGAAATACCTTTTCCAATTGGTTGATAGGCTATCAAATTCATATAATGAATGTAAGAATACTAGCTTTGCCCAGACCAAAACAATCCCTAACCCTAACGTGTCAGTAAGTATGTATGGTTTTTTTTTAGAAAAAATATTTGAAATTAGAAAAATCCTGAGAAAACACAAGACTGTGGAAACATAGAACTGTGGGAGTATAGAGAGAGCACTTCTGTGTGTCCATCACGGAAAATAATTTCGTGTCCAAAAGCACGGAATTTTGGCAAAATCCGTGCTCCAGGACACGGATTTCGTGTCCCTAACATCCGTGTCCAGGAGCACGGAATTTTTGGAGATCATGTTGTTTGGATAGACATCTTTCTTATAAGGCCCATGTTTATACATCTGCACTTATTGTCAGTAGAATTTTCTGTTTAGTTGACATACAGTAAGGGTCCAGTAGCCTAATGTATTTTTTTTAATCACGCTATTATTTGGACATACAGTACACCTGTAGGCCCATGTTTATACATATGCACACATGTCAGTAGAATTTGCGTGTACTTTCAATTCAATGAGCAGGAGTAAAGGGCAATGTTCTGCATTATGGCCTTAGGCATATTCCTATGGGGATATCCATGATAATGTCACAGTTGTTCGTGTGTCCCTGGTGTGCTGTTTGTTTCTGTGTATGCCATAGAGACGCAACTTTACACACAGGTCTGAAATCGCATCTATTGTCTTTTCTCGAACAACAAAATAATATTGATGTATTTTCTACAAAAGAAGGCGAGGCGTCTTTCCATACCGCCACCGCAATTGGGTGTCTCGTGGAATGGGGCGGAGTTTCCATTACTTGTGATTGGGCTTGTCCACTATCGGGGCGTGGCCTACCTCCGATGGGCATTCCTCAAAACTCCGTCTGCATGTTGAGAGAGTCAACAGAACCTGAGTGCTTCTTGCTTGTTCGTGTGTGACTGTGGAGCTTTCCTGAGTGATCAAAACAACTAGTGACTTTCTCGTTTATTTGCCATTAACTAAGTGTAGTTCTGAGAATTATCTGCGTTGACAATAGTTCCAGAGCTATTGATTAATTCTCTACTACCGGCTTTTTTGTGCGCATTTGAGTGCGTAAATTACCCAAAACAACCATGGATTTCCTTTGGTTCCTGAGCCTCTCATTGACTTTCTGGACATGGTGTGTCTCTGCGGAACGGCATAGTGTCTTCTGGAATAGCACGAACCCAAAGTAAGTAGCAAGTGTATGAATGTGTTCCTTTTGTGCATGTGTTCAAGTGATTGCTTGTGTACGTGTGTAGGCTATGCGGGCGCGCGCGCAATGTTTATCAGTGTAGGACTCTTATCACAGTGTTATCTGATACTTGTCTCAAGACAGCATTCTACAACATAACTCCTTCAAACCGTGCAAGGAATCATGTGGTTTCTCGCCATGCAATGGGTTAAATAAAGGCAGTCGGTGCAATGCACTACTACCCAAAACTAAAAACCCATTATGCCTTACTTGATCATGAAGGCATCGCCCTGCATTCTCGATGTTTGGCTAGTTGTTTGTTCAATGGTTGTATGCACTGGCGTAGCTTTTAACTTATCTCTTTGTTTCTTTTGTCCAACTTGTTAAAGTTGCTAACGAGATTTTAATTATTACTCTGTGCATAGTTTAGGTAAACAGACACTTGTGCTGGAGAGGCCAGAGCGCCCTCGAGCAGACAGATGGAGGGGTGGAAATTACTAAATATACTTACAGTCCAGTTGTGCACTCGCGCGTAGTAATAAATAGATGGGCGACAGCCAAGCCGACACAAGACTAGAATATTATGTTGCTCGTAGTCTCAAGAACTTTGCAGGACGAAATCTGTGTTTGCAATGCATGAGGATGGACTCTCGGGCAGAGAGCAAGAAAGAGAGAGAGAGAGAGGGTATTCCTGCGTAGGAAGTGAAGTTAAACGTCTGTGTGCCATGGTAACTATGGCCGTGCGTGGTCTGTGTGAAATGGTGAAATAGACAACTAGCACGGAATAATTTCACCGCGAGAATATAATGAGCTGCCAACTATATAACCATGTTATTAAGCCTCCTGTGCTGTGCTAGAGACTGAACCGGAGACATATTTCAGGATTGTGTGTGTGTTTTTAGGGTATTTTGGAAAAGGCAGCACTTATGGGATCGATGCGAGTGACAGGCGCGGTTTGGTTGCCCGGATTTATTGAGCTTTTAGAGGGCAATTAAAGAAAGAGCCTTCAAATTGCAAGTTTGGGAAACTTCGCATCTAACCTTTCCTGGAGTTGTTATTCTAGTCGGACTGCCGGCTTTGACAAGGTCATAAGGAAGCGCACATGTACATGTTAATTATATGTCCTTGTTCCTGGTACTTTTACGCGCGCCTACGTGACAATAACTCCAGGAGTAGCCTACAACCGTGACGTTGCTTGTTATCAACTTGTGGAATATTCGGTAGTAGGTGGCGCGGGGCACATACATCCGTGAGTCAGGAGTTACCGTAGCCTACGGTGACTCACCAGCGCTACCTTGAGCAACGCAGAGAGCAGATGCCCAGTGTTGGGCAATATCTTATTACCTGTTGATAAGATCGGAGGATGAGCGTACTATGAGTCAAGAAACTGATACAGGGCTGTGTGGATGAAGGTTATTTTTTTATTGGGCGTTAAGAGAAGAGATCATGATGGTGAAATAATAAGCTATGTAGGCAGAACAAGAAAAAGCAAAGTGCATTTAGTGATGTTGGGCTAAAAGAGGTTTGGTGTTGGTGGCACACTGAACTTAATATGTTTAAATCCGTCATGTCTCACATATGGACAGAAATCCATGCTTGCGTAACCATAATACCAAAAACTCATAATGTTAACAACAATAATCCCCAGATCCAGACAGCTATATTTAGTCTAGTTCCCAGAACCACATACCCACCGGACTTGAGTGGCAAAGAGAAAAGATGGCGTTAATAAAACATGCTTATGTAAGTTTGAAAGAAGACAATGGATGCCCAGACACACTTCTACAAACATACTTGAATCCAGAGTTCACAATTCCCAGAAGTCTTCCACTGATCCTGAGGTTTATTTCCCATCTGTAGGACCTTTCAGACAGGCCAACACACACACACACACACACACACACACACACACACACACACACACACACACACACACACACACACACACACACACACACACACACACACACACACACACACACACAGTTGCAGTGAGTTGACCTGTAAATCTGAAGATGTGTGTGTAGTTTTCCCCCCTCAGTTTCATTGTAAATCCTCTCATTTTATCCAGTATGATAATCCCTCTTTCTCAGAGGAGAGAAAAGAGCAAACAGCAGGCAGTTAACTCTTTCTCCGTCTTCCATACTTTTTGCATGCTGTGCTTCGTACTAGCATAGTCTCCATCTGGCACTTCTTTTTTTTCTTCTTCAAATCATTTACCTGCTCCCCTGGTCTATTTTTCTACCATTTCTGCCTCATCCAACCACTCATTGTAACATCAATCAAGGGGGAGGTCACCTCATAATCAATCCCAGATTGGATTAATAAGGCTTGATTAGCTGATGGCAGAGCTGTGATGAAGTACAACATGATTAGTGATTGGGGTTAATTGCTCCAGCCAACAGATGGCGAATAATGAGTCTCTCTCTCTCTCTCTCTCTCTCTCTCTCTCTCTCTCTCTCTCTCTCTCTCTCTCTCTCTCTCTCTCATTCACCTCTTGCGCACACAAAACACCTTCACCCACAAAGGTTGAAGGATGGGGTAATTTTTTCTAAGCATCTCGGATAGATAGCCAGCCACGTGTAGGCATACGTGTGTGTGCTTGCCAAGGTGCGTGTGTGTTATAATAAAAGGTTTAATCTTTAGCGTGTGGCCATACCAAAGTTCAGTGAAAGGTTTATTGTGATTGTGGTGAAGTTGGAAGGTGTGGCGATGATTTGTGAGGGTATGTTTTTTTGGTTCTCTGCCTGTTGTTCCCTGTTCTTTTCTATTTGTCTCCGAGAACTGTCTGCTCTTTGACATACAAGGACCCTGCCAGGCTTGTTTTTGACAGGCTGTTTTTATGCTTTCTGCGTGCCTCTGCTTGCTATGGGTGTGCTGTACTTGTTGTGTGCCCGTGAGTGTTTGTGTGTGTGTGTGTGTGTGAAGAAATAGTTATAGTAATCCCCGTAACCCTTTTTGAAACTTTTGTTTAATTGTTGCCAATTGCTGTTGCCAAAAACCACTTCCTTCCTCTCACAAGCTTATGTTCACACTTGCACAAACACACAAACA
>NC_085861.1:44384898-44412398 GCF_034702125.1 Engraulis encrasicolus
CGGTGAACGTGCGCATCAACGACTACCTGGACATCGTGTGTCCGCACTACGCGCGCGGCGAGATCCCGTCCCAGGAGGCCGAGCGCTACGTGCTCTACATGGTGGAGCTGGAGGACTACGAGGCCTGCAAGCCGCAGTCCTTCGACCAGCTGCGCTGGGAGTGCTCACGGCCCTTCGCCGCGCACGCCGCAGAGAAGTTCTCCGAGAAGTTCCAGCGCTTCACGCCCTTCACGCTGGGCAAGGAGTTCCGCGTGGGAGAGAGCTACTACTACATTTGTAAGTATTTGATCTCATTTGGTTTGTGTTGTTGTTTCTTTGCGAAGGCTTGTGAGTTTATGCGCTATAAATAGCTCTTTCGCTGTATGCTAGTTGCTCTTCTGTTATCACTTGCTTGTTGGTTTGATTTTTTGCATTTATTTACAAAGGCTTTTGAGTTGATGTGCTATGTATAGGTTTTAACACGTATGTGTCTCTGTTGTCTTTCTCACAGCCAAGCCATTGCACCACCACGGTCAGGAGTGCATGCGTCTAAAGGTGGATGTTGTTGGAGGCCACGGACATCATGGTGAGTGTACTATATCTGCTCACTGGCTACAAAAACTGAAATCCATCCTCAGAGGTGTCAAAACCCCAAGTCCAGAAAGCAAAAGGCTTTTCTGTAACTGGTTTACATGATTTGAGAACTCACTACAATTGTTTCAGAGCTGGTTGGGTCAAATTTGTGGCACACTTTTCACTCTGAAACCCGAATTGACACCTCGTGTTTTCACCAAATTCTTAAGGGAGTAAATATCCTTCAGATTCAGGGCCATAACCAAGACTTGTTTTTTTTCTCTCTCTACCACAGGCTCCAAGCACCACAAGAAGACAGAGAAGGAGCTGGAGAAGAAGGAGGAGGAGAAGAACGTTCACATGGGCGCAGGTGGAGGAGTGCACAACCCGTCCAACAGACTCCCAGCTGGTGAGTGACATGCACGTGACTCATCTGCCTTTGACACACACATTCCAGAACCCATTTCAGAACCTCCTGTGCTCGCATGGGCATATCAAACATGGGGGCTGACTTTTATGACGTATGAGTTTTTAAATTGTATACATCTTTGGACATAAAAGGAATAAGCACTTCACCAGAAACGCAAAACATAATGTTCCTGCCTGAATCTAGTTAGGTGGGCAAATGTACGAAGTACCGACACTTCTCGATTTTAGTCAACATGTCTATGTTACTGTATTTCAACATTATTTTTTGAAGAGTGTTGGCAGGCACCTATTGCATCTGAAAGACTGTCAATCTGAGTGCATGTTGACTACCTCCAAATTTGGCTTGAAATGTTCAGTGTCCCCTCAAAAGTCTTGGGGCACATGTTGACTTTTCTCAAGGCTTTGATGTCAACTCAAACTAACAGCCACCTCTCTCCCGCTCTCTCTTCCTCCCTTCCTCAGATGACCCAGTGGCCATGATTCCTGTGGTTCAAAGAAGTGTTGGCAGCTCGGCAGTGTCCATCTCCTCCCCTTCACTACTCCTGGCATCCATCTTCTCACTACTCACCCTTCTGCTACTACACTGAGACTGGCTGACCTCCCCAAAAGAGAAGAAAATATGAACACTTTTGAAAAGTCTTTTGGAAACGGTTCTGAACCAGTTACAAACCGGTTTTAAAAACTGGAAATAGACGGAACGCCAGAGCAGAGACTGAATGCGGCGCAGGACGCTGCACACAAAACGAACAGATTTTTTTATAATGAAGCTTTTTTTAATATAATGTTTTATGTGATGCCTGAGAGACGAGGTGTTTGTTATACGCTTGATTGAAGTGGTTTTTTTGTTGTTGTTTGGCAGTGTGTTTGTACATAGGTGTGAAAGAGAGTGTGAATGGCGTGACCCTAAACAAACACAAAGTGTTTTGAAGTATTTTCCTTCCTTTTTCTTTTTTTTCCCATGGATCTCACTTCTCCCCATTTTTCGTATCCATTTTTATGGGGGACAAAGCTTACCAGAAGATTGGTATCATCATGGATTTGACATCTTCACCAAATATTATTCCATGATTGAATCTTAACTGGATAGATTGTCCTAGAACCACCTTCTACCTTCTCTTGAAATGGACAGTCAGTGGGAAAAACACCTTTTCAAACGTGTTGTTGACTACCACTTGTTTTCTTGTTTTGTTCAAGAACAATACGTGGACTCCAACAATAAGTGGACTTTTTCAACCATCTCATTATCAATGTTAATGTGGGTGTGGCATCTCATTAATGTTTATCTTGGTGTGAAACGATCAATATTGACTTGTACCTCTTGAGCCAAAGGCCACAGTTGTAATGCGTTGTAATACGTATGTACATGTAATTGTATCATCTGTACAGTATATATCATATTATGGCCGCTAATACATACATGATGACGTGTCCTCCCAGCCTGTACTCCTGTACTAAGTGTAGCATTCAACCAGTTCAGTTCTCAGTTCTCCCGGTGAAGGCTGTCTCCTGCCTTGTGCACTGCATGTTCTTAATGGAACTCTACACATGCAGTTCAGTGTCTACTGTAAAACATATACATGGTCGTGTACACACACGCACACGCACGCACGCACCATACGCACACATGCACGCACGCACGCACGCACGCACACACACACACACACACACACACACACACACACACACACACACACACACACACACACACACACACACACACACACAAACTATGTTAAGGAGCGGGTCTCTTTAAATTATAGATAAAACTCCTAAAGATAAAACACCTACATGCACACACAAACAAATACACACTCTCACACAGCCGGTACAGTTGTTCCTTTGTTTTCCCTTTTTTGTTTGTTTTTTTTGTTTTTTCATTGCTGACATACTGCATTATCACACACATTTTCACACATATTCTGCCTACACTGAGGTGCTGTTTGGAATGAAGTGATGTAGACATATTTGACAAGATTTTGTTTACTGGTGTTTTATTCATCCCTTTGTATATATTGTACATTTTGTAAATATGAAAGATTATAAAAAAAACATGCTTATTTGTTATTGACTATTGACCATGTGGAGAGAAAAAAAACAAAATGAAAATAAAAAAATACAATATTGTTGAAAAATGAAAATGGTGAAATGTTTTATATATCTTAGCCTACTTTAATTGATGGTCTCACTGAACCTTAACATACTTAAAAAAAAGCTGTAGGATTAATTCATGTAAAGATATCTCCCAACACATGAAGTACTAGACCAGTGACATCAATAAATCAATTCAACAAAGACGCTTTTGCACACCTCTGCAGTTGGGCAGGTGTGTAGGATATTATCCCAGTGGGGTTGTCATTCAAGTGTAAAGAAATCCCGCACACTGTCCATTCCACCAACAAACTTTAATACGTTTCGGTCATCCAACCTTCTTCAAGTAAATCAATAAATCAATAAAATATAGTGAACATTAAAGATATACGTACAGTATACCGCATGAATACACAGTTTACATGGGGACAGACTACACAGTAACACAAACACTATTTTCATCCCTCTCTAACCTACTTTGCCGTATAGGCCAAAGTGGTCAAAAGGCACATACGTAGTGACTGAATGAATGAAAGAAGAAAGTCACCACTGGCCAGGCCAGCGGCCCCCTGCCCCTCCCTCTCTCTCTCTCTCTCTCTCTCTCTCTCTCTCTCTCTCCCTGGTGGGCTTTAGGATTAGTCTTAATCCTGGCCAGCCCTGGCAGCTTAATGAGACATGATGAAAGATAAGTAAAGGGTTTTTAGCTTTAGGTTTTTTTCATCTTGAAACTGGGCTCCACATCTTAGGCCTAATTGATTATCACTTGAAAGGGTAAAGCGGTGTGGAGCGGAGCGGAGGTCTCTCAGACTGCCTGCCTGTCTGTCTCGGGAAGGGCTCAAGCCAAACAGGGCTGCCTGCCCCACTGAGGAGAGGAGAACTGATGTGTCCCCACTGAGAGCTGTCCGCAAGGGAAGCCAACGGAGGGACAAATAGGCCAGTTGCCCCAGGCCCAGGGAGAGAGAGAGGGGGACCTAGAATTTAAGTCCCCATTACATTTTAATGTATTGAGAGGAGGGTGCCCTCCAAGATGACTTCTCTCCAGGTCCCGGCCAAAGCTGTCAGTGGCCATGGATGGGTGTCCCTACAGGCCAGGGGGTTGAAGAGGGGGAATGGGGGAGTGGGGTGAGGAGTGAAAGTAAAAAAAACACATCAACTCATAGGCTACTTAAGCTACAACAACAGCCTCCTTCTTCGCTTCTCCTCCCACCACCCTCCCTTCTTCCCTTCCTCCACTGCTCTCTCTCTCTCTCTCTCTCTCTCTCTCTCTCTCTCTCTCTCTCTCTCTCTCTCTCTCTCTCTCTCTCTCTCTCTCTCTCTCTCCATCATCACCCCTTTCCTTTCATCATACACTGCTGCTGCTGCTGCCTGTGTTTCACTGCTTGGGCTTCACAGCGCTTGGCCAAACATCCTTGGAGGAGGAGGCGGAGGAGAGGTGGAGGGCAGCAGGGGGGAGATAGGGCTCTCCTGGTTTTTGGGGGTGAGTGCGTAAAGTCTCACCATCGTGTGAGGATGTCACAGCGGCGTTTGCACTCGCACTCTTGCTGCCGTCTTTCCCAGGGGAAGGCTTTGACATCTGTCAACATCGCGGCGTGGGTGTTTGGTCAGTCACACCAGCCCTGCCACAGTTCACACACACCACAACGCACCCACCCGGCTAAAAGCAAATTACACACACACACACACACACACACAGGCACGCACGCAGGCACGCACACACACACACGTGCACACACACACACACACACACACACTCGCATACACACACACACACGCGCGCAAACACACATACACACACACACACACACACACACACACACACACACACATACACTTACACACACACACACACACACACGCACGCACGCACACACACACACACACACACACACACACACACACACACACACACACACACAACCTGTCTGTGAACGACACAGGGCTGCATGGGGCGCACTGCCACACTCACCTTTTTCTGTACACTTAATCCCCAGTAGAGTTCAGGGACTCTCAATATGTGGTCCGGGGACTGGTGGTCTCAAATGATTTGTGAGCGGACATGTAGAAATACAGTCAGCATTTTGCACTGGCACCATATCCCTACTCTCACACACACCTTTGCATAGTACAGCCACACAACTCTGGCTTCACTGCATGCAACACTTTTATGGTACTATTATTTCTATGCATGTGACAAAGAAAACAAATTGAATCCTTGTTTCCATACAGGTTCGAACCGGCTGTGTTTATTACATTATTAGAAGGCTAACGGCTATACAGAGAGTTGCTCTTACACTATAAGACAGGCCTGTAATTTATACATAGGCTACTGTAGAAAAGCAATCTGCATCTGAATTTGCAATGCCTAAAACTCGTACCATGAGCAAGTCTGTCAATCCAGTCCCTATTTAGGTCCCTAAATATATATTTTTTCAATACAAAGTGGCAGAGATGACTCTGGGTTCAGCTGGGGCCCCAAGCGAAATGTCAAAGGAGTGAACATTTTACAGAAATTTGGTAGCCTACTTCTGTAGCAAAGTGTGTGCTGTTATTCACCATCCAGGGGCCCCAAGTGGCTGCCTGCCTAGCCTGGTGACAAGATACGCCTCTGCAAAGTGGTCCTTGGTCCGAAAAAGTTTGAGAAACACTGGCATAGATGCTCTAGGCTTCCCAGGTTCTGGGTTTGTTTTGCTGATCTGCCAGGAGTTTGGCGCTGGAGTTGTGGACAGCAAAGGGGAGGACGACCCTGTTCAGGGGCCTCTCAGCGTTTGTACATTTTGCCGTTCCAGGCGCCCCTGTGTCAAAACCAACTGGCTGTCTATCAAGGGACGGGGCAACTCTCTTGTGTGCCTGCCTGGCTGCCTACAGTATACTATGGAAAGTGAGTGGAAGAATCCACTTGAAGTGCAATGTTAGCTCTTTTGGACTTGGGCCTATATAAC
Organism: Engraulis encrasicolus; assembly: GCF_034702125.1. Classification (NCBI taxonomy): domain Eukaryota; kingdom Metazoa; phylum Chordata; class Actinopteri; order Clupeiformes; family Engraulidae; genus Engraulis; species Engraulis encrasicolus. The sequence goes on from NC_085861.1 coordinate 44,390,907, forward strand.
TGACAGTCTTTATTGATTCCATGGCTGGAATAGCCTATTGATTTATCTAGGCTGTATTCATTTTTGATGGGTATCCGTGACGTGTCATTCAACATATTCTATTGCATTACGGTTGAAAATTAAATGAGTGACAAAACTACCTCATGCCTTTCTCCCTCTTTTGTCCACCAGATGTGGCAAAATTGAAAGCAAAAGTAAAAACAAAGAAACACTGTTCCTTCCACAGACCTAGATTAACCTAAACTGGCAATGCCCCTCGGAATTTTCGGATTTCTCAGAGCCTCAGAATAGTAGTCCGCCATCTTGGTGAAGACTCCCATAATTACGTAATGACGTCATGCACCGATGTTTTTTTCAGTCGGCTTCAGGGTTGCCAGATGATACTGATTATTTTTGCCCATTTTTACCCACAGACCGCCTTCCTCAACGGCCCGATTGGGCGGGAAACCGCCCGATCTGGCAAGACCGCTCAGCTTCTGGCTCTCTAATAAAACGTTTGGTGGTAGTGAGGGTAATTTCATTCCTGGAGTGAGAATTTAGACATTACGACTTGTCAAAATCTTACAAAAAATGATTGAAACCCACTTTGATAACGTTGTAATCACCGTTTGAAATCGTATGCATTCCTATGGCTCACAGCTGCGATAGTCTTCACTAGGCGGAGCTATGTCTGTGGGAGGAGCCCACAGGGCGCGAAAAAAGCAAAGATGGCTGCGCCCAGTCAATCCGAAAAGCTGCCACTGGCTAGAACCGCCCATTGCCAGTCTAGGTTAATCTAGGTCTGTGGTTCCTTCCAACACAGATAACTTATGAGTAACCAGTAGACCTGTTTACTTGCCTTATGATCAGCTGACTCCACACTGGCTGGATCAAGTTTGTGGGTTCTTGATAGGTGTTTAGTGTTTTTCAGTAACAACACTGTCTTCATTACAATGGGGTAAACGCTATAACAGCTATGTAATAGCATGTGCTAATGTTGTACTTACACCATGAATTTACTTTTACTTTTGACACCTCTGCTGCTCACACACTACACCAGTGTTTCCCAACCAGGGGTACGTGTACCACTTGGGGTACGCGAGCACACTGCAGGGGGTACTTGGGAAAATAAATGTATGGAGCATAATCACATTGGGATATAGAGCACGAGTGAGGGGGTACTCATGGTATGACAAAAATGCACTACACTCCTAGCCCCATACACTTTCCTACCACACACACAGTGCCCATGTTGCCATGTTGTCTAACAAGTTTCCCACAGGCCCACCCCAAAGTTCCCAAAGTTCATTTTTTCCCATACGCTCAGTCCCATGGTCCCCCGTGGTAGCCAACGCCAACCAGCCCCCCCCCCTCCCACACACACACACACACACCCCCACCCCCACCCCCCACCACACACACACACACACACACACACCCACACACAAACACACACACACACACACCCACACACACACACACACACACACACACACACACACACACACACACACACACACACACACACACATGCATGCACGCACACGCGCACACACACGTCTCATACACACACACACACACACACACACACACACACACACACACACACACACACACACACACACACACACACACACACACACACACACACACACACACACACACACACACACACACACACACACACGTCACACACACAGAGTGCAGGAGGATAGCTTAATTTCCCCTGCATATTATATTATTCTGGTATTTTTATCCATTAACACGTCTTAGTATTCTACCAAGAAAAGTGGTAAAGGTAGGCTATGTGACAAATAAAATGTAAGCCTATGCAATTCCATTCACATTACAGTGACATCACCAGAGCCATAGAAAGACATTCGTGCTGGTTGTGTTAGGATTGGTCAGAAATCCTCTCTCTTGACAGTCACGAGAACCAATCAAATAAGAGGATTTCTCGGAGTGCAGATTACAAACACGGAAATACACCAAGGAAGGTGTAAACGTCAGCGTTGTACTTTTTTAACTCTTGCCCCACGTCGTGGTTTGATATTTTTTACAACGAGAACGTGTTTAATCATTGTAAACGTTTTGCACATCGCAAATACAGTTTATTATTTTTCCTTCTATGGATTTTCTGCAGCTTTTATCATGTGCATGCATCGTGTTTACGGTCGGGATGTTCTCGACTGGACTGTGAGTAAAATCCATGCCTGCCTGCCTGTCTGTCTGTTGCTATTATTATCACACCCTTTGGTGAATGTTTACGCCAAGTCATGACAAGATGAAATGTATCATTCACTTTAATTTAGCATTTGAATGCACGTTTTGTTTCGTGTTAGTGAATGTGTCCCACAACCACTTTCAGAATCATCGTTGTTATGATCTACATGGCAGTATAGCTAACAAGCTAAATCCTGTCTCAGTCAGTCAAGACCACCTATATCGTATTTCATGAGGCGACATGATTCTACACGTGTGTTCTGGGTTGTTTGTTTGCAGGACCGACTTGAAGAAGATGAGAAACTCACAAAGTGCCGACAACATCCAGTTCCTTCCCTTTCTTACTACATGTCTAAAGTAAGTAGAACTAGGTTATCTCTTCAACTGTTTGTTAGGGCACCATCTGTATGCATTAATACATTAGCTGTATTATACATCAGTCATCGGGCTGCTTAATCTCCAAGCAGTTGTTTACAGATGTTTACAATTCTGCACAATCATTGTCAGCAGTGGAACTGGTTTGATATTTTGCATGAACCCGACCATCCAGTCCTGTAAGTGCAGTATTTCCTCTGGGGCAGTTCTCAACCTTTTTTGAAGAAACACCCCCTTTGGCCTCATCACAAGCCTCCTGATGCCCCCTTGACATCATCACAAGACTGACAATGTCCCCTTTAGTATTAAACAAATTAATGGAATAATGCACCCCAATATCAACTAAGCACCCCCTACCCACCCCCATTACGTTACAGTACCACTTATTCCAAATGAGCGTGTTTAATTGGTCCAACTCAACCAGGTAATTATTCAACTTGGCAATCATCTGGTTGGGTGCAATTACCCTGTAAGGATCAATGACCAGTAGAGTGTAATTACTGGTACTGTAGAAGTCCATATACATCTCATCAGGCCCATCATGAGGTCAAGCACTCAGAGCTTCATCCAGGGCTTGGCATTAAACCCATAGATTTGTATAAAGGACTATGATTTGACCACTTGGCTCTGGCTACTTGTAGTAATTTCACTGTCACTAGCCATTCAGGTAGTCCTGGGGTATGTGCCATATCAGAGCTGTTGTTTTTCCCTTGTGGATAAATTGTTTGTTGGTACGTTCAAGAAAAAGCTTAGTTTGTACACTGGTCATCGTCCTTCAGCACTTGAGGCATCTTTGGAGCTTACAGGTAAAGTAAAGTACAACTGTATGTACAGCTGAACTGTATCTGCAACCATGTACAACTGAAAAGTGTAGCTGAATGGCTAGTGGCACAGTGGTCAGTTAGTCCATCCACCTTCTCCATCATCAGTTCAAAGATTTAGTTTAGTTTGATTTATTAGCTTATTTGACAGGGGCCACCTACAAGACTGTAGTCCTACTAGTACCAGAGTTAGCTAAAGAGCTAATTTACTACGCAACAATTACACATAAAGCTGATGTTGCTAGTGTGGATTTGTTTTGTAATCGATGGATCAAACGTGACAAACGATGGAGGGAAGAGCAACCCTAGGTTTGTTATTAGAAGTTGGGAGTGACCATACTAATGTGAAGTGTCTGTCTGTCTGTCTGTCTGCCTGTCTGTCTATCTGTCTGTGTATGTGTCTCTGTCTGTCTGTCTGGCTCAGTAACCTAGGATGGTTGTATTACGGTGTCCTAAAGAAAGACGGGACGCTGATGCTCGTCAATGCTATAGGAGCCTGTCTACAGATTGTCTACATACTGGCATACTGCCGCTACACCAAAGACACAGTAAGTAGTATTACAACTGAACGCTTATTAAAGCGGAATTCACCTTTCAAACAATATTGTGCCCTATCTCTGTATTAGACCACATTATGACAGGGGATTATGCTGCCACTGGATATAATATCTTTATATTAAATATAAAAGCTATTCATTGTTTTAGTTATGGTGATTTGAAGCGTCACACGAAAAAATAACGACTACAAATGCCATTAGAACGTTGCTGGGTGATTTGATTTGACACGTCATCAAATCACCTCGGTATGACCGGCAGCATGGAATAGAACAACAGGCAGTCAGATAACACATTTCGAGGATGGAGATATTTACATTGTTCAGTTCATCCTTTAAGTATAGGTTACTGTAAGCAGCCAGAGGCACAACCAAGTGCATGAGGTGGTGTTTCACGATGTGCTTTTCTCTCCTGCCACCACAGTCTGAACTTGGCTGGAAATGCACAGCAGTCCACATTTGCTGCATCTAACCTTGTATGTACATGGATCCATTGCTTTAGCATTGCATTGAACTTAATGTGCAGAAACTTGTGTGCAATCATGGCAATAAAAGGGACAATGATTTGAAACCTCTTAAAGGACCACTTAGTAGCTTTCCTGATGGATCGCCCTGCAGGTAGATAGTACAGTTGTTTCTCGTTAAGGGACAACTTTGCACCTCCTATCTTAACGGTAGAGTGGTAATGCAAATTCTCACCATGACTCTCACCATGTTTTGACCATGGAAGCATTATTTAAAAACTCAAAAAAGCTACTCCGTGCTCCTTTAAGGAAGTTAATCAAGTCACAGCACAGCATGCATGTGAAATTGCATCTCTAGATCTACTCGTATTCATTTTCCCTCGCACAACACCACAACGCCATTCTACTACTACATACGACTACTACTACTACCACTGACGTGTATAGTATATAGTTATAATAGAAGTCTGTGACTACTACTCCCTACTACTACTATGGCTACTGCTACAAATTTATACCACCATGTTGTCATTGGTCGACCAGGGCTTTGATTCTTTTGGGCAGCAGTTTCTTCCAATCTATTCATGTGTTCTGGTGCCATAGTTTATCTATCTGTGTTATCAATCCTGTGTGGACCTTGACATACTTTTAGTCTTTATCTTGGCAGTAGCCAGTTCATGGTGGCGGCGTCTTAATCAAAAGTGTGATACAACGGTTATTTTCCCTCTTTCTTGGAGGTCACAAAAACCCATAGTCCATCCCATTCTGATAAAGTGTGTGTGTGTGTGTGTGTGTGTGTGTGTGTGTGTGTGTGTGTGTGTATCTGCGTATATGTGTGTGTGTGTGTGCTTCAGAGGCGGGCGCTGCTGCAGACGCTGGCCATGGTGAGCACGTTGGCGCTGGGCTGGGGCTACTTCACGGTGGTGGTGTCCCAGGGAGACGTGCAGCTCAATCAGCTGGGACTGGTCTGCAGCGCCGTCACCATCAGCATGTACCTCTCTCCACTGGCCGACCTGGTAATCACACACACACACACACACACACACACACACACACACACACACACACACACACACACACACACACACACACACACACACACACACACACACACACACACACACCATCAGCATACCTCTCTCCACTGGCCGACCTGGTAATCACACACACACACACACACACACACACACACACACACACACACACACACACACACACACCATACCTGTCAACCAGCCCTAATTTCCCGGGAAACTCCCTAATTTTAACTCATTTCCCGGATTCTTCCCGATTTCACATTTTATCAAAAGACACCGTCGGACGGTCCAGTAATTATCCCCACGACCCTGTCAGTAAGCCAGCACGGCCACACCCCCTCCTGAAGAGAGACTGAGAGGGTTTTGCTTATCAAGGCAAACTACCTGCCAGTAGACCAGATGCCTTGAAAATGTGAGCTGTCACCCTCGAGCTCTGTACGTGTGTGCCCCAACTCGCTTCAGAAACCGTCAGTTCATACAACGCGGTAAACAGACTCGGAACAGCGAATCATGCGATTAACCTAATCACAACCTGCACCCGAACAAAATTTTTGCACAAGCCCCGGACAACTGTGGCGACAAAATAACATGGATAAACTGATAATTCATTGTTTTTCACGCTTTATGCTCATTTAAAACGTGCGCTGAAAAGCAGAGTAGAACGCACCGTTTGATCCGTCTCTGTTGACTGTCAGGATTTGGCCTATAGAAAATTTCCCGAATTTTGGCTTAAAATATGGGAATTTTCCCGAATTTTGGTAACTCAAAGTTGACACGTATGACACACACACACAAACACACAAACACACAAACACACAAACACAAACACCATCAGCATGTACCTCTCTCCACTGGCGGACCTGGTAAGCACACACACACACACACACACACACACACACACACACACACACACACACACCATCAGCATGTACCTCTCTCCACTGGCGAACCTGGTAAACACACACACACACACACACACACACACACACACACACACACACACACCAACCATCTTCAGAATGTACCTCCTCATCCATTTTATTTTTCAATACCAAGAGGGTCGGTGGCAGGCTTATGATGAGGTCGAGGGTACTTTGGGAAGCTTATGATGAGGTCCAGGGGTCATTCATTCAAAAAAGGTTTAGAAACACTGGGATGGAGTAAGAGATCAAGCATGAGTGAAGGGGTACTCATAGTCTGGTTTGGGGGTAAGCAAGGCAAAATAAAGTTGTGAAACACTGCTCCACAGTGACTCACACAGCTGGCCTGACACAGGTTTGAAAAGTGTGGTGGTGAAAACAAACACTGAAGAAACCGAATAAACACCAGCTGTGCTGTTAGCTGGCCAATATTTAGCCACGCCCTGCCAGCATCAATGCCAATGCTCCCAGTGGATAAAGTGACTCGCATGAGACATTTAATTCGGAATTAACTCTAACTTTAATTCTGAATAAAGCTTTATTCCGCTTTCAAAACGTCATGTAAACACTTCACAATTCGGAATTAAGTGAAAGATCAAAGTAAACTCGATGGAACTATTTAATTCTGAATGATTAATTCTGAATTAAAAACGTCATAACAGTAGGTATGCGAGTCAAAGTAGTTCCTCCCGGCCTTTCCTGTTGCTTGTGGTCTTTTGCCTCAGGGCCTCCATGGAGAAAACAAAGTTTCCCATTTTTAACCTGGGTCGAGCAACTTTTTGGGTTGAGCAACTTTTTGTAGAGCTTTTGGAGAGCAACTTTTTGGGTCGAGCAACTTTTTGGAGAGCTTTTGGAGAGCAACTTTTTGGGTCGAGCAACTTTTTGGAGAGCTTTTGGAGAGCAACTTTTTGGGTCGAGCAACTTTTTGGAGAGCTTTTGGAGAGCAACTTTTTGGTCGAGCAACTTTTTGGAGAGCTTTCTCCCCCATTCATCATCCTAATTGCAAATGAGATATTGGCCTTTTAAATTGTGCTTTTGTTAGCTCTTGAATAAAACTTTGATCATCAAGTGACGTCAACCCTTGCATCATAAGGCCACAAGCAGCAGGACTGAACGAGAGGAACTAGTTTGACCTTCACCCTACTGGGATGTGTGCACTGCTCCATTAGGCACATACGAATGACCTCATCTTGATGAAGCTCTAGCGCGGCTAGGAGACATATGGAATATACTATGGCTTGAATTCAAGCAGCGATGCAGACACACTGACCATCCTTCTCAGTTCATGCTGGGACATATGGTTCTGGGTTATAGTGCGTTGTTCATGCACGTCAACTGCGCACAATCACATTGCATAATTCCTGTACAATAGCAGGGGCTCTTGTGCTACGACGTATGTTTACGTTTGTGTTTTACCAGTCATATCGCACAGTGGCACAGTGTACGACAGCATTGTAACAACACTTACACACACAGACACAGACACAGACACAGACACAGACACAGACACAGACACAGACACAGACACAGACACAGACACAGACACAGACACAGACACAGACACAGACACACACACACACACAGACACAGACACAGACACAGACACAGACACACACACACACACAGACACACACACACAGACACACACACAGACACACCTACACACCTACACACAGACACACACACACACACACACACAGACACACGAACAGACACACACCTACACACCTACACACCTACACACCTACACACACACACACACACACACACACACACACACACACACACACACAGGCCATCCATAGAAAAATGGCTGTTGGTTTCCTGCGCGTTCATAAGCTATCTCCCTGAGCCTGTGCTTTCCCACCACACCACACCACACCACCCACCAGGCTCCACAACACCAGGGCTGGACTGGCCATAGGGCATACAGGGTATTTGCCCACTGGACTGTTGATGATTTTGGCCTGGCCTTGCCCTTTATGCAATGGTATCAGTCTTCATGCAGTTACAGCAGACCTGTCAGAGTCAGATTGAAATATTAATTTGGCTGTTGGGGTCAAAATGAACTGAGATTAGATGACTAAAATATTGTTGCAGGCTTCATTGTCTCTCTGATGGACTGGGATGTGACCAAACTTATTTAATGTATTTATTCAATTATTTATATCATTGTTGATTTTTAATTTGAGGCCAATTCTATTACCTATACTGGCCATGAAATAGCCACAGTTGCATATTTGGCCATAAATTTAAACAAACAAACAAACTCTGATGAACTGGTCATGGCTGAAAATGCCCGGCCTGATTTTTCACCCTAGACCAGCCCTGCACAACACCTCCATCTTGTTCCTTTCCTGTTTACCGCCACAGATGTGTCCCCGTGCAAGAGGGGGGGGGGGGCATCTGTCACTGGTGTGTGTGTGTGTGTGTGTGTGTGTGTGTGTGTGTGTGTGTGTGTGCGCGTGTGTGTTGCGTTGCCAAGGTCTGCTCTTATCCCTCCGTCTGGCTTTTCTTCTTCCTCTCCGCCACTTGTCTTCCTGTTTGTGTCCTGAGCGCTCCTTGTCGTCTCGCTGCGTCTCTTGCAACCAGCCGACTAAGTTGTAGAACCACAATGTGCGTGTGTGTGAGAGTGTGAGTGAGAGAGAGAGAGAAAGGTGAATACCATGTTTCCTCACACACACACATACACACATTCCTCTCTTGTTCCTGTTTGTGCGTCTCTATCTTACAGGGCATTTGTTGCCCTTCCTGAGTCGACTGATGATGGTGTTTTTGTGTTTGTGTGCCTGCTCTCTGGAACTCTGTGTGTGTGAACTGCACTCCCACTCTTACTCTCAGTATGTCGGCATATTTCTCTCACTCTGTTTCAGACTTTTGTCAGCCCGTAAAGTTGAGTAGAGTAGAGTATATTGGAGTACAGTAGAATAACTATTGATCCAGAAGGAAGTGAAGATGTCCAGCAGCATACACAAATTACAATGTACATTGCATGACCGATTAAGCATGTAGCACACACTTGTATACATTCAGACTTCAGGCCTATTCAACCTCATACACAAACAGACATGCACAGAAAATACCATCCCTTGGGCCACGTGTATGGGTAACTGTGAATGGCTTGTGCGAATCTGAAAACATTGTTGTTAATGTGACATAGGGAATGAAAAGTTAAGGTCAGAGAAAGAGTTAACTCTGTCTGTGTTGATCCAGTCATATGGCCCAGTCTCCACATCCACTGTATCTCACTGGCTGAGGAGCAGACAGGCTGACCAATGTCACACAGCAGACACAGTACAGTATTATGGCTCATTCTTTTGAAACTCGGTTGTCGGTGGACCCGAGCTCGTTCTCCCGACATCCGTTGTACTTTGTAAATGCATTCTATTGCAACAGCTGGAGACAATACAAATGTCTGAAAAAACAAATGTTTAACAAATTCGGAGTACACCAAAGTGCTCCGAGTTTGAGTTTCAGGAGTTGAGTACTCGTTCATTTGCACTTTCCTGAGGCGGAGGTTGAGGTTTCCCGACAACCGAGTTTCAAAAGAATGCACCATTATTAACCCTACATTGTGGGGCTTCACCTTGAAGACACAAATCTCGAGCATGTTTCTGATTAAGTGTATTCTGTTATGTACAGTACCTGACATGCATTCTGCTCTGGAGCATTCTGAGATAGGACAGGGGTGTCAAACTCAAATTGACTAAGGGCCATTATCGGAATATGGAAGGAAGTCGTGGGCCCAGCTCAAGATTTATTTTTAATAAATGGACTAAAGTCGTGCAGGCAGTCATTTAATACTCATAGTTTAATTTCACACACACTGGCACATATTGTGTTGCTTATGACTGTGAGCTGTGTCATTGGCCTGAAACCACTCATACTTCTAAAAAACTCCAAATTTCATGTTCAAGTCTTGGTATGCTGCACATTAATGATGTATGTGGGCCAACTCCGATTCACATTTGAAATTATCTCGCAGGCCAAATAAAATGACTCCGCGGGCCAGAGTTTGACATCCCTGAGATAGGATTAGAACTCAAAACTGCACTCCTTTAAAAAAAATAAAAAATGTACCATAGATCTTAGTTGTGGTCCACATTCCAGGAGGAACAGGGTGAGGGCGGGCTGTCCGATGTCAGACATGACTATTCGCACAATTTGTCTGGGCATGGATGGAGCACATTCTTTTGTACACAGCATATGTCTCATTTTTATGTCATTTTTATTATGTGTTATCCATTGACTAGTATGCAATCTCCTGTTTAACCTTATGTTCTTGTGCTGGATTATTTGTGTCAAAAGTTAACGCCGTTTATCATAAAATGTACCACATGTATTGCAGTCAAACGGTTACATAAGGGCACAATTGGAATTAAATTGATCAGTCATGACATTGCTCATTTTAATCCCAACCACCCCACCTCCCACTCGCCTGGTCAATGGGTTAAAACATTGCTCTAACTTGTCCTTTACTACTTTATTACTATTTCACTGAGAGAGAGAGAGAGAGATACACCCACTCTACTGATCTGCTCTTCAAATACACAATTCACACCTCTACACACACACACACACACACACACACACACACCATGTCCACTGGATGACCTGTTAAATCCACACTGCCATTGTAGGACCTGCAGCTTACAGTATAGCTTTTAGCTGCCTCAAATGGCAGTACAAGGGTGCTGCTGACATGCCAGTCCACTCCAGGCCAATGCAACATCTATCTATCAAAGGACCTTTTTTAAGACATTTAGCTCTCAACACTAAATCACTATACTTATCATATTCAGACCGCTAGGCGTTACATAACGGCATATTTTTGTATTTTTTTCATGCAGAAGATAACTTGTAATCCAGTGTTCTTTTCTGTAAAGTCATCCAATCTTATCCCAGTGGATTGTTTGTGGGAGGTCAAGATATTGACCAGACTTGCTCGTTCAGTAAGCAGATCGGATTTGGTACTTATGCTGCTATTATTAAGTCGCTGTCCTTTTTTTTAAATTCCTGTGTCTCTTTTTTTTCTGTCCTCTATTTTTTTTTCTTTTCCACCTCCTCCCTTTTTTTTTCTCGGTCAGCTGGAGATCATCCGCACTCGTTCGGTGCAGTGTCTGTCGTTCCCCCTTGCAGTGGCCACCTTCCTCACCTCCGCCTCCTGGACCCTCTATGGCCTGCAGTTGCAGGACTACTATATCATGGTGAGTGGGCATCGCTCCGACCGAGCAAATCAAGATTCAAGATTTATTTTATTACAATGCATTGTAGGTGTTTAAGAAATTTAAATTCTTTTGTGTTTTTGTCTCCTCAAATCAAATAAATGAATTAAATATGTGTGCGCGTGCGTGCGTGCGTGCGTGTGTGTGTGTGTGTGTGTGCACTCATCAAATTTGCAAAGGTGGACAAAACTCCACTTCACAAATTGTCAAGGTGGATGTTTCTCTGCCCACAGCTTTTTGGGGGGTGGCCACTGACGGGTTAGTGTTAGAGATGGGTTTTGGTCCAGGCACAGTTTCACAATGATTTCACATTAGAAAACCCATGAATGGAGAAATGTCCGCCTTGACGATTTTATGAGCTAAGTTTTGTCTGCCTTTGCAAATTTGACGAGTGAAGATTTGTCTGGGTGGAGATTTGTCCAGCATTCTGCTGAGTGGTTTCGTGGTATTAATCCAATTTAATCTCAATAAAATCTCCTCCGGTGCATACACTGCATGCAGACCACTTTTTTCAAAATATCTGGGGTAAAAAAAAATAAGCCATGGATATATCCATGCAGGATCTAACACATGAAGGTTCAAGGATGTCTTTCAAGGAATGATGAGATTTGAGTATCAATATGTTACTCATGGGGTTCCTTCTCTCTCTCTCTCTCTCTCTCTCTTTCTCTTTCTCTTTCTCTTTCTCCTGCTGGTTCTCACCCTTAAATCGTTCTCTTTCAGCTTCCCAGGCTTCAGAAGTCATTAAGCGAGATCTTGGTGTTAAAACTCGATTGTGTTTAACAGGCGACCCGAGCGCTACTTGGCTCCGGTCCTCTGACTGGAAGTCCGTTGCATAATGAGAACTTCCTGAGCCTCCGACTTTTATGGGTCTTTGAGGGACGTCACAGAAGGTTGTTTTGTAATGCCAGGTTGCCAGGCTACCCATGGTCAGGTTTTTCGGTAAGGGTGTTGTTGTCGTAGTGCGTCAGCTGAGAGGTAGATTTGGTCCTTAGCCAGTGCCGGCGTGCCATAAGCTGTTGCGTATTATTCCGCAATAGCGTGCTTCTCTCAGTGATTAATACCTTATGGGGAAAAATCAGGTTTCTGACAGGCGGCATGCTCGCACCTGTCTTGCCTCTAAACCAGCCCGTTCTGGCATTCTGGTGTGATGGTGCACAACATTTGGATGCCAGTATAAATCTGGGAGCCTTGGATACCTCGAGCAACAGCTTCCCCCTTCATACTTCATGAATATGTAGAGAAGCTCCATCATCAAAAGATATCCATGTATGCACAAGAGGTACATCAGCCGTCACAGGCATCAGCGTGAGTTAGAGGGTTTGCCCATGCTGGAGTTGCCCAGTTGAAAGGGTGTGGAAAGCAACTTTGATCCTGGAAGTGCTGCGCTCACCCTGAGGAACCTTCACTGGCTTCCCGTTAAGTCCTCTATCTGGAACAAAAACCCTTCTTCTCTTTTCTACATCAATCCCCCTATCTACCGGTATCTATCTATTACTCCTCCCTGCAATCCATAGACAGCTAGCTAAGCCTCAAACTAACCGATTCTGATAACGAACTACTAGCCTGTGGCCCGAACAATAACAATGCAATAACAATGCCAACAGTGGATCATGAGAGGGTTTGGCCCATGATGCGATTTGTCAGAAAACCAGAAGGGGAGATATGTTTCAGATTTTAAGCAATATCAATGGACTGAGATTAAACTGTGATTTAAAATCTTGTAGAAAAAGTGGAGATGTTAAAGTCGGAAGAGGGAACCATCCCCCTCTACAAATAGCACCCAACTTTGGCCAGTGTGTGCTTATCACAAAGCCATGGGATGTGAGCAGCTCCTGAGATATTATTTTAACCACCAGAGCCTGACAGCCCACAAGCCAGAGAATTTGAGGAACTTCATAGTGGGCGAGTATTGTATGTGAAGGAGATAGGCGTACAAAGCCATCCACGTCCCCCACACTAGATGACAATCCTATGAGCTTACTGACCTCACTGTTGAGAATTTGCTGCCCCCACTGTCTACGACTTTCTGCTCACACTGTTGGCAGGAAACGTTTGTGGGGCAATGGGGGGAGCAGTAGAAAACTGTATTAAAAAAAAGAAAAGAAACAAACCAATGGAAAACTTTCCTTTTCACAAAGGCTTTTGGTGCCCACCAGTAGTTGTGTAACAAAACGCTTGCTATTCTCTTCTTCACAGCTTTAGATGTAAAGATGACAATGATAATGAGTTGTGATTGTAATTATTATTACTAATACTGCTAGTAGTAGGAGTCTTGCCTAAAATCCCCTTGTTTCAGCTCAGTTGGTCAGCATTGTCAGACTGTTAATGACAAAATGTATTACATTTATGACAGTAGAATGGTTGCGTAATAGCGCAATTTGAATGAAATTAATACAGGAGATGGTGTATAGTAATCCAGTGTTCTGTGACGTGGTGCAGTTTTTCCCCAGTCAATAGGTCAGAACATTGCGCCTTTCCTCTGTGCGTCACACACACACACACACACACACACACACACACACACACACACACACACACACACACACACACACACACACACACGCACACGCACACACACACACACCTTAATATCCTTTGAATCAACTGGGTTGTCTTTCCATTAATTAAAGTGGAATAGAATGGATTGCCCCCCCCCCACACACACACACACACACACACACACACACACACACACACACACACACATTTCCTGTCTCTCTAGCCTATTGTCATCTTTTCTAATAAATGTCCCCAAACCCTCCAAAAACTGTAAATAAATGAAAAAGAAAAAGTCAATAAAAACTAGTGCAAATCAGAATGGGAAGGGTAAACATGGGAGCATGGCCGCTGACTGGTTTGGCTGGGCCCAGGACAAAAGCATCTGAAAACCATATTCTGTGCCCCATCTCCCCTGGGCCAGGGACAACTGACCCCTTTGCCCTGCTCTCTCAACTCCCTTGTATGATGAGAGACACGCTTTGACAGTTGTTGTCAGTCAAAGTGGTTGTAGTATTTGTGCTCACCTAAAATCCTTCCCCCTTGTTCCATGAGAAAACACTTAACTCAGTTCCTTCCTGTTCCTTCTGTGTGTCACAGGTTCCCAACACTCCAGGGATCGTCACCAGCCTGGTGCGCTTCTTCCTCTTCTGGAAGTTTGGCTCCCACGGTCAGGGCAAGCCGGCCTACAAGGCCATGTCTACTGGGTAAAAGGGGTGCTGGTGCTCTAACCCTCACTCACCACCATGAAGTGCCTATAGGTCTTTGGCCTGTCTCCTGTGTCCTCTTAACAAAATGGCCTCCATTTCTCCTCACCTCTTACCTGTACCAGAGGTCTCTTCTCTGTGGTTACTGGGGTTCACACTCTGTCCTACACAGGTTAAACGAAACATGTCTGACTCTTGGGATCAAATGTCAAACTTTGAGCCACTGAAGGTTGACCTTGAGAATTAAATGTCATTATTTAAAAAAAAATAAAATTCAGAATATATGTTTTCGATTCTGAGCAAAGATATTTTATTATGTGAATCAGAAGCGAGACGTGAGATGGTGGACCGCCAGGATGCCAAGCCTCTTCTGTGATGTCCAATACCTGCCGGAGATGATATCCCCTGAAGAGGTTTTCCCTTTTGGTGCACTTTAAATGCCAGGACAGACTCTTAAGTAGACTGTTATAGTATGCTGGTGGGTTTGGGTGTGATTCCTGTACGTACGTTATTTTCAGGTACTTTCTTTTTTTTTTTTTAAATATTCATACTCTTGTGATCTTGTGTACAGTTTGCAATACAGTATGTAGCTCATGCCTACCCTTTGTGTATCGCTATGCTATAAGAGTTTAATGCCAAATGTCTTATCAAATGCATTTTGTGTTATTTTTGTAATCTTTCATTGTACGCATAGAGCACACATGCAACCTTACAGAAAATATATATTGAAGTATTTTGCTTTGGAAAAAAAAAACAATTTAAAAGGGTGAAAATGTGTGATTTACTATGGAGGCCTTAAACATTAGACCTTGAGAAATTCTTGGTGCAATGACCTATGACCTGTCATCAATGTCTATCTATCGCTGTGTTCCTGGGGCTTGTTTTCACTATACATTCCGTTCTGGAAGTCCTTTCATCAGCCCGCTCCTCACAAATTCCTTCCCTACACATGCCTCTTTGTTTTATGCTTGCGTGTTTGGGGGAGAGTGTGCTGTGGCACTGCGAATGTTACAGTATACCATCGCATGGTGTCTCCTCTCCTCCCTCCACTGCCATGCACAGCAAGCCTGCCCCCGGCAGAACCAGATTTATCAGATGGGGTCCACCTCAATATCTAACCTCCCGTCCTCTCCTTTTGCTGTTGGCATTGTGCATCGCTGACACCCCGGTTCTGTATGGACAACAATTTGGCCCGCTGTCGGCCTAGGCCAGTGGTTCTCAACCTTTTTTGAAGAAATGCCCCCTTGACCTCATTATAAGCCTCCCAACGCCCCCGCGACCTCATCATAATCCTACTAACGCCCCCACGGTATTTAAATGGACTAATGCCACCAATGACAACTAAGCACTGACCCCTCTCAACTGTATCCTTCTCAACGCCCCCCTAGGGCTCCCCAACGCCCGCTGGGGGGGCTGTACCGCTCTTGTTGAGAAAGACTAGCCTAGGCAGAGCAACTTATTTGGGGGCTTTCACTGTCCTAATTGTAAATGAGGACGTGACCTTTGATTGATATTGAATAAAACTTCTATTAGCAATTGCGTCACATTACAAAGCCACAAGCACAAGGAGAGGACAGTAGGTGCTAGATTGAGCTGGACCTCATGTCATTTCTCCTCTCTCCACTGCCAATGACCGCAAGCCTGCCCACCAGAACCAGATTCATCAGATGGTCAACCAGCTGCCCTCTGACCCCTGTTTGACCTTGCAGTGGGATGAAGCTATTTCTTCATATGCAAAAGGCTCCCGAGTGGGCCTGTTGTGGTCCACTTGACCATCACCACTGTGCCTGGCCTGCTGGTCCCTCGGTGTGGGCAGAGGCATGGATAGCATGCACAAAGGGCCAGTCAGCGTATCTCTACATGGCTTTCAGCCCTATTGAGCGGTACACCCACATAACATAACCAGACACGCACAGCGTCGTCACTAACCAGTTAGCAACTTCGTAGGATGCCTATAGGGTATTGCATTGCAACCAAGTTAGCTATGCCATCGAGAAACACAGCGCTGGTTTATTGTGTTATCGTCATCTATGATTTTGCATTTGTTTCATTTCTTTGTGGATGAAAAAAAAAACAGGAAAAAAGTTACAAAAAGCTACCATAGTCTAGCCCCCACCCACACCCCAGTGGAGCCAGTCACTGCCATCATACCATTAGGAAGGGATAATTGCTTTGTTTTTCCCCACAAAGCTTACATGCTATAATTAATTGTGGCAGATTGACTGAAAGTTTGCAACCCACTGCTGACATTTGTCAAGTTATTTTGTACCAAAACACTTCAATTTCTCTATCCCACCGTGTGCTCGCTCGCTGAGGTGATTTGGTTCACTGTCGTACACACTGTGGCCTGTGGTTTTCATGACCGTGTCTCGACTGTTGCTTATCTGTCTTTGCCTTGTCCTCCACTGCGGCCCGCCACACAGTAAGCCGTGGTGACCAGTGGACTATGAAGGGCGGGCGCACTCTCATCGCCACACTCTAAGGATTGTGGGTAGCTCTGGCTCGCTATAGACTCTCTTAGAAGTTGTTCCGTGCCACTGCTGGGGTGATACCTTCTCTCTCTCTCACTCTCTCTCTCTCTCTCTCTCTTTCTCTCTCTCTCTCTCTCTCTCTCTCTCTCTCTCTCTCTGACTAGCGATAAAATTAAACAAGGATCTCAGGTATCTTCCTGCCCCACGGCTGGAGTTTCCGTAGCAGTAGCCGACTGAGATAAGTGTCTGCTTTCCCGTGTGAAACGGAGAGATTGCCCTCCCAGGTTTCTGGAGCATGTGTGAGGCTCTGTAAGCCTGTCAGCTTTGTCCTGTGTACTGTGCAGCATAGCCACCCTGTTTTCTGTCACACCGCTCGTCAATGTTACAGGAAAAGAAAACTTAAATCAGTCATATCAAAGTTTGGTTTTGTGTTTTTTATTTGTCATTTACAGTTTATATGTGTGTTGCCTTTTTTGTAACTATTTATGTATTCCCATGTGATTGTGTGCGCGTGAGAGAGATGGGGAATGTGAACGTTTGAGTTCAACCATGTGCTGAGTTTGTGTGAGTGGATGTCTGTCTGTGGTTTCAAAATGACAAATAAATTTTATATACTACCACCATTGGTGAAAGGCCTGGAGGAGTTATGTTGTTGTGCTTAGCCGGAGGGAGGTCCCGAGATGAAAGGATATCAGTGGACAGTCTCAAAGCCCCGAGCCCATGATTTGTGTGTGAACCTCGTGTTTTGCGTGCGTCCACTTGGATGTGTGTCAGAGTTTATGTGTGTGTTAGGAACCAACCATGTTTGGTTGTCTGTGTGTGTGTGTGTGTGTGTCTATACAGTAGGTGTATGTGCAAGGCTGGCGCTAGGCATAGGCAGACAAGGCAGTTGCCTAGGGCGCCAAATGTCTTGGGGGCGTCAAGTCCCACAGAATTAGAATACTAAGCAAAATAAAACTTGATGATGATTACTTTTCACTGACAATGATTATTCATGGGCACTGAGTACATCAGATGTATGACATTATGTGTAAAAGTGCCTATGTCTTTCTCAAAAGTTCCACATAAAGGAAAGACGGGGGTGCTTGCCTAGGGCACCAAATTGACTAGAACACTATGTGTGTGTGTGTATGCGTGTTTGTGCTATGAACCAACCATGTGTGGGAGTGAGTGTGTGTGTGTGCAGGGCCATTCATGGGTGCACTGCTGCGTGCGAGAGTGTGTACACTGTGCAGACACAACTGTGCGAGCACTTGTGCGTGCCGTGCATGGGAGCGGTGGGAACAGCCTTTGTGCTGTTTCTCAGTGTGCCGTCCTGCCAGCATCACATCCTGTGATCAGAAACCGAGCCTTCGGCCAGACACAACACAGCGTAGAGAAGGAGGAGGAGGTGAGGGATGGAGGGAGGAGAGAGAGAGGGGGATGGAGGGCTTAGAAAGAGGGGTGAAGAGGAACGGGGGCATGAAGGAGGAGGAGAAAGGGGGTAAGATGAGCGTAGAGGTGCGGAGAGCAGTACAAGAATGGGGGGGGGGGTAAAGGAAGGGAAAGAAGATGAGTTGGGCGGTGTGTGTGTGTGTGTCTGAGGAGGAGAACGAGAGCGAGGAAGTGAGCACAGGTGCAGCTGTCATGTTTGACACATTCAATCACTCTGCTCCAAAAAAACAGACACCCTCCACCACCACCCCTCATTTTTTCACCCTCCCATCGCTGAAAACGTATAATCAAACACTACACCCACTCCTGTTATACACACGCGAACGTACTTCACACACACACAAACACATACGCCAATACACACTTATGCCCCCTCCTGTGTTCAGATGATGTTCAAAACAGATGGACTGAGGGGGCAAAGAAACGTGTTTCCAAAGCATACTGGAAATCGGAGAGGCCTGAAAGGAAAGGCCCACGATAAGAGACTTGGTCTTGTAGGGGGAGAAAAAAATCTGAACAGAGAAGAAGAAGAAAGAGGAAAGCAGAGAAGAGAACTAGATAAAAACCATGAGTGTTGGGGATGTGTGTACTCATCCATGGCAACACGGAATATACAAGGAGTGTGTCAGTGTCCGTATGTTAGGGTGTGTTTAAGATGAGGGCCGTGTGTGTGTGTGTGTGTGTGTGTGTGTTCAGAATAGAGGCCTGAAAACAATGGTGGACCATGTGGGTGTGAGGGAAGAGAGAGAGAGAGAGAGAGAGAGAGAGAGAGAGAGTGTGTGTGTGTGTGTGTGTGTGTGTGTGTGTGTGTGTGTGTGTGTGTGTGTGTGTGTGTGTGTGTGTGTGTGTGTGTGTGTGTGTGTGTGTGTGTGTGTGTGTGTGTGTGTGTCACAGAGAGACTGATTGGGCGGGCGTGTGTGTGTGGTTATCTGAGATACACAGGGAGGGTGAGAGGATGCGCATTGATTGTGTTTCTCATAGAGGACTTGGGTGTGGTAAAGCTATCTGTATATATTGGAGAGAGACAGTAAGGCTGGGTGTCACTATTACTTCTCAAGGGGAGCCGTGTGTGTGTGTGCGCGCGTGTGTGCGTGCGTGCGTGCGTTCGTGCACACGTGTGTGTGTGTGTGTGTGTGTGTGTGTGTGTGTGTGTGTGTGTGAAACAGTAGAAAGGGTGTGTGTGTGCGTGTGTGTGTAATCAGGACAACAATGGGAGCTAGTTCAAAAACAGGATATCTCTGTTTCCTGAAACACAGAATCTGTCTGAGACACACTCTCTTGCACACACATACACACACACACACACACACCCCTTCAAGTCTGCCTTACACACACTCTGAAGTTATCAGCTCCCATTGTTAAGGTCAGATTAGACTTCAGCAACTGCGAGCGTGAAAAGTCGCGTGGGAGTGGCCACGAACCAATTTTGTATTCATGCATCTGCGAGCTCTGCGAGGTCCGAGGACTCGTTGCCAGCCACATTTGAAATTGCGCGATTAGGCTACTTTCACTACATTGTAAGCACTGCGGTCATTATTAAGCAATGTTGCTTTCTATCCCGGTTAGCTAGGTATTTTCACACAAATTGCAAAGGCAATGCAGTGGTATCATTATTTGACATACCCAGTCTGTTTTCACGAGCAGAAAATGCAAGCATGTAAAGACAGTTGATTCTGCCGATGTGTGTTTACATTCGGTGGAGGAACGGTAGTAAAACCGCAGGCATTGTGCCACGAGTGTTCAACTGATGCATTGTTTGTTACTTAGCTTAGCTTCGTGTATTTACACACATTTACACACAAGGCATTAATAAAGTTTTTAACAGAATACAGCTCTGCTCTCGCAAACTACTGGCATTGCGCTGCCACAAGAACAGAACAAGGAAGTAGCGAGACGACCAATCATAGTGCCTTTTTGTCTGCGTACTCCGCGTCCGTCCGACGGATAGTTAGAATTTTTTCGAGGCGCTAGACGACGGGCGCAGAGCCTCTGAGAGGGGGGCGTGGACTCGCATAGACAGAAAACGGACGGACGCAGATTCTATGCGAGCGAAGCATAAATCTAGCTTTACCGTGACTACAGGGCCACACACACACAAACAGTATAAACCTTACATGTGTATTGCATGCATCCCCACCATTTTATAAATACTTGTGCATGCATATATTATGACAATCATTGAAAACTTAACACATATTTCACCTCCACTCAGGGCATATTGCAACCTTGTATTAAATTCCATAGTACTATGTGCCTTTTATTTTCAATTCCTTATGTGACAAACGTCACACACTGTATGCATGCGCGCGTGTGCACACACACACAAACACACACCAGCAAATCGTGTGAAAGTGCGCCTTGTTTTTCCCACTGGCATGGCCTAGGTCGTTTCTGATGTATTTTCCTGATGGGTTTGCAGTGCACCAATAAAACGTAATGCATAAATTAAGCTCTATGAAATAAATATATAATCACTACAAAAAAACTCTAGTACAGTATGTTATGATGTGAGCCTATGCAAGAGTATTATAACACATATTGCAAATAGCTATAATACGATGGTATAAAAATGTTGCCATTGTCCCTTTGACTCTGAACTCAGACATAAGCCTTTAAGATTCCGGAATGCCATGTACTATTTTAGGGACAAGTCAATCTCGTAATAGCCTCTTTCAAAAGATGTGCAGACATCAAGGCAGGGCTCAAGTCATACATTACTATTATTATTATTACTGCTATTACACTATACATTTTGTACAGTAGCTATTGTCTAGCCTGCTTAT
>NC_085861.1:44417398-44419898 GCF_034702125.1 Engraulis encrasicolus
ATCTTTTTAGGATTATTTTTTTGTTATTACATTGTACTTCCCTATGGATTCGAACATGGGGCATGTCCCTGACCTTATTCTTGCAGCGAAGATGTGGAATGGATGTGGAATGGCCATGAAGATGTATGGAGTAATAATAAATCGGTTCTCTATTTAGAATTAAATATGGACCTCTTCCTACTCCATATAATAATAATAATGTACATTGTAAATAACACCTGACAGGACACTCAGAGTAGGTCTGTATGCATATAGCCTACTACATATTTGTTCACCACATAACTCATGTGTCTGCTGTTATTTTTTTCTGTTTTACTTTCCATTTCAGAGGCCATTACAGAGATGTATATTTTAGGCTACTGATTTAGGATCAGTCAGTTGCTGAGGCTCAATCTTATGAGAGGTGGCAGGAATCGTATCCATCATTTACACAACTGTCTGTTCTGTGACTGAAAATAATGTGTGCACGCATGTCGTCTGGATTCTATGGGGGGGATTTTACACATGCTCAGACAGAGCCGTGGTGGGAATCATGCCAGAACAGAACAGCTTTATCCAGCAAAGAATCTCTCTCACTGACCTTTGTCAAGCTGGCCTGCCGACAGCAGACAGCATAGGCTCAACAGTGTCACCCAGTGGCCACAGCCAGCCATTGCAGAGCGTCTCGGTCAATGTTGTTGACACTCACCTGTGGAAGAATAACAATAGTAAAACATCAATCCAGGTGTGATTAACCAACTATTTTTGGTTACACATGTACTACATTTATAATTGTAAGGGGTGGGTTCTTCTCAGAAGGACAATAACATGTCAAGGTCTGTCACCACTCACTTACTCACTCACACTCGGAACCATTTGCATCTTGTTCCCATCTCTATTTATAGATCTGACATTTCAACAATGTGGTTGTTCCTGCTTCCATGTGCATGTGTGTGTGTGCCTGCACCTGTGGGCATTTTTGCCATGTCACCCATGGCCATTTTGACACTTGCCTGTGGTTCTGAAAATGACAGTACAGCAAGCTTTCAGCCAGGATGATTCTGTGAAGCTTCATGAGAGAGAGAGAAAGAGAGAGAGAGAGAGAGAGAGAGAGAGAGAGAGAGAGAGAGAGAGAGAGAGAGAGAGAGAGAGAGAGAGAGAAGAGAGAGAGAGAGAGAGAGAAGAGAGAGAGAGAGAGAGAGAGAGAGAGAGAGAGAGAGAGAGAGAGAGAGAGAGACTTGCTGTGCACCATTGTCTTTGTCTTGTTGCAAAACCAGTTTTGTGACATGACAGCCCTATTCAGAGATTATAGTCAATTACTGGCAAACAAAGGGACCCACAGAGGCTTATTCTGCTCAGATTGCTACAGTTGTCTCACGCAATACTGATCCAGTATATTTGCAAGGCAACCAGTATATTTCCAAATCTCAATCTTCAATCAGACATGAAAACCCCTTCAGACTCCATGTGGGCCCTCCTAGTTGGGGCCCTCGTACATCTACCCTATCCTTCACCCCATTCTGACACCCCTGCATGCACGTTTACCAACTGAGCAACCGATTTAACTGCACGACATGATTTCAGCGCATTTATGTCTTATACAGTATATGCTTAAAAGTGAAGGGAGCTGGGGTAGTTAAGGTAGTAATGAGGTTGACTATGAATGCTAAACACTACTGTTGTATGCTGTACAGTAGCAGTTACAGGCTACTGATGACATTAACATTGCTGATGCGTGCTGCTGATCCCATGTGCCATTGCTGATCCCATGTGCCAAATTAAACGCCAGTCTGACTGAAGTAAACAAACAATTGTAAACAAAGATCCACCCAAGTACACAAACATCCGACAAAGGTCACACGTTTCTCCACTCACTGACCTGCACTGTGCCCAATCCATGCCCGAAGAGAAGAGAAGAGAAGAGAACAGAACAGAACAGAACAGAACAGAAGAGACAGTAAGTTTCAGGTTTTGGGCAAACAATTAAGCCGTAGAAAAGAATAAATGAATGAAAGGAGGAAGAATGAAAATGGAACAGAGTGTTTGAGGAAGGCACCGATAGAAAGGTGTGAAGCACACACACAGAGAGAGAGAGAGAGAGAGAGACAGAGAGAGAGAGAGAGAGAGAGAGAGACAGAGAGAGAGAGGGCATCTCCCCTTTTTTTTTGGTATCGTTGTGCTGCAGTACCAAGAGGAAGCATGGAACAGCAAGGCAAGCTGGTGTGTCTTACCTGGAACAGGTGCAGGGACGATTTGTTGCGGCTGCCAAAGTCAACAGGGCTTTGAGAGAGGGATGTCGAGAGATACGAACAGATAGAGAGAAGGAGGGTTGCAGTGATCTTTAAACCTCCTATTGTCAATGTCAATTCCTTTCTGCTGTCTATCATCATGGAGCCACAAAGAAGAAAGGCAGGTCTGGGAGGTGTGCTCTGCATGCATGTTCAGCTATGCATTATTGCTGTGTGTGTGTGTGTGTGTGTGTGTGTGTGTGTGTGTGTGTGTGTGTGTGTGTGTGTGTGTG
>NC_085861.1:44424898-44434898 GCF_034702125.1 Engraulis encrasicolus
AGGCACACCCCCAGCCGGGGGGGCAGGGGGGTGGTGGTGAGTGGGTGGCCCGCCGAGGAGGTGTGGGTCACCCCCTGGTGGGGCAGCAGGATCTTGCCCATGCCCATGGTCAGGAAACAGAACGGGGGAGGGCTGTCCTGGGCGTCCTCTGCCCCACTGTCGTGCCCGCTGTCTGGATCATACCTGTGTCAAAAAAGGAAATAGTATAGTATAGCATAGCATAGTACAGTATAGTATTGTACTAAAGTATGGTATAAAATATGTAGAGTTACTGTACTTTGCCTTTGTAGGGCAGTATAGAATAGTAGGCCTATAGTATAGTATAGTATAGTATAGTATAATATAGTATAGTATAGTATAGTATAGTACAGTATAGTATAGTATTGTTTCATATAGTATTGTTTTGTATAGTATAGTATAGTATACTTCGTAGTAAAGTACAGCATTATAGTATAGTGTAGCCATCTGCCTTATCTCCTTTGGGACAATCCTGGCTGAATCAACTTGTATATTCAGCCTGAGAACAGTATTGTTTAATGGATCAACTCCCGGTACATTTGCACATGCAAGATAGTTTAACCCACGTCCATTATAAAATTGGCCACTGGCTTTGAATTGATAAGCTCACAAGGCATCAGATAATGTATTTTTCCATTGCCCTCGTTATGGCGTCTCATTCAAGTAAACAGAGCGGATCACACTGGTTTATGCTTTCGTCCCAGTTCTTCAGCAGATCTTTCAGACTGTCCCATTAGCTATGTACTGCATCTTGCCTGTCCCATGGAGAGCAACCTGCTCCAGTTACACTTTTCTGTTACATTACTCTTGGCAGACGGAAACTATCCATATTCATTTACAATTACCGGTACATTTTAGGTAGGCTACAGCGTAAGGTCCCTAAAGATCAGCCCATCAGACAGTGCAGTGGCAGTTCAGAGGCCGTACGACACCATCCACGTTTTATTACAGATATCATATCATCAGTCAAATCATATAGTCTTCCATCCAAAGAGGCTAAGACTCTAGCCCTTAGGCCGCAGCGGCCTTCAACTTGTTCACATTAGGAAAATGACAAAGTAACATCTCAGTAAACGATAAACATGGTAGCCATCATGGCAGTTATTAACAGCTGTGAAGAGGATCGCTGAGGCCAAGTCAGCACAGCAGGGCCTGAGCATAGCATGTTTTCATAGTACTTATACTGCATAGGTATGTGTTCATTCACTGTGCTGTATATTCTATCATGAACTGGTGGAAGAGGTGGACCTCCCAGCCTCACTATACCACCCAGTAAAAGTGCTGCCACATATTAGTTCCTATAAGGGTAGATTAGAGAAACAGGATTGAAACTCCGCCTACCCAATGCAAAGGAGTGTGCTCAAGTTTGGTCTCCTAAGGGGGCGTTGTCCCCTCCTTTTCGTCTCTTTTTGTAATGTTTGGTAGCGGCTTACACAAGACCTGCGCTACAGCGCTAAGGGGACTCCATTCATTCTCAACCGTAAGACTGCAAAGGCCTCCTAACCGAGGTGGAGGTGCTGTGCTGCAGTGCACTTACATGACGTACCATGTAGGAATGCACGATGCCACTTTTTTAAAAAACGATACGAGTACCGGTACATTAATATGCATACTTACCAATACCGAGTACCAATACCAATACTTTTACGCCCAACATACAGTGAAAATAAATGCACAGCCTTGTTTTTTTCCATCTGTGATATTTGTTTCATTGTCCATTTCCATACAGGTTTCAATGTCAGGGAATAGATGAGACAGCGCTTTTTTCCAATGCCGCTTTCAAGTCAAAGAAATGTGATGAGATGTTGCATTGTTTCTTGTAATAGCAGTATCGGGGCCTAGTATCGGCAAAAGTTTGACGAGCACCAGTATGAGTATAATGGCCAAGTATCAGGGCAGATACCAATACCAGCATCGGTATCAGTGCATGCCTAGTATCATGCCTGGGCAATATATTGCCCATGGATACCCAGGTTCAAATCCAGCATGGGTCATTTCCTAATCTTTCCCCACCTCTCTCCCAATACTTTCATATCTCCATATTTACTATCCTCTCTGTATAAAGGCTAAGAATCCAAAGCCCCCAAAAATATTTTAAAAGTAGTACCAGAAGTAAACCACATGGCACAACTTGAACTTTCTCAATCCATTTTGTCAGCTTCTGATATGATCTGTGCGTTTAAGTCATGTGTAGTGGTGGAGTATTGTGTTCTCTCGCTACTGTATACCAGGGTTGCACAAGTGATCTGCCATACAGGGCATTTCCCCGGTTTAGATGGGGCTTCTCATTGGTCTCATTCCTCTTCCTGATCTTTCTGTGAGATGATTGACCTAGACCACAATCATTCTCAGAATCTCCTCCTTGATGTTCATGAAAAAGGCATTAAAAGGTGGGTCACATGCATGATCTTATCTGAGATAAGGTTTAAGAGGCTACACAAATGTGTTACGTAATGTTATCATTCATCTCATCTCCCATTGGTCGATCTTTAAGATGGAGAGTAGACTGGGCTAATCATAATAGCGTAGAAAGGCAGTGATGATCGCTCTGTGATGGGCTGGTCTATGGCAAAAATACCCAGGATGGGTTTTTTTTTAATATCCCAGCCCAGTCCAGCTCTGCTATGTGGAGCATACTAGACATGAAAGCCTGCCACCACCACACAAGCAGAACCCCCCTGTACGTTAGATTTCGCTGAGTTAATTCAACACTAAGAGAGTAGAATTCTAATCGGAATACAGTGTAGACATAGACAATGGTTCAGCCGAACAACTTCTCTCCATCATCATCGCTATGCACAATCAGCTCAGCGGCTGACAATGGCCTAGATTCCATTCCAATCATTCCATGAGATGATTGACCTAGAATTGTAACAAAGACCACAATAATTCTCAGAATCTGCTTGATGCTCAAGAAAAGGGTATTAAAAGGTGGGCCACATGCATTATCTGATCTGAGATAAGGTTTAAGAGGCTACAAGAATGTGTTACGCAATGTTATCAGGTATAGTATTGTGCATTGTAATCACTCATCTCATCTACAGTGTATCCATCCAAAATTACATAACACAATGCCGCAATTCCTTGGCAAATTCTCCTCTGCCTCGGCCAGTAAGCATACATTAGTTCCATGAATTGATCCTGTCTCTGACATGAGAAACTATGTTTGATGGGATTTAGTCAACACATGTTCTGAGAAGGCTTAGGAGGCTTTGTTTGGATTGCACAAGATTATCACAAATTAAATCACAGAACCTTTTTGCTCATCCAAGTCATCCTATCAATCCGCCAGCGCTGGAATGCAAAGCCAGCCAGACAGACAAATAACGGACAGATACACAGAAAGAGAGAGAGGGGGCATGTGTTTGTGTCTGTGTGTGTGTGTGTGTGTGTGTGTGTGTGTGTGCACGCCTTCTTTGGTCATGGACACACACACACACACACACATACACACACACACACACACACACGCACACACACGCACACACACGCACACTTCCAAGTGAACTACTGCTCTGTGTCACCGTGCATGAGTAAATACAGTGGCATATACAACAATAAAATCTTTCTCAACTCTACACACACACACACACACACACACACACACACACACACACACACACACACACACACACACACACACACACACACACACTCACACACACACACACTTGTCCTCACCTTGGGCTGGCCATGTCCTGTGGCAGATGAAACCATTCTTGTAGTTTGGCCTCCAGTCCGACTCCCACCTACAGCATAAGCACATCACATCAGTGTCAGTCCCTTCACCACACCAACACACCAGACGAGAAAAAAGGGTACAAAGAGTCACTGGACTGTTTTGTGACACGAGCGATAGAAGCGACAGAGTATGACCGTGAAAAGCAGAATGCAAGCATTCCAACATTCCATGGCAGCTGTCGCGGAATTGCATCATAGTTCATTACCGTAATATTCTGTGAAGGTCAACTACAAACTGTCACTCGTGTGTCGCTCAAGTTGCCTCTTGTCGCCCAAATTGCTTTTATCTCTTTTGGTGTCAGCTCCTCTATACTGTACAGTCAAGTAATTCCATCTGTGTTGCCGCTCTTGGCACGCTTGGTGTGTTTGTACAGGTAAAGTTGATGTGTACTTAGAGAAATCTAAATTACTTCCTTTGTTCCACTAACGTCAGAGTTTTAAAAGTCTTGTGCACACAAAACTGGAGTTGAGAAATCAAAGTACTTGTGCTGTAATGTGATTGTGAATAGGTATACACCTTAACCCATTTAAGACTGATGCTGCGTATACGCAACATTTACCCAGACGTCTGGAGCTGCATGGACGCAACATTCAGGCTCGTGAGATTTGAGGTTTTTATTACAGTAACATGTCCGACAGGCGGACAAAGATGCGTCCGTCTATGCAATGCTGCTTTGTGGACACAGGAGGGCATAACAATTTCAAGAATGCATTTCAGACGGACAGACTGACCGACAGACAGACAGACAGACAGACAGACAGACAGACAGACAGACAGACAGACGGACGGACGGACGGACGGACGGACATACCCTCTTATAGAGATGCTATGACACATCCAAAAATTTGGGAATGTTAGGAGCTGAGTGAACACACTCTAATGCAAGACGAGGGTCCTAGCTTTTAAATGCAACTCATTTCATGTTTTTATCTTCTTCGGAGGCTGAGATATTCACTAGGTTGGGCTGAGGGCACCTTTTCCCAAAAAGGGCTTAGGCATTCAGCAGGCGTTTTTTGCGTGTTGCTCTGGCTTAAATTGTTTAATCAGACTATTTACTGTCCTGCACTCTCTCTTCCAGTCACCAGTTACCAAAGCCTCCAAAGTCTCGAACGAGTGACCTCCTGAACCTGACCCCAATTGTGGCTTTCCGATCCTATCAAGCGACAGTCAGAATTATTGTTTCATTTTATACAAATGTACTTTGCTATTTAGCACAGCTTTTGGGTATCGTACTCCTCAAAACACTGTGGTTCATATCGAACCATTTAGAAAAACATATTTTATTACAATGAGACCTGGTAGTATCCCCTGTCTACAACATACAGTACTTACACAATCTCTCCATATCTAGTATCATTACATCATGTTGACCACCGTCATAGCTATGAATTTGTATTATTATTTTGTATTCCCAGAAGAGAATGAGGGCATTAAGCAGAACATATGCTCTGACACCATATGCTTCTGTTCCATCACTGCAATTGCTATTACATAACCACTTTTTGTTATGTGACCACAGGTCATGATGATCAAAATTCAAAGAAATCCACTCCTGTGCCAATATTACATGCTTCAAATATTGTGTACACGGATACATCAGAGAGGAACAGACAAAGGACATAAGAGGGTGGAATAACTACGCACTAGGATGGAAAGGCATGGAGGAGAGAAATCTGTGTATACTCCCATCATTTACAAGACATTTTGATTGCAAATATCTAAAAAAACATAATCTCTGATGCATGGTGTTGATCAATACTCCGCTCCTGTTCGCTCCTGAAGACGCACTAGGCAAAACACGTTGTTCGCTACAAATACATAAAGAGAAAAAAAGAACAGTATCCAGTGTGCGGTGTTTATGAACTTTTCATATTGATCACCTTTTCCTGCCTTACACCTGCACCTGGACAGCTGAAGGGTTGTGCACAAGGACTTTCTTGCACTTTACTCTATTTCATTCATTATTATTTTATTTATAAACTGACTTGGAATGAAAATGTCAATCAAGAGAATTGTGAGTTGTATGAATTGTCAAAGTGGTTCAACCACTTGCTTGCCTATGACACAGTCAGAAATCAACTTACAGAATCCGATGTGTGTAACCAGGACAGTCAACCAGGAGTCACAGGTCAAATAACAGTCACAGATTATCATAGCACATTCACGCACCTTAACCAGCATTTGTAACTAAATGAAGGGTCCTACTCATTATCTAACCTCCCGTATGTCCTCTCCTTTTACTTGTAGTCTTGTGATGCAAGGCAAGACATCAGATAGAGGTTTCATTCAATATCTCACAAAAGCACTATTAAAAGGCCATTTTGTCATTCGTAATTGTGATGCGGAATGAGAAAAAGTCCTCAAAAGCTGTTGTGCCTAGGCTGACAGCAGGGAAACATCATTGTTTTCTCCATGGAGGCAGAGCATCAGAGAAGCACAAGGCAACAAGAGAGAGGACGAGAGGCCAGATATTCAGTTGGACAGTTCAAACAAAAATCCGCACTCACAAACTGCGTCTCATTATGTATTTATATTACCACCATGTCCAAAAAGCAAACGCGTTTCGGCTATCAAGCCTTCATCAGTGCGTGGTACCTGATGAAGGCTTGATAGCCGAAACGCGCTTGCTTTTTGGACATGGTGGTAATATAAATAAATAATGAGACGCAGTTTGTGAGTGCGGATTTTTCTTCCTTAAGTTGATACTTTTTATCTCGCACCCAAAGCCTTTCGTTTTTCCAAGAAGTTGAGCGCGTCCTTTGCCAAAACTTACAGTACAAACAAAGCCACAGTACACAGCAACACACCTTGACCAAATAGGAGCCCGGCTCCACCGAGCACGCCCAGTAGTGCCGGCCCTGCGTGATTGACAGGTCGGCCACCAGCAGGTCGGAGGTCAGGTGACAGGAAGTGAGGGTGCGGTCGGCTGCCTGCAGCAGGGCGAGCCCGGGCACGCTCCGCGCGTACGTCTGGCCCTTCCCCAGCGCCAGGCGGTCAGCGTGCAGGCCCCAGCGAGAGTCCAGAGAAAACGCAAGCACTGGTACCCCCCGACAGAGAAAGAGAGACAGACAGACAGATAGACAGACAGAGGTAGAGAGGCAAAAGAGAGACAGTGACAGAGACAGAGTGGAGAGAGGGAGAGACAGAGAGGGAGAAAGCGAGAGACAGAGAGGCGCGGAGGGAGGGCAAGGGACAGAGGGAAGAGAGATATAGAGAAAGAGAAAAACACAGAAAAGACACAGATAGTAGAAAGAGATGAAGGACAGAGAGAGAGAGAAAGAAAGAGACAGAGGGAGCAGAAAAATAGAGAGAAAAGAAAGCAGAAGAAGAGGGGAAGGGGGAAGAGGGAAAGCAGAATTCAGGACAGGCAAGAGAAGGAGAGAGCAGGAGCATAAGCAGACAGAAGTAAAGGATAGAGAGAAGAAAGGGGAAGAAAAAGGGGGCAAGGCAAAAAAAGAAGGGTAGTAGGACAAGAGAAGACAGGAACGGGGCAGCGGAGGTAGGCAGAGTGAAAAATAGAGGAGTAACGGGGTAAAGGGGGAGTAAGATGAGAGAGGTAGGGTTAAGGTTTGGAGGGGGAAGAGGGGGGGAGAGAGAGAAAGGAGAGGGAGGGGGGAGATAAACAGGGTGAGCGAAGGAGGGTGCGAGGTCACAGGACAAGCCAACAAATCAGGAGGCAACACAGCCTCATCCCAACTTGTCAAGTTCTGACTACCGTTGACCTGACTGCAATCGCATTCCCTAACCCTGGACTTTCCCTAACTGTAAACGTCAGTGAAGTTACGCTGCCACAAGGGGGCGCCTTTGAGGCGAACTTCACATTTCGACTCCCAAGGGCATAGACCTCAAAAATTGCAGTCTGGTCAACGGTAGTCAGAAATTGACGAGTTGGCATGATACAGTGTAGGCTACAGAAGGTAAGGCAGGGCAGGTCAGGTCAACTCAGGGTCAGAGGTCAGGGGTCAAACCACTGATACTTTCCATCAGCATATGAGGAACAGACATCAGAGTGGAGCAACGGCAGAATGGGGGATGATGCGAGAGGTGCAGTGGGGTGACAGAGAGAGAAAGAGAGAGAATAGGAGAGGGCACAGAGCAATGAGGAGAGGGCACAGAGCAATGAGGAGAGGGGTGAAAGGGATAAACGAATGAAAGAATCAGAGGTGTGCCAGAGAGCCTGGGAGAGACAGGGCGATAAAGGGATGGGAAGTGAGGTGCAGAGGGATGGGAGAGAGAGAGAGAGAGAGAGAGAGAGAGAGAGAGAGAGAGAGAGAGAGAGAGAGAGTCGGGGTGGGTTGAAGTAAAGACAGAGGGGAGGACATGGCAGAGACACAGGAAAGGAGATGGAACAAGAGAGAGAGAGAGGGATGTGGCAGACAGAGAGAGAGGTTGAGAGAGAGGAATAAAAAAAGAGATCGATAGAGTGAGGAGATGAAAATGAAAAGGGAGATGAGGAAGGAGTGGGAGAGTATTGAAAAGAAATGAAAGGAAAGGAAGTAGGAGAGGTGGAGAGAGGAAAAGAAGAGATGAGAGACAGAGAGAGAGAGAGAGAGAAAGAGAGAGAGAGAGAGAGAGAGAGAGAGAGAGAGAGAGAGAGAGAGAGAGAGAGAGAGAGAGATCTATATGTTCACTGCAGGGTCAGCAGGGTAACAGCGAGCCAACGTTTTTTTTTCTCTCTCTCTCTCTTCGTTACGTAAGTGCTATCTCTGCAGGCCCAAGTGGAACAGTGCTGTTGTTGCTAAAGTGTTGTTGCTAAAGATACATGTGCGAAAGAGAGGGGTGTCGAAGAAGGAAAGAACGAGTAAGTGAAAAAAGGGAGAGGAAATAGATTGAGAGGAATGAAAGGAAGAAAGGATGGGAAGGAAGAGGAGAGGAGCGTGGGATAAGTTGATGCCTTTTTTGGTGCTGAGGAACAGAGCAGGGTGAGAAGAGATGAGACAGATGACGCATTCAGGCCGACTGAGAACCGTGCTAGCACCCGTTCCTGCACTAAATAGCGAACCGGCCGGCGTGTTCACGTCGCAGATCTTAGCGTTCGCAAACCGTAAAATTGGTTCATAATGGTTACTTTTTTTTCTCTGCAAACCGTGACGGCAATTTGCACGTCACGTTTCATCCAGGTAACACACAGTCACGTGTGGAAAAGTTCAGAGTCTGGTATGAACGCGGATGGTTCGCAGGTAAGCACTTTAGTGCTGAACAAAACGGATGCAGGCAGCGACAGTGGCAGCGCTGTGGTCGGCCTGAAGACAGTAAGAGAGAGAGGGAGAGAGAAAGACAGGGAGAGATGGATCATGTGGAGAAATAAGGGATGAGAAACACAAGATAGATGAGGAAGATAAGAAAAACAAAAGGACAAGATAAGAATGGAGATCAGATAGCATGGAGAGATCCAAAATTTTGTTTAGATACACCACCAACATGTACATGCACATGTAGAAGATAGATGTCATTGCACCGGCATACAGTACAAAGGCTTCATAATCATTGCAAAAATATCAAAATATGTAAAAAGCCACCTGTGAATTAATTTACTTTCATTAAGTGTATGTAATGTAATGGAAAAGAATATACTTTATATAATGTTAAAGTATATAATATACATCTATACACTAGTCTAGACACTGTTACTTTAGACACTATTTAAATATAATATTAATGGCCCTCAAAGAGCGCCCTGTCAGTGCTGGGTCATTAGAATAGTCTAAACTCTGTGTGTGTGTACATGTGTGTGTTGATGCATGCGAGCATGTGCATGTGCGTTTGTGTGCTTGTGCCTGTGTGTGTGCATATCGGTGTGCTTGTCTCACCTGGAGCGGGCGGAGTGTGCAGGTACACCTCTTCGCTATACTCCCCAAATCCTGCCTTGTTACACCCCCTCACCCTCAGCACATACACGCTGTCCATCTCAAGCCTGTCAACCACAGCACTTGTCCCGCCCACGTCGTCTATCCTCAGCCAACCGCCGGAGGAGTTTGGCCCTTTGCCCTCAGTCCTGACCCCACCCCAAACAGAGCCGGCCCCGCCCACTCTGCGCTGGTATTCCACGGAGTAGTGCCAGGCCTGGGCCGAGTCTTGTGGGAGTCGCCAGCACAGGTACAGCTGGTCATAGGCTAACGTCTTTTGAGTGTCGATGACAGGAGCCAATGGAGCTGCGGCACGGGACAGAAAGGGGCGTGTCAGTTACATTACAACTCATGTTGTAATCTTTTGCTCAAGTTTATGCTAATTGATTAAATG
>NC_085861.1:44437398-44442398 GCF_034702125.1 Engraulis encrasicolus
GAGAATCTTGTCTGACTGGCAACCTTTTACAGTAATGGCTTCCAATCAAGGCAGTAGAGTTTTGCTTGGGCCATAGCAATCCCCAAACTGTGTGATTTTTCTATGCCACTGGGCCGGCACTGTCCTGTATTGTACTCTAATTCAGTTCAATTCTACTCCAGGCTGACAGCACTCCCACCATGTGATGGGCTCAGTGCAGAGGGCTGGGCATTGTTATGTGCACTGCTGCATACTCTGGGGGCTTTGACCAATAATGGGCATGACTTATTCTCCTACATCAACACAATGGCAAATGGGAAATCCCTTTTGTTTTCACAAATGAGATTTTTTTGTGCATTTTGCATTCTGCAATAGTGTGTGCACTGTACACAGTGTGCTCACAATTTCAAGGTCAAAATCAAATTGTCAATACCCTAAGCCAGTGTTTCCCAACCAGGGGTACGTGTACCACTAGGGGTACGTGAGCACACTGCAGGGGGTACTTGGAAAAATGTGATTTTAACAAATGTATGGAGCTTACTTTCATTGGGATGGAGGAAATGATATAGGACTTGACCTGGGGGTACTCATGGCACAGCAAAAATGCTTAGGGGGTACACAAGACAAAAAAGGTTGGGAAACACTGCCCTAAGCCTTAGGGCCTTAGGTGTTTCACTGAAAATTGAAGTTGTGTTTCACCAGACTGCAAACTGTGGGACATCACTTTTGTCCTTCAACATCTCATGAATGTAGTTGGTCAGAGAATTACTAACTGCAATACGCTACTCAATCTACAGTAGGGCTGGTGGGCTGTCTATTTGCACTGTGGTCAGAAAAGATAACATGGGTGGCTATGTGTCCGTGCTTGTGTTTTGTGGTTTTCTCCCCTAATAGTGTGTGATGCGTGCTGCCTGTACGAAGCAGAGCTGGTTGTTGAGCAGGTCATGGGTTTATGCGACCAGCGCTTTTAAACTACGTATATCATTTGCAGTACAGCAACTGATATAGAAGTGGTGGGCAGATTGTGTGTGTGTGTGTGTGTGTGTGTGTGTGTGTGTGTGTGTGTGTGTGTGTGTGTGTGTGTGTGTGTGTGTGTGTGTGTGTGTGTGTGTGTGTGTGTGTGTGTGTGTGTGTGTGTGTGTGTGTGTATATGTGTGTGTTTGTGTGTGTGTGCGTGCGTGCGTGCATTGTTTTGACAGTAGTCGTTTCTCACCTGTAGTGTGTGATGCGCCCGGCCTGTACGAAGCAGGGCTGGTCGCTCTCCTTGAGCAGCTCGTGTGTGTAGGAGACCAGGCCGGCGTCCTCCAGCAGGCTGCGCTTCTCCTGCAGCTGGTTCTCCAGGAGCTCCAGGCGGCGTGCGCGCGACTCCTCCAGGGCCACCGTCAGCACCGCCTGCCGCTCCGCCAGCGCCCCCCGCAGGTGCTCCACCACCGCCAGGAGCTTCTCCTGCGCCACACTGCTGTTCAGCTACACACACACGCATGAGCATGCGCACACACACACACACACACACACACACACACACACACACACACACACACACACACACACACACACACACACACACACACAGAGTACGCATTTATGCACACACACACACACACACACACACATAAACACACACACACACACACAAACGATGACAGGCATTTACACATGGCCACATGGATAAACAGATGTGTACTGTATACAGACACACGTGTACATATAGGCTACAGTATACACACATATAGGTCTATCCATACAAGAATGTACACACATAAGACAAATGATGCGCAGAATTATGAATATACAGGCCTACTGTTTTATACAGTATACATTATACTGAATATATACACACACAAACACATTTTAGGTTTATTTTCTTTTAAAGATACTTGTTAAACAACAGTAACAGAAAATTCTGTCCAGTATGGGTCTACATGAGGAGTGAGGGATGAACAATGTTGGATAAGTGAAAATGAAAAGGTGAAGATGGAGACAGACTAATGGGAGAGAAGAGATGTGCTTGAGAATTGAACAAAATTAGATTAAGAAAATAAAAAACAAACTAGGAGAGTGAAAGTGGTGACAGTGAAGGAGAGATCAAGAGTGAAGGATGAGGAGACACATTAGTGAAAGGAGAGACGGAGAACACAGACGAGAGAAGAGACCATTAGCTGATTGTTTTGGGCCACAGACAGAGAGAGAGAGAGAGAGAGAGAGAGAGAGAGAGAGAGAGAGAGAGAGAGAGAGAGTGAAAAAGAGAGAGAGATGGAGAGAGAGAGAGAGAGATGGAGAGAGGGGTCATCTCTGGTCCCTCTCTTGCTTCCTGTTTACCTCCATCTGAGTGATGGCGCCCTCCAATTGGCCGATCTGCATCTGCACTGTGTCCTGATTGGACAGGACAAAGTTCATCTCCTTGGTGATCTTCTCCTGTGAGGTTGTAATTTTCAGAGGGATATACAGTTAGCTGGTGTGAGTTTCATTCTGTCTTTGTCGTCATGAATTCAAACACAGAATCAGGCACAATTATGCACGCAACAGTTCCACTATACAGTGCCCTCCATTATTATTGGCACCCCTGGTTGAGATGTGTTTTTTAGCTTCCAATTATTATTATTTTTTCTAAATAATATGGGACCTTAATGGAAAAAAGAGAAAAATCCAACCTTCAATACAAGTGCATTTATTCAGTGGGAAAAAATCCCACATAAAGAAATAATTATTTGACATCAAATAATGTGTGTCACAATTATTAGCACCCCTGGTGTTAATATTTTGTACAACCCCCTTTTGCCAACAAAACAGCACCTAATCTTCTCCTATAATGTTTCACAAGATGGGAAAAGACAGAAAGAGGGATATTCAGCCATCTCAGCAGAATCTCTCTAAATCATCCAGAGACATGGGTCCTCTCCTCTGTACTCTCCTCTTCAGCTCACCCCACTGGTTCTCAATGGGGTTGAGGTCAGGGGACTGAGATGGCCATGGGAGGAGCTTGATTTTGTGTCTGGTGAACCATTTCTGTGTAGATTTGGCCATATGTTTAGGGTGATTGTCTTGCTGAAAGACCCAGTGATGACCCATCTTCAGCTTTCGGGCAGAGGGCAACAGATTTTGATTTAAAATGTCCTGGTATTTCAAAGCATTCATGATGCCATGCACACTAACAAGGTTCCCAGGGCCTTTGGAAGCGAAACAGCCCCACAGCATCACTGACCCACCCCCATACTTCACAGTGGGTATGAGGTGCTTTTCAGCATGCGCATCTTTCGTGGCACGCCAGACCCACTTAGAGTGTTTGTTGCCAAAAAGCTCAATCTTGGTCTCATCTGACCAAAGCACACGGTCCCAGTTGAAGCCCCAATACCGCTTGGCGAACTCCAGACGTTTGCGTTTATGATTGTGAGTGAGGAAAGGTTTTCTCCGTGCATGCCTCCCAAACAGCTTGTTGGCGTGTAGACAGCGCCTGATGGTTGATTTGGAGACTTTGTGACCCCAGGATGCTACCATTTGTTGTAATTCTGTAACAGTGAGCTTTGGAGATCTTTTGATTTCTCTTACCATCCTCCTCACTGTGCGTGATGGCAAAATAAACTTGGGTCCTCGTCCAGGCTTGTTTACCACTGTTCCAGTTGTTTTGAACTTCTTAATTATTCCTCTCACAGTGGATATGGGCAGCTGCAGTTGAGTGGCAATCTTCTTGTAACCTCTGCCTGACCTGTGAAGGTCGACGCACATCTGCCTCACTTGTATGCTGTGTTCCTTTG
Source organism: Engraulis encrasicolus (assembly GCF_034702125.1). NCBI lineage: Eukaryota > Metazoa > Chordata > Actinopteri > Clupeiformes > Engraulidae > Engraulis > Engraulis encrasicolus. Next base: position 44,441,130 of record NC_085861.1, read on the forward strand.
TCTTTCCCATGTTTAAGAGTGGATAAGAGAAATGGCCTTGGTGTCACGTCATATTTATACCCCAGGGAAACAGGAAGTGATGAATTACTAATTAAATGTTCCTACATACTCTGGTAAACTTTGTAAACTACTGTAGAAATGACAGAAATGCTTCAATTATATTTATTTCCTGGGAATTGTTAAGGGTGCCAATAATTGTGGAACAGGTGATTTAATGAAAAATAATTATTTTTTAGTCAGGGATTTTTTTTATTTTCTTACAATTCATTTGAGTTGAAGGCTACATTTTCCTACAATTTTCAGTGTGACAGTATTCTTCTGCAATAAACACTGAATTTATTTTAAGGCTTTTAACACATCTCAACCAGGGGTGCCAATAATTATGGAGGGCACTGTACTACACACGCTATGTCTACACAATACTCACAATACAGTATTGGTTCATCTCACTCAAGTTGTCATAACATCATGCTGATAAAATAGTTTAGAAGATGAAATCTCTATCAGTTGCATAGCCGCTTAAATGCTTCTAAAGATCAAAAAAGAAAAATAACCAGCCAAGGCATACGCAGCCTAGAAATGCACCCAGAGTGTGCAGACCTCCGCCAAGGTAGTTCAGGTTGTTTTTAGACACATTGGATATTTGTGTCATGATAGTGCCATTGATGCAGGTTTATAGGCTACATACCATTAGTGTGTTCATATAATTAAACAGGCAAGTTGTAACCAAATTATATCTGCCTTTTTTATAATTACCATGTCCTTGATTAACTGTGGTCTGTTTAGTTAGTTACCTGTGACTGTGGTATTTGCAAAGTGCTTGGTCATCCTGTGAACTTAGGCCTACTGTGCACTGTGAAGGTCAGAAGTTGCTACATATTGGTCACATTGTTATAAGCATTTTTTATTATTGCATGCCTTATTACCATTTCAAATTTCACAGCCATATTAACTCACACTTTAAAGAGCAGTTAAGTGGAATTACAGCACGCCATTGTTATGAATACTAGGCTATTGTGCACGTTTACATTGATTTGTTTAAGTTTTGCTTTGTCTGACTTCTAATCGCTGTAAAGAAGAGAAAATTGAGGAAGTTACTGTCAACTTAAACAACCACAGAACTGTTAGGCCTATTTTTTTGCCTACGAGGATATAGACATCCTCCATGGGCCACTGCGGTCTTGGCGCTGTCGGCTGAAGCTGTATTTCCTTTCCCGCATTCCTCATTGAAAATTAGTCTACTATTCACCGTTGTTAATCTGTCCACGG
>NC_085861.1:44447398-44542398 GCF_034702125.1 Engraulis encrasicolus
GAGAGAGAGAGAGAGAGAGAGAGAGAGAGAGAGAGAGAGAGTGTGTGTGGTGTGTGTGTGTATCAGAGAGAGAGAGCGAGAGAGCATGTGTACGTGTATGTGTGCGTGTCCGTGTCCATGTCCGTGTGCGTGTGCATGTGCATGTGCATGTGCATTTGCATGTGTAAGGGAAAAAAGAGAGAGATAGAAAAAATATGAGAGGACAATGGAAAAAGAGAAACAGAATAAGAAATGCAAAGAAGAGTCACTTGGCCTTCTAAAATGTATTTTTAAACTTTGGTACAGCAACCCACAGTAGTTGCTGATCAGGCCAGTACACTTGATGCAGTCCATGATGCTGTCACAGCTACACACCTGTAGGTCTTACAATGCATTATTCACACACACACACACACACACACACATACACACGCACACGCACACGCACACGCACACGCACACGCACACGCACACACTCCTTGTACTTCTTTATGAGATGGCATTTCAATAACTTAAGTACAAACCCACACACATGCATACAGATCTATAGGGTCTTATGTGAAATCGCACTTCAATAACTACGTAGGCCATATAGTACATACGTACCACACACCCACACATATGCACAACCAGTGCAGCACTACCAGACAACAATCGCTGACCTAGCAACAGCTACTGTATAGAAATATAGAAGCTGCACAGAACACATTGCTTCCCACCTGCACTTTTGCTACCCAGTAACACACACACATGCACACACACACACACACACACACACACACAGCACACACACTCATGCACACACACTCACACACACACGCATACACACACACACACACACACACACACACACACACACACACACACACACACACACACACACACACACTCATGCACACACACTCACACACACACACACACACGCATACACACACACACACACACACACACACACACACACACACACACACACACACACACACACTCACACACACACACACACCCACACACACACACACACACACACACACACACACACACACACACACACAAACACACACACACAGCAAAAGGGGATGTGTCATCACATAGACACAAATGTTACATCATGCATCTTGGCAGAGAGACTCATGAATCTAGTGAGATAAGCTCAGGGCATTAATTTAGTTCAGCACAACACACACACACACACACACACAGACACACACACACACAGACACACACACACACACAGACACACAGACACACACACACACACACACACACACACACACTGTGTTACGCACACCCTCACTCTGGTATCCCAGTTAGCCTGGGGTAGAGACAGGGAGCTGTCCGTTAGGGGGACAAGGGAATTTGAAGAAAAAAAGAAAGAAATGAAGACTCGTGGGAATATAAGAACCCCAAAATATCCAGCAAACTTTAAAAGACGCAAAAAAGAACTCCTCCCCACCCTACACAAAAATACTGTAGCATATCACTGTGTCACATGTACGTACGTACATCCTGTATACACATGCCTAATATTCACTGGCAGTTATATTCTATGATATGTTATTTGAGTAATAATAATAATAGCTAGCATTAACATGGTTGTCTCCAGCAGATGTGTCAGAAGTACACAGTTAACAAACAAAACCGTCAATAGTGTACTGCCAACACAAGTAACTTCACTGAGTAGCTGGTCTACAGTTATAGAATGACGTAGCTGATGCTGCGCTAGCTGATGAAATTTAGGGGGGAGGGGGTCTTGTAAGGTTTTTAAGTCTTTTCAGTAACAACATTAGCCAGGTTCTCACGCAGACCCTTGTGCATTTTTGCCCAACCTACAACCATCTGCCTGAGAACCAGCTTATAACAACATAGCCATCTCTTTGGGTATGGAATGACTGGTTTAATATGGAATGATTCATGTAATAGCATGTGCTAGTGTTGTACTTGCAGCCTAAATTTACTTCTACTTTTTACTTTGGCCACCCCTGGTCTCCAGTCAGTGAACCTGACGAAGCGCAAGGCGAAACGTGTTGTTCACCTACGCTAAATACATATATTTGAATTGGAATGCTTATGCTCGTAGCCCAATGGTTCCAAATATCAGGACCAGACATTACCGATTTGGTAAAGGCAATTTCCAAATGTTTTAAACCCCAGCAGAGTCTATGAGGCAAAGGTTTCTAAATGCGCCACAACCATAACGCCCATGCAAAACAAGCTGATAATAAACCAGGCCAATCAGTTTTGGCTTCAGAAAGTCAAAACTGTGAAACAAACAGATATAATTCGCTCACAAATTCCAATCCTCTCACCATTCTCCCTGTCTACAACCCGATCAGGGAACTTTACCTCCAATCACCTGCCAAATACAGGTTGATTTGAGTGCAGACTGGTAAAATGCATCAATACACCTGCCACTCTAACGGGTGAAGAATTTTACCACAGCTGGTACCTTACCGTGTTTGAGTGCACAATTTTGATAAGTACACTACAGATGTTACTGTATTCTGCATCAAGTGTATAACATCGCTGTATATTATAGCCTTACATAATATTATGACATTATATGACGCCATTACAATGTTTGGAACAGTTGAATATGAATTGAGAGGTGAGACTGGTGGTGAGTAACTGTTAGATTTTAGAATCCTCCTAACTGGTGGGGGAAAATATTCCACCCGACACCCACGTATCCATTATGTGAGTTCACTAGTTCACGTTCAGTGTACAGTAAACTAGGGTGGGTGATATGATGATATTAAATTGTGAATCGTGATATCGAGTACAAGATTGTCTCAAATCTGCCAAAGTGGAGAAATCGTATAGATCGTCTTGTAATGAGGATGTTTGCTATCAATATCAGAGTGATGTCTACTTTCTTAGTGTTGTTGTCTTCACTTTTATTCTTTACATCATTGTATTTCAATTGTGTACTGTATGGGAGTGTCATCAGTGTGTTTACAAACTAATTGATAATTATAATATATATATATATATATTATATATATATATATATATATATATATATATATATATATAATGTTTTCGGTTTTTTGTTGTTTTTATTTTTTCGATGGAAAATTGTGGATAAAAAAACGGAATCGAGATTGTATGCTAAAAAAATCGTGATATGACATTTTTGCCATATCGCCCACCCCTACAGTAAACTGTATAATGGCAAGAAAAGATCTTGACCTGAAACCTGCTTTGACTCTTGATTACCCCACCTGTTTTATGGGAACAGACAGGAAACGTCTGTGTCCCCACTGTCTATCCCCACACCCCACCCCCACCCCCACAATCACACACACACACACACACACACACACACACACACACACACACACACACACACACACACACACACACACACACACAAAAACACACACACACCTGTTTTGAGGACCCGGTCCAGGCCAGTCTTGGGCGGGGGCCTGCGTGCGTGGCGCGGGGAGCGCGTGTGGGGGCTGGAGGTGGGGGTGTTGGGCTCGGGGGGCAGCTCGGGCGGCGGGTACCCCCGCTGCACCAGCACCTCGGCCGCACACAGCACGCACACGCTGTGCAGGCACGGCAGCACGATGGGCTGCTTCACCATCTCTTCACACACAGGGCAGCGCAACTCCCGCTCCATGCTCTTCATGTTGGACTGAACACACAGAGAGAGAGAGAGAGAGAGAGAGAGAGAGAGAGAGAGAGAGAGAGAGAGAGAGAGAGAGAGAGAGAGAGAGAGAGAGAGAGAGAGAGAAAGAGAAAGATGGACAGAGAGATGGAGACAGGGAGACCATGAGAGAGAGAGAGACAGAGAGAGAGAGAGAGAGAGAGAGAGAGAGAGAGAGAGAGAGAGAGAGAGAGAGAGAGAGAGAGAGAGAGAGAGAAACAGATGAAGGACATAGGTACACATCAACATGGACATAGAGAGAGAGACAGGGACATAGACACACATATATGTAAACATAGACATGCATATCAACATAGACAACATGAGGGGCAGCGAAATGAAGAGAAAGACATGAGGAGGACAGAAAGAACGACAGAAAGGCAGGAAAAAAGGAAAAGAGAAAATAACCTGGTCATACATGGAAGTTTTTGTGTAATCTCGTGCGGTCTTCAGGTACACATAGAAAAAATGCACTGCAGTGTAGTGTAATGTAGTGACCACAGTGGTTTGGACAACAAACGACAAACGAGCAGAGAGCAGCAGAAGCAGCAAAATACAAAAAGATTTATAGGACAGCGCTAACAGCTAACAACAAGGGGGTAAGTGCACAGTTTTTAAAAATGCAGTGCTAAATCAACACTTTGAAAGTCAATTAATGTACCATCTTCTAGACTGCATTTGGTCCCAGAGTACTCTCTAAGTGTTGAATGAATAACACTGCAGTTTTTTTATTGTGTAGTGTAGAGGAGATAACTGATGAGAAGCTGTGAGAGAATCACCTGCTGTGGCTACCTCATACATTATACATCATACACACCGGTCTAATTATAACTACAGTTGCCATTTAAGCTCTGCTTTACTCGTTAGCTAGTTGCATTGGATTATTTTCTCAGGTGAGAACACAAAGATGAGATAACACTTCTGTTATTTTATACAACTCTTCATTACTATATGTTAGTACACAGTAAGAAATACTGTGTTAATTCTTCCCTTATCTGGGACAAAATAGCCCTACATACAGTAGAAGATGTCAAATCAACTCTTAAGTGTTGAATTGATTCAGGATTTTTACAGTGTATAGGTCTACAACATCACAAATGTTTCTTCCTAGATAAAAGCAAATTGTAGGCCTACTTTAATATTGACTGAGTATGCAGTTGTATTATGCACAATTTCAACCATGATGAATAAGGTCCCATCTCTATTCCCATCGCCAAATAAATAGACCATCTGCGATTGATGACCGAATGACACTACCCCAAAATCTCTGCATTAGGCTACCCACTGCCTGCCTTTAGCGTATGCAGCATAAATGTAGCCTACTACTACATCACCCAATCTGCTCAATTCTCCCTCTTGTTTTAGGGTGCCAACAAACTGACCTTAGGCAATCATACTCATTAATTGGATCCAGGATAAAGCGACCTCTTTACCAGGGTCTTTACAGGGTAGCAGAATAACATGAAGGCCAAACGCCGTCATGCTATGACCGTGTACCTTACTGGAGCTAGTCTACCCCCATCTCTCTCGTGCTCGCCGCGTGCCTGCATCCCGTTCCTATGACAACGCGCATCCCTCCGCCCGCCATGGCTGCACGCCCTACTGCCAGGTTGCACATTTTTTTGGGTATCGCCCTTAATTACTGTTGACACCTTCTGCCGTTTCTCTCTTGTCGAGCCGAGAGTCTACTTCACCACGTAGGCAAGGCTTTCAATTGGCATCTGAAGGTGACCAATTTAAACGTCGATATCACGAGGTATGGTAGCCTACATATTTATAAATCTTTCTTCCTGACCTGTAGGCAGACTCTAGTTCTCATAAAGGTTCACCCATATTTTCTAGGCCTTCACCTCCGACTAGGCTACGGGCTGTGGTGCCACAAATGAGCGAATCTCGTGCTGGTGCGCACTCTCGTCAGCATGGCCCATGCCTCTCTCCCACAACCTGCTTTATCATCTCAAAATAAACTACCAGCACGCCGTTATTCAATTCTATACAGCTGAGCACAGGCGATGTCCTGCTGCAAAACAGCTAATACCAAACACATTTCATAACGACCGAAAAGGCCCAGATTTTGACAAGAGGCAATGTACACTACATTCTCACTGCTGGACAGCCATGGTCCGAAGCTTGTGAAAATAAGATGTTGAACTGTCATACGCTAGGCCTACATGGTGCAGAATAATAGCTATACACGAATGACTAATGTGACTAACAACAAGTGAGCAGAATATGTAGGTCAAGCATGATCACACTTACGTTTACGCGAACCAGAGCATCCATGATGGAAGTGAATGTGCGAAGATCATGGTCTGCCATAGCTGGATCCAAAAAATGTGTTTCTCGACGAAAACGTATTGAACAGGTTGCACTTGAACTACCACGATGCAGTTGATGAACCTAATCTATCCGATTTTTGCGGAGAAAATAGATGGCGTAGAAATAATCAAGGTACGCTATGCGCACATCACACCTGTGCTTCTGCCGTTCGTTAACGCGTGCCATAACTACCCACGAAAGGACAGATGGGCAAAGAAGAAAAAACAGTCTAGTTGTGCTGCTAAAATGCCTAGTCAAATAGGTTTTCGGACAGCATGACGATGCTTGAACAGGTCGAGCAGTGTGGTCAGTATGATGTGGCGCGTCTTCTGTGGCTCCTCGAATTCAATAAACCAGTCATGGGGAGCATGCGCCTAGGAACCGAGTAACCTGCAGAGAAACAGATCCAAGTTCACACGTCTGATGGGTGGAAGAATATATGTGGCCATGATAGCCTTTCAACCTCAATTATTTGTTTGTGCAGCCTAGTCATAGTGGTTGCTGAACGTTGTGCATAAGGCACCGAGCTTGCTGCAAAAAAAACCATTAAAATTCCTTTATTATCACTACACAAAGGCAAGGCAATTTCATATCTAACCACTGGGTGGCGGTAGTGATATGAGGAAGGAGCCGTAGTCACTCACCGCCTCCTGCCACCCGGCTACTTTTGCGCTGCTGGACACTTCTGACTGTTCTAAAGGGGCTGTGGTGTTACATTGTATCAGAATATAGCACTTAAACATGGGTAAGTACGTTGCTGCATGTGTGAATGAACTGCTCAGACGTCTGTATTTCAGCAGTGGTCAATGCATTATTTTGTTTGCAGCTGAGCCCTGAAGTCCAATATGAATGAGGTTAGCAATAGAGCTAGTTAGCCCAACTGTAGCATCGTCCCCTAATGGAATACCGTTTTGTCTGTTTTGTGTCTGTTATTTATAGTGTGTGTAGGCCTACCTATTATGTGGCAAATTTGCGTTGATTTTTAAAAGGTGTCCACGTTAACTAAACACTGTGATTCTCGTTGTTTTATTGTACAATACACAGGGACGTTAGCTTGTGGGCTAACGTTTCCCACAAGGAAAATAACCCAAAGGACCTTTAAGAACATTTTAACCCCTATGTCAAACGTTTCTGCACATGTAAATAACGTGTCTGTGCAAGTAGAGCTACTTCAGATATGCATTGTGAGGTGCTTTTTCTTATGAGTACATTCCAGTATCAGTATCATCCACCTGTACGGAATGTTTTCAAAGTCGAACACTGACGTGTCCCTAACTTGTCTGCGTCCGAATGAAACGAATAGATTTTAGCGCTACTGCAAAGTTGGAAGACTGCAACAAAGCCCCACACATTCAACACTTTCGAGGCTGTCTATTATTGTTAACCCCCCAACCTCTCGCTGACTGTCATGTCATTAGTTAGCTTATTGTGTGTTCTTTTTATCTTGCAGCAGTGAACACGGGCACGTCACTAGTGCTGTCCAGCCTGATGTCAGTGCTGGTGTTTGCTGGTATGCAGATGTTTAGCCGACAGCTGGGCTCCACGGAGTGGCTCACCATCCTCGGCGGCTTCATCGGCTCCGTTCTCTTCGTCTGTTCCCTCACTGTATCCTTCACACATGCATACAATGCTGCATGTCATTGACATTATAAAATGAATGACATAGGAAGTAGACTTGTACAAATTCATTGTGATTTAAATTATTTGCCCTTTTGCTTTGCTCCACGTGTACTTGTATCTTTTGCGAAAGCCTGGTCAGATGCAGAAAATTGTGTAAGCTAATGAAACTTGCATTACTGTGGTTGCATTAGTGCTGAAATCACAGAAGTGTTTGGCAAGCGTAGCATCATCTGGAAATGATTTTATCCTTGTCAAACTTCACAAGAAGGTTGACATTGACTCTACTTCGTAGCAGATGAGCATCTGAGCAACACTATACTTGTAGGCTATAAAGTCCGGAGTGCCCTGAGCCCTTATGTGTCTTCACAAGAAGATTTTGCACTCCTTAACCCACACCTGAATTACAGGCTTTCAACAATCTGGAAAACCTCATCTTTGGAAAGGGCTTCCAGGCCAAGATCTTTCCAGAAAGTAAGTCTGCATGGAACACCCTGTTTAAATACTTGATAATATTTGATTATGAAATACTTTATGTGCCTAGTACATACAGTGCATATATGACTGCCCTCCACTTCAATTACACATGTTTGAAAATCGATGTTCAGTGAAAATACTGACAAATTTGAGTTTGCATTTTCAGACTACATCAGCTACAACAGCTACATAGATTTTGTTAATTTTGCTTCAACAGAACATGTATGAGTATTAGTATTATTATTTTATTTAATTTATTGTGTTTTTCGCTATTTCTTTCTCCATCAGTTATTCTGTGCCTGTCCCTGGCTCTGTTTGCTTCGGCGCTGGTGCACCGTGTGTGTGTCACCACATGGTGAGTTTCAGTCACACATGGGCACATACACACACCACTTGTCCACTTCATAATGTGCATTACACATGCATTACACTTGGACCTCATTGTAAATGGTGAATGCCTCTCATCAGTTTGACAGACATCTGTCCAACTGCAATGTTTGCTAGACTTGGGAGGGAGACAATAGCAGAGGCACTGTGACTGCTATAGAATATGAAGGAAGGCCCAACTTGGAAGCTCCAACTCCCACTGTCATTGTGACACAGCACTCCACAGCACACAAGTGCACACTGCACACAATGAAATTGCATTTATGCCTCACCCGTGCAAGGGGGCAGCCCCCAATGGTGACCGAAAGGGAGCAGTGAGGCGGAACAGTGCCATGCTTAGGGTACCTTAGTCATGGAGGAGGATGGGGAGAGCACTGGTTAATTACTCCCCCCACCAACCTGGCGTGTTATGAGTCTACCGGGCAACCTTTGGGCTACAAGTCTGACGCCCTAACCGCTTACCCATCACTGCCCAATATATATGCACAGCATGAGGACTCCTGACGATATTTAGAATCCTAAAGTGCCATATGCTGAAGCATAAAATAGTCATGATTGCTGTCTGACTTTGCCTCTCTTCTGCTTGTCAAATCAGAGGGTTTTTTTACCAACATATTATTATATTAATTGTAGTATATTAATTAAAGTATATTAGTTAATTAATAACATCATAAGTACATTTGCTAATAACATAATACAATATATACTATGCTACAACAATAACTTTAGATACATGATGCATACATACATCTTCTGACCCCTCTGACACATCACAACTGTGGAGATTTGAACAGTAGTGGGGGTAGAGCATAATGATCCCTTCTACTCCTCCACCATCAGGAAACTCTCCTCCATGTCTTGTCATTTCACAGTTTCTAAACATTTTGTACAGGACGTTTGAAGTGCTTCCATGTGTCATTAGTGTTATCGATCTATTTGCTTTAACTCACAGCCTACTTTGTCGGGTTTGCTTTCCAAGTCCCTCCTCATTCCCTTGTTTCTCTTCTCTTCTCCGCAGCCTTATTTTCTCTCTCTTCTCAATCTACTACATCAACAAAGTGTCCGCCGCGCTCTACCAAGCTGCTGCCCCCACCGCAACCCCCGCCAAAATCACTGGCAGCAAGGGCAAGAGGAAGAACTGAAGCACACACGTTGACACTGGATCATCTGAACAGCATTCAGTCGCATGGGAGGAGGCAGACAAAACACACACACACACACACACACACACACACACACAGATATACGGTCTATAACAGACACACACATATGTGGACATACATTCAGGTATACTATATCTTCCCAATTGTTTCCCAATGTCAAGTGTATGAGCCTTGTCAGCCTAATTAGTCACGCCCAGTGATTAGATACTCTGCAGAGTTCACCAAAGACTATCCAATCACTGTACGCGAGTTCGAAGGCTGATACACTTCGAAGGACGCACACTAGACATTGAGAAACAGCCACACACACACTTGTCAGGGATAAAAAACACACATTCTCCACTCCCACTAAACCATTAACTGAGCATCTTGGCTTGAAAGGTGTTTTGTTGTGATCCTCCTCTCATAAAGTCCTGATGAATACATTCCAGTGCTCCGAGCCATTTGACGAAATCGGAAAAAGAAAAAGTTTCACTGAAAATGTTGCTGAGATGTATGGGGTTTTGTTTGGTTGTAAGATTGCCTTTGTTTTGTTTACGCAGATTTGTAATTAAAGTGAAAATGAAAATCTAAATGGAATTGTCTTGCTGGTTACACGTGTGAATGTATCCATGTGGGTAGTTTTAAAATGATCCCAGTCTAAATGGACATGGACGTAGGTTTAAATGTGCTATGATAGACCTACCAGACATTAGTGTTGGCAGTAGTAAAACCATAATTGTAGAAGACAGTTGGAGAAATGAATGAGATGAATGAAAGCCCAACTGGGAAACACCAACTCCCATTGTCATTGTGACACAGGGGTCCTTGAAGAAGCAGCCTCGCTCTTTTTGCTTCCGTTTGCTGCGTTTCCGGATGCGCTCAGCAGGTTGACTTGGACAGAAAGCTCCAGTTTCCCACAGAGACCACCACCACATCTCTCCGGCCAGACATAGTAACTTGGTCTGCAAAGGCAAGAGCGGTAGCTCTCATAGAGCTCACTGTACCATCGGAGGAAGACGTCCCTGTCACTGCTTTGCCACCATGAGACATTCCGGGATTAATGGGGCGAAACGTTGGTCATTGGTGGTTCCCGGCTGATGACCCTGCAGCTGACCCATGGGCACCGGAGGAGGTGCGACAGGCAGCAATGCCCAGCAGGATGTAACACCTTCCTGTACAAATCCTGTCATTGCGACACAGCACTCCACAGCACACAAGTGTTCACTGCACACAACGGAATTGCATTTATGTCTCACCCGTGCAAGGGGGCAGCCCCCAATGGCGCCCCAAGGGAGCAGTGCGGCGGAATAGGCAACCTTTGTGCTACAAGTCTGACACCCTAACCGCTTACCCATGACTGCCCAAAGTAGGCCACATTGAATTCTAGTTTGATTTCACTTCACTTTTCACTGCTTGAATGTTGCTCTGGCACCTGTCTCCATCAACCTCTAGGCTCCTTTTCATTGTGGTGAATTCAGTCTAGCGAATTCCCTGAAACAATGAAGGGCAACCTGGATTCTTTAGTTACAGTCCAGTGCCAGATATTCCAACTGACCTGATTTTACCTGTCCAACGATCACCTGGTTGAAATGGACAGGTAACTCTAGGTCATTTGGAATATGTGGCATTGGACTGTTGTAACTAATGAATCCAGATGGCCCGTTACTGCCTTTAAGTATGCAAGCATTGCCAGAGGCTCGCCAGGGGACGCCCTTCTCGCATCACTCACCTTAGAAACCCTACTTACTGTCACTCTGTACCACTTGCTTCCTGTAACAGGCACTCAGATCTCTCTCTCTCTCTCTCTCTCTCTCTCTCTCTCTCTCTCTCTCTCTCTCTCTCTCTCTCTCTCTCTCTCTCTGTCTCAGCTGCCATGTTGTGTGTTTCAGTTAAGGTGTCTTAACTGACAAAAAAGATTGTATTGGGTCAAATGTTGGAAACTGGGTGAATACTCCCCAAAAAATATATTGGGGTTACATTTTTGGAAATGATAACCCCCTCAAAGAGCAGTTTTGTGTTGGATATAACTTCCACGTTTGAACACTGGAGGGCACTAGTAAGACTGGGGTGACCCTCAAGGCACTGGTCTGAACTTGGAATCGACACCTATGAGAAGTTGGCACCCCATATGTTGAAACTATGAATAAAACATTTTTATTCGTTTGTAGGAGCAACACTACTGTATGCACAAACCACTATTATGTTTTTTAACTCTGTATTTTTTGGGGAAAGGTCTCAGCAGCACCCCTTCAACATCTTTCGAGTCATTTGGATGTTAATTTTGTCTGCACACGAGATGCACAAACAACTCAAAATTAATATTTTAAACAAATGGGGTGCGAAATTCACACAAGCGGAAAACACCATTTCCAGCTAAGATAAGCCATGTAGCACTGAGGATACAGTATAAGCGCTTGGGGTCTAATCACCTGATGTTTTTCAGCTTCTCCGCAAGAGACAATGCTTTAGAATCAGTGAAGGGCCCTGAAACATAAGACGAAAAATAATCCACACATCACTTGCAATGATGTCAAGTAGAGAATTGTTCACTGCAAATGTCACATTTGCCAAATATACTATGTGTGCTACCAAAGTGGTAAAATAATTATATAGCTTATCAACACAGCAGTATCATATTAATCAGGGTAGCAATATCACCAGTGTATGCATCAGGAGTCACCAGCCATTCGGGTATTCCACTAGCCACTAGGCCTGTAACGGTATCGAACCGAACCGACGTACCGTACCCAAAGACCTGTACCGAATCGAAGAGTGCTGTACCGAAAGGTAGAGTAACAGCCTACTCTGTTCATGTTTTTACATTATGCTGCCATACATGCAGATGCTCGTGCAGGACCCTGACAGAGAAAGCAAGAAAAAACAGGTGTAGAGGCTTGTTCTTTGTGAAACTTTGAGAAAAGTGCTATTTCTTACACTGATGAAATCTCTGACCCTAAGTAGCAAGTTGAATGCATTTCCTGTTTTTTTGGTTTGTATTTTGATTGAAATAAACAACGTGCTGAGAAAGAAAATGGTTTTCCGTTTTGTTCCCATATACTGTACTGAAAATGTACCGAACCGTGACCCTAAAACCGAGGTACGGACCAAACCGTGATTTTTGTGTACCGTTACACCCCCACTAACGACACATTTCACATTGTTTTTGTTTTCTTTATCATGACAGAGTACATCTAACCTCAGAAGATGAGGACCTAAAGCAAGATGAGTGTAAAGCTTTCTACATGGAAGTAGATCAAGCAAATGGACTTCAGAGTTAGTGTGCTTTTTCTTGAACTTAAATACAAACAATTGATACTCAAGGGGCAAACAACCCAGGTGAAAAACCCATATACAAGTACTTAAAGTGTACTTTTTTGACCGTACTAAGTACAAAGTGTACTATTTTCGTCGATTTAAAGTGCCCTTCATTGCACTATTAGTCCTTATTTGGACTACATTGGAACACTTCAAGTCTGTAAAAAGTATATCATGTTAAGTATTGTAAATATATCAACAGGTATGCTTGAAGTATGTTTACAGTACACTCCCAAGTACATGAAATAACATAAATGCAACACCATAATCCATGCTGTGTCTTAGAGTTTGTACATCGACAGGTCACATCAGTGTTATGCTTGCTTGCCATTCACAGTCATTGCAGGTTCACAGAGATTTCAGATATATTTATATCTTCCACTCAGTCTTGTTTCATCTTCCTATAGTTCAACACTTGTTTTGTTGCATCTGTCGTAGTTTCATCAACTACTTCTGTCATACCTCCCATCATGAGGAAAGCATGAGCCTATAGGCGTATATACCAGAACATATACGTGACCGTTGTAAAATAAAAAAAAACAATAAACAATAAATGCATAATATAACAATGAGTAATATTTTCATGCAAACCAAATATATTCCTTTGAGATAAATGGCTCTCTGTTTGAGAAATTTAGCTCCAAGAAGTGCAGTGCATGATGGGATATGCATGATGGTGCATGATGGGTAAATGCACTTTGTGTAAGCGCACTTTGAAGATATTTGGGTGAAGTACAATCATGGTGCACTTAGCAAAAGTATACTTGCAATATGTTAAAGCGATTTACTTTAAAGGGCACTATAGAAAATCGCACTTCGAAGACATTTGGGTGAAGTATAATCATTGTGCACTTTTAAAAAGTGCAATATGTTATTAAAAAATACACTTTTAGTAAGTTCACTATTAGAACACTATTAGAATATTATTCTAAATACACTTTAGCCAAACATCTTCCAAGTTCACTTTAAGTATGGTTGGCTAAGTGTACTTTATTTGAGAGCAACTTAATTACATCTAATTATAAGTACACTTTAAATAAGCATATTGTAAACATACTTTTTCTTAGCACAAAAAGTATGAGTGCACTTTTAACATGCTAAGTACAGTCATCCTTTTATTGTACTAAATTGAACCACTTTTTCACCTGGGAATATAGGCTACTATGATGCATATGCCATACCAAGGAATAAGCTGCCAGTCAAATTGTCTAGTGACACTGAAAGTATTACTAGCCACAGCCAGGTTTTACCAGCATTTGGCTGGATGGAAGGTGCCAGTGTCAAGCCCTGGTATGTATGATTGGGTGTCGATTTATACATACTCCCAGTGCATGCTTTTGGTGTCCTGAGTCTGACTACCAGGTCCTGAACCAGAGTGAAAGTATGTCTGCTTATGACTTTATTATTTTACTGAATACATAAGGATTGCTTCTCTTTAGCATCAAACTGGATAATGTTTGATTTTGGGCATTTCAGCAAACACTATGCACGTACTGTAGTTTCAAGAGTGTATGATAATGCTCTATCTATACATAGCTACTGTATTCATCATGACTGCATATGATCGCCACTGAATGTCACCCCCAGGTTAATTAAGTATCTCAGTAACTCTAGTTACATTATGTCTGGAACACAATAGTGGTTTTGAGTTCCCCTCGGATAGCCAGTGGGCCTCCACATCATGAGACCCATCTCCCTGGTAACAGCATCAGCTCGCTCTCTCTCTCTCTCTCTCTCTCTCTCTCTCACACACACACACACACACACACACACACACACACACACACACACACACACACACACACACACACACACACACAAACACACACACACACACACACAATGCACAATAGCCAAAACATGGTAGGGCCTGTCTAATTACCCCCAACAAAACACACACTGGCCATTTATGAATAATACCCATCTATGCACAGGTTGTTATCATGCTTGTTGCGCAAGCGAGTAGCGTACACGCACACAAAGGACAATGGCTGGGTTGCGGACACAATTCAACCACCTTAAATGCATCCTGGTTGAACTGTAGACTTGGTGTAAAAAGTCAATATAGGCCAATAGGCCTATTGCACATGCCCATGTGATTAAATAGATAACCCAGACAAGTAATGTGTCCCCAATCTGAAAACAAGTACATTTAATGTGTCACACAGTTGTCAGGAAAATTCAGAGTGCTCACAGAGCATGACAAATTGTTTCTGTTAATAAAATAAACTTTGCATTTAAAAAAAGCAATGGCTGATGGCATAAGAACCCCATGCAGTCTTCGATTTTGCGTACCGGTACCACCATGTCCAACATGACTCATCCATTACGTCTCAGAGTCAGATAGGCCTGCTAATAAGTTACAGAGAGAAGAGGAGTGTCTAATCTGATTACCACAGCAATGCCACTGATGATAAAGAAATGTTAAAGCATTTGAATGTGACAAAGTTATAGGCGCTATCCGTATTTGACTGAGGAGCACATAGTTTCTGCTCAGATACAATGTGCAGGGCATCCTTGTGAAAACATGGGCCTGCCTGGTCACACACACATGCCCAAACAGGCTGGTGTGTAGACCTGTGTACAGGTAAGTGTATAAGAATGCAAACAGAACTGTGCAAATGTCTGCTAACACACTGAGGGTAGGCCAGGCCTAATACCACACCTTTGGGGACCATGGCAATGGAGACACGCCCAGTGCATTACATTACTGAACCTAGCCCACCTACTCACACTCTCAGCTATGAACGTTTCCTTTCCCACTGTTGGCCTAGTTTGCCGATGCCATCCTATGTTCTACACCCAGGCTACTATTGGCCTATAGGCTAATACATGTTAAAGGGACAGGTAATTGTATACCTCCATAACCTTTATCCACCACAAAGTAATACATTTGTTTTAACTCCATTGCTGGTTCTATTATATGCTAGTTGAAATCACTGGGCTCACTAATAAATATAAACCTACATGTCAATAATAAGATAATGGTGGAACTTCAAACACCAACATGTTGTGGTGATGTTTCTAGTTGAAACTAGATGAATATCTCTCACTGACTGAACTGTTATTTCTGGCACACACAGACAAAGGACCTATGACTCACAGTGTTGGGAAAGGCTGGGAAATGGTGAGTGGGGTTGTGAACAGGACGAGAAATTTAAAGAAACACTAACTTTCTGCATTCACACGGTTTTATACCCCAGTATGCAACTCATTTAAAGAGACGCATAATAAATGAGTTGTAGACGTCTTCTTCAAACGTTTACTGAACCAGCCGTATCATTATGATGAAACCCAAATGGCATTCTTGGCCCTGAATCTAAGAGCATGGACCGAGGGGTGTAACGTGAGGGGGAGAAAAGGGTGGCAGTTCCATGGGCGGTGTCTGAGTATAAAATCATGCTTCAGCTATTTGCTCAGCTCCTGCGCAACACACCTCTGTGACTCTCTGGATAAACTTACCTCAAACCGGTAGGTAGTCTAAGCCAGAAAACTGGTATATTCACATTATTGAGTTTATTCAAAGCAAAATAACGGTAGTTTGTCTTTGGTAGAAAGTGGCGACGCCATGGCCATATTTGGACATTTGGTTGTTTTATCTCGATTAGCCTCCCGTCTTGATGCCGGCGACTGTCTGTGTAATTGTAATTGTACATTTAATCAGGCCTATAGGCTATCAGCAGATAGGCCTACATTTAAATCGTAACTCAAACGAACAATTGGCGATATCTCTTTCTGTTCAACTTTCACTTTGTGTCTTTTGCGTCTTCATGGCCGTCTGCCTTTCCCCTGCATTTCCGCTCCTATTTTTTCTTTGACTTTTTTTAAGCATTGCGCGTGCTAGTGACTCAAGGGGTTAAATACATGGTAGCCTACTCCATGGAAGACGTGGTTTTAAATCTCGCCCCTAGTCCCTCTCTCTCGTGGTACACACGGTAGATGCATTCTCTCTCTCTCTCTCTTTCTCTCTCTCTCTCTCTATGCCATGCACTTTAATAAGAGGCGGAAGAGCAATGGACTATGCACTGGAATTCTGTTCAAACGCCAAAGCAAACGAAACTTTCTTAAACTGCGCTTTAGATCTGATCTTTTACTTCTCTCTCTCTCTCTCTCTCTCTCTCTCTCTCTCTCTCTCTCTCTCTCTCTCTCTCTCTCTCTCTCTCTCTCTCTCAGCAATCATGCCCTCTGATTTGGAAACATCGATGGAGACGTTGATCAAGGTGTTCCACAAGTATGCGTCAAAGGAGGGCGACAGCGGGACGCTCAGCCGGAGGGAACTCAAATCACTGATGGAGGCAGAACTGGCTGGATTCTTGAAGGTACCAGTACCACAGACCTATATAAGTCTGTGACCAGTACCACTCTGCTTCCGTAACACCACCATTAACGCCCATCACTCTCACCTCAGTGCCTATAAAGTTCACCAAACTCTGGAACAGCCTCCCACTTCCATTACGTCAATGCCTTCCCCTTTCCTCCATGCTCAAACACACCTCTTCACCCTTGATTTGACATCACAATCCTGACTGATTTAGGCTGTATAATTTTGCAATGTCATTTGTGTCTTCTCTTGTTTTGTTCTTGTCCTTTGATTCTCCTGTGTGAAGTTGCTTTGTCTCTTGTAGTTTTGCTGCTATTTTAACATTCTATTTGTAAAGTATCCTTGGGTATTTTTTTGATGATGATGATGATGATTATCACTGATATATTATGTGCACATGCGCACAGGTACTTTGTCAGGTACTTGTCAACACAGATGTCAATCTTTCCCTGTCCTACACAAGTTGGTCTAGATTGGCATCTTTGATATGAAGGCCACAAGGCCTATGTGATTTCAGTTTAACACGAGTTTCAAGCAAATTTGACAAATGCTTGTCCCGTGGCATTTCCTTTTCAATATTGATTGTCCCCCCTCTCCTCCATTGCAGTCGCAGAAAGACCCAGGTGCCGTGGACCGCATCATGAAGGACCTAGACACCAACGGTGATGGCGAGGTGAACTTTGAAGAGTTTGTGTCACTGGTCGTCGGGCTGTCCATCGCCTGCGAGCAGTGCTACCAGATGCACTTGATGAAGGGGAAGAAGTAAGATGCTGATAGAGGTGCAGAAAAAAGGAGTTGAGAAGTGTTAGTCTTTTCTACCAAGTCATTTTTTATATTCAAGTTGTAATAAACACTGTCTTGTGATTTAATAAGGTGTGTATATCATCATACTGTTTGTCTTTGTGTGTCTTTTTAAATTGAGTCGTACTTGTTTTAAATCACAATCAATCAAGTCAGGCAGGAAGTCACATCTATGAGTTTCCCGCACACTGACCATTTCGCTGTTCTTTCTTTAATAAACGACGTTTCGGAACTAGACCTTCATCAGATTGCCTGATGAAGGTCTAGTACCGAAACGTTGTTTATTAAAGAAAGAACAGCAAAATGGTCAGTGTGCGGAAGTTTCTTTGAGTTGTTTGCTGAGTGACCCATGGGCCATCTCCGACGCACCTGCCAGCTGCATGAGGTGTGCGAAAAAAGTCGAAGTTTAACATCTATGAGTTTAACATTGGGAATTGAGGGTGACATACTGTGCACATCCAAAAGATGGATAGATTGCAATAGAGCTTGAAAGTCCCGCCCCTTAGTTCCGCGTTTCACGGGACCTAAGCTGACCATCTAACAACATGGTAGCGAGTAAATATCTCCCGATCTCAGTGATTATATGCGCTGGGCTACAAATATGCTGTTTAAGAGGCTAGATAAAGATTATTCATACAGAAGTATCAATGTTTTGTTCCGAGGCCATCTGCATGAAAAATGTGAATAAACACAGCTTTCTAAAAAGTTTAGGAGTTCGTACGAAAGTTTAGGAGTTTGTACGCCCTTGAGGTCCCATGAAATCGGGGGAAGTGACGTCACTTTCAAGCTCTATATCTGCCGTCATATAACACACAGTGTGAACCATGCATGTGTGAGTTGTGCATGTTTGTGTGTGGAGTCATCTTTGCTGTTGGCAGGAGAAAATATGATGTTCTGCCAGCCCTAAGCTCATAACCATAAAACTAATAATAAACTCATAAATTAATTTATACATTCCTTGGTTTGTCATTAACGCTCCATCTACCCCACTGCGTAAGACAACAAACTTTTCAAATTGTAGCTGAGGCACTGTTCGGCCTATGTAAATGTTATTTACAGTAATGGTAATCTGATACTGTCAGATAAAAAATGTGAGTCACCCTATGACGGCCAAATCAATGATATATGTGGGTAGGATAAGAATGAATAAAAGCAGTTGTTAGGACAGTCTTAAGGTGTTGCACCCGTTTTTTGCCATCCTGACCAGCACATCTGCCATTTCACAGCAACTATTGCGGTCTTTCACTGGTTCGTTCCCATAGAAACCCTGTCATCATGGTAATGCTAGCCTGCGTGTACAGTAAGCCAGTGTTGACACAACAGATACATAGCAAACACAAGTCACACAACCAGCAGTCATATAGTAGACACTCTGGGAGTCAGTTAAAGATACAGTACGTCACACTTTTATGTGCTAATTATGAAAACTTGAGTTGTCCATTCACAAACTTCATATTTTTCATTATTATTTACCACCACCTTCCAGTTCAAGAGTCTTTTTACCCTCACATTTTACATGTATATGCATGACATGAAGGAGCCCATCTAATGGGCATGTGCCACGTCTTGAATGACGTTATCCATAGGGGTGGGCCTTCTGAATTTCTCTTGCTATGACATAAGAAACTCAGACAATGAAACCTTTTTTTATGAGAATAGAATATAAAGAAGAGAGGATAAAATAAATATTGCTCTACACACAGAAAGCCGTCACAAAAAATATAGACGTTATACATATGTTTGTATTTTTGCATTATAACTTAATAATGGCCATTCAGTGATGCCATATACATGAGTGTGCATAGATATGATCCATATCACGATAGTAAAGCCATCTATGGCCTTGGGATTAACAGATGACTGATATTAGAACAAACCGTCTAAGTATGCACTTGGGGCACTCTACTGCATTTGCAACATGATAAAAGTCAATATGAAGAGCTGTTTCATAACACTTACCCACTTCCTATTTTCAAGATGTTCACTTAAAATCATTAAAATATATATGTATTGCATTTTAATGTCTTTTGTAGCATTTTAGAAAAGAGCTCATATTTAGAGTGAATGGTATGGGTTCAACATAGCCTACACTCTTCTTGTCCCCGGACACACTTCACATAAATGGGCAGCAGAGGGAGACATGTAACTTTAGACCAGAAGACATCCCCACAAACAATCTAGGCCTCTGTGCTGGTCCAAAATGTAAACTCAGGGGGGTGCTGTGGCACAGTGTACTAATATACACCCCTACCATATGGACTACGTTGGTTCATTTCCCTAAATTCCCAAGTCGTCCTTATCACTCTCGTACAATGTTCTTGTCTACTCTCACACTGTCCTAGCCAAGGCCAGCGGAGGTGTGCAAGAGGTCTTCAAAAACGTACTGCCTCAATCCCCAGATAATCCAACCACTACGGGAACCTTCTGAACATCTTCAGAGCAGTCTGTAGGCCCTACCACGCAGACTTGACAAATACTTTGAATTTAAGAGCAATCTTTGTCTTTGCTCTGTAGCTCTTTCAATTGAAAGTTTTCAGTCAAACTTGGTTAGATTAGGTAATTATATCCCCGAAACGCGGAGCGTCGGGGATGTAATGGTTTTGCGTGCACCGCCGCGTCCGCCGCCGCCGCGTAAGGTCTTTCGTGTTAACGCGATAACTTTTGAACGGATGTTTGGATTTGTCCCAGATTTGGTGTGTGAATGCTCTAGGGCAGGTTCATGAACTGATTCGAGTTTGGAGGTCAACAATTTCAAGATGGCCGAATTCAAGATGGCCGAATTTTTGTTTGGCCCATTACTTCTGACCGGGTGGATGGATTTATCCCAGATTTGGTGTGTGAATGCTCTATGGTGGGTTCATGAACTGATTAGAGTTTGGAGGTTAACACTTTCAAGATGGCCGAATTCAAGATGGCCGAATTTTTGTTTGGTCCATAACTTCTGACCGGGTGGATGGATTTGTCCCAGATTTGGTGTGTGAATGTTCTAGGGTAGGTTCATGAACTGATTCGAGTTTGGAGGTCAACAATTTCAAGATGGCCGAATTCAAGATGGCCGAATTTTTGTTTGGCCCATTACTTCTGACCGGGTGGATGGATTTGTCCCAGATTTGGTGTGTGAATGCTCTAGGGTGGGTTCATGAACTGATTAGAGTTTGGAGGTTAACACTTTCAAGATGGCCGAATTCAAGATGGCCAAATTTTTGTTTGGTCCATAACTTCTGACCGGGTGGATGGATTTGTCCCAGATTTGGTGTGTGAATGTTCTAGGGTAGGTTCATGAACTGATTCGAGTTTGGAGGTCAACAATTTCAAGATGGCCGAATTCAAGATGGCCGAATTTTTGTTTGGCCCATTACTTCTGACCGGGTGGATGGATTTGTCCCAGATTTGGTGTGTGAATGCTGCAGGGTAGGTTCATGAACTGATTCGAGTTTGGAGGTCAACACTTTCAAAATGGTGGAATTTTTATTTGGCCCATAACTTCTGACTGGGTGGATTGATTTGCCCGGTAACTCCTTAATTTAATGGTTCACCATTCCAGTAAATCTACCATATCAGGTAGGCCTACAGTGTAATAACCAGTGTAACAATATGTAATACCATGTAATACTAGTGTAATACCAATGTACAAATATGCAATACCATGTAATACCACTTACACACAAATAGCCTACATGATATAAGTACAAAATTGGTACATGGTGGTATGACGTGGTATTAAATATTGTTACACTGGTTATTACACTGTACCTAATGTGGTATATCCACTGTAATAGTGAACCATTAAAACAGTGTTACCATTTGCCCCATTTTTTCCTTCATTTTCACAATAGTCATTTGGTTTTAAGCCTATGCACGTCATTGATCTATGTATAGATATTAAATATATTTATTTTATATTTTGTATTTATCATAAACGTTCATGAAAAGGTGGACAGGAGTGGTAGGAATGATTGGGGACTGGAAGCGTGGCGTTTCGGGGATATACCTTAAGCAGTCGAAGGCGACTGCACAGGCAGTCTAGTTAATTAATAATAACTATTGAAACTATTGCATTCTAACAGAAAATGCTTAAAGTGGGCTTTCCTGAAACAAACAGCTCCTATAGGGAGACATTCTGGATCCACACACTGCCACATATAACCTGGATTAAGAAATCTCCTTTTCTATAACAAAAAAATATGACTTCCTTTTAACTCTATCCTTTGCGATGTTTTGCCCTCGGCATTGTGATACTTCCAGTGGAAGTGGCATAGTCTTTTTGATGTTCAAAGGTTTGCTCACCAGTTTTTCCATATGTCTATCTATTATATGTGTGCTGGTACCTAGGCAATGGCCCTCATTTTGCCTTTGTCAATGAGCGTTTTAATTGAAAATGTGTTCAAATCTCTTAGCCTTATTCTTTCATATCATGTCAACTTGCTCTAATCTATATTGTAGCCTACAGACGCTCTGGTGATGGACATTTTATGTTAGCCAAGGCTACATGACACAATTAGCTCAGAGTCATGACAGTCACATGACAAATAATTATATCCCCGAAACGCGGAGCGTCGGGGATGTAATGGTTTTGCGTGCACCGCGTCCGCCGCCGCCGCCGCCGCGTAAGGTCTTTCGTGTTAACGCGATAACTTTTGAACGGATGTTTGGATTTGTCCCAGATTTGGTGTGTGAATGCTCTAGGGCAGGTTCATGAACTGATTCGAGTTTGGAGGTCAACAATTTCAAGATGGCCGAATTCAAGATGGCCGAATTTTTGTTTGGCCCATTACTTCTGACCGGGTGGATGGATTTGTCCCAGATTTGGTGTGTGAATGCTCTAGAGTGGGTTCATGAACTGATTAGAGTTTGGAGGTTAACACTTTCAAGATGGCCGAATTCAAGATGGCCGAATTTTTGTTTGGTCCATAACTTCTGACCGGGTGGATGGGTTTGTCCCAGATTTGGTGTGTGAATGTTCTAGGGTAGGTTCATGAACTGATTCGAGTTTGGAGGTCAACAATTTCAAGATGGCCGAATTCATGATGGCCGAATTTTTGTTTGGCCCATTACTTCTGACCGGGTGGATGGATTTGTCCCAGATTTGGTGTGTGAATGTTCTAGGGTAGGTTCATGAACTGATTCGAGTTTGGAGGTCAACAATTTCAAGATGGCCGAATTCAAGATGGCTGAATTTTTGTTTGGTCCATAACTTCTGACCGGGTGGATGGATTTGTCCCAGATTTGGTGTGTGAATGTTCTAGGGTAGGTTCATGAACTGATTCGAGTTTGGAGGTCAACACTTTCAAAATGGTGGAATTTTTATTTGGCCCATAACTTCTGACTGGGTGGATTGATTTTCCCGGTAACTCCTTAATTTAATGGTTCACCATTTCAGTGAATCTACCATATCAGGTAGGCCTACAGTGTAATAACCAGTGTAACAATATTTAATACCATGTAATACTAGTGTAATACCAGTGTAACAATATGCAATACCAGGTACGGTGTAATAGCCAGTGTACAATATTTAATACCATGTAATACTAGTGTAATACCAGTGTAACAATATGCAATACCATGTAATACCACTTACACAAAAATACATGATGTAGTACAAAATTGGTACATGGTGTTACACTGGTATTACATGGTATTAAATATTGTTACAATGGTTATTACACTGTACCTAATGTGGTATATCCACTGTAATAGTGAACCATTAAAACAGTGTTACCATTTGCCCCATTTTTTGCTTCATTTTCACAATAGTCATTTGGTTTTAAGCCTATGCACGTCATTGATCTATGTATAGATATTAAATATATTTATTTTATATTTTGTATTTATCATAAACGTTCATGAAAAGGTGGACGGGAGTGGTAGGAATGATTGGGGACTGGAAGCGTCGCGTTTCGGGGATATACCTTAAGCAGTCGAAGGCGACTGCACAGGCAGTCTAGTTACATCTATGATTACATTCATCGATATCGTCAGTAACTATTTGTCTGCACTCTGGATTAAAATTCTTTTTTTTTAGCTCAGCAATTCTAACAATTTTGTAAGCATCTTAGTCCAGACCTACGTACATGCTGTTGCACCACTCTACAATGACAATAAAGCTATTGCATTTTGAAAACCACCAAAAGTGAACAATACAATAAAGAAGTAGTCAAGACAACACAAAAGAAAAGCTCTTTTGTGTTGACAAATTGGCTAAAAATCCAACAACGAATGCTTTTATCCCCAATTTTTTTTTTGTTTTCTTGGAATAAAGACAAGGTAGTATGCATTACGTGTGTGTGTGTGTGTGTGTGTGTGTGTGTGTGTGTGTGTGTGTGTGTGTGTGTGTGTGTGTGTGTGTGTGTGCGTGCGTGTGTGCGTGTGGGTGTGCGTGCATGAGCTTGCATGCATTCATGTGTGTGTGTGCATGTGTGTGTGCATGCACACGCGTCTGTGCGTGTGCGCGCGTGCCTGCATGTATTACTTGGACTGAGTTCATGGAAGGACTCGGGCTGCCAGAATACCACAGACCCACAGCAGCATGGAACTATTTGAGGAATGTTTGTAAATAAAGTGGTTGCTAAGTAACCAACTCTTGGACAAGAACAAGGTATTTTTTTCCGTTTCTGATACACAGCACACGCCTACATGTGGCTCAAATATCAAGCGGCCCAAACATTAAACACACTGAAGTAGGTTAGCCACAGAACAGTCTCACAGGAAATGTGGATGGACCCAAGCTATTACTCATGTCACATAGTTATGTACTCCAGTGTAGTAGCAACTCTGTCAGGGTCCCAAGCACACCCCTGTCATTACCTGCCTCCCTACAGGGATTTGGCCCACGCATTGCAATGACCCGGTCTAGTCTGTCTATTTGTTTGTCTCTGTTTGTCTGTGTATCTGCCCAGTGTTTTGTATCACCTGTAGGTGGCGCCAAACACACATCAATTGCATCCAGCATTGGGCAAGGGGCCTAGTTGCCATACCATGTTGCCATCTTGTTGAAATTAACCCTTAAACCTCCTGTTACCCTCACATTTTCAAACATTCTTGATCGTTGAGGTCAATTTGACCCCAGCCACATCCTTGATCTTTTGGGGTCAATTTGACCCCAGCCAAATAAATCCAACCCCAGCCACATCCTTGATCTTTGGGGTCAATTTGACCCCAGTCAGTGTCCAAAATCATTGTATCATGCATGGTTTTGGCTTGTTTTTACCTCAAATACTACATGTTGTTGTTTTGTTGGGAAAATAAACCCCCTTTATACTGTATATAACCCAACACCCCCTACTAGGTGAGTGATTAGGTATGTTGATAACAAGGCCTGAGGAACCATTAAGCCATGTGGTCATTTGTGTACATACCATTAACCATTAAGTACACCTCAGAGATATTTTTGGGCTTTTTATGCCTTTATTGTGATAGGACAGTTACAGAGGGACAGGAAATGAGTGGGGAGAGAGAGAGAGGGAAGGCTTGGCAAATGACCCAGGCCAGAATCGAACCCAGGTCGCTGGCTCAGCAACCCAGCGCCCCATCGCCAGGCCCTGGCAGGGCCCAGAGTTACTTATTTATCACATATAGGTTCCTCAGAACTTTTGGAGGTTCCTCCACAGTGGGAATTTCTGGCAATAGTTAAGGAAACATTGTGGGATGCAGTTGATGGATTTAGTCAAAGATCCATTGGTGTGGCAGTCACCACTGCCCAAAATGTTTGCCTTGAATTTGTTTTGCCCATCCCACATGTCATCAGAATTATTAGTGCTTACAGCCCTAAGAGCAAAGGTTTCTAAGAGAAAAGGGCTAATTTGCATAGTTCTTGTTTTCAAATCAGATGAACACGTATT
Organism: Engraulis encrasicolus; assembly: GCF_034702125.1. Taxonomy (NCBI): domain Eukaryota; kingdom Metazoa; phylum Chordata; class Actinopteri; order Clupeiformes; family Engraulidae; genus Engraulis; species Engraulis encrasicolus. Next base: position 44,473,250 of record NC_085861.1, read on the forward strand.
ATAAATAAAAAATGAGTGTTTAATTTATGTGTTGTACACCTAAAACAATTCCCCATGACAGTTTGATGGATCTATCATAATTTTAAATACCATGTGGCTGACATTACTGTAGTTGTTATTGCTTTTGGGGAAAACAGCCACAAATATTTTCCGTCAACAAAACAAGACATAAACATTCAATTTGTGGGTGCATGACTTCCTTCCAGTAGCATTTCTACACCAGTAGGTGTCCCTTTTCGATTGAGGGAAGGAAAAAACAGCAGCAACTGCTAGTGGCAGGGTAGTCAGTGCTGCCCGTCTTTCTCTTTCCACTTCAGTGCTTTACCTAAAGATGTCAGCATTTGTCAGTATATATTACATACTTATTTCCCTCAATGTCACCTCATTTGATCCCTGCATAATAGCAGCTAGTATGTACACAAATGGCCACATGGCTCCCCTCATGGCTGTCTGTGCCAGACAAGTGTTACTTAGACACCCAAGACAGAGGAGTCTTTAATCTTATAAAGTTACTTTAAAAGTAATGTGTTTACAGGGCGTTTTATAGGAAAATGGGGTTGGAGATTTTGTTCATCCTTTTTTAAATGTAAAGGTTTTCAGACCAGTAAGTAAGTATGCCCTATTAACAGGCTGACACCGGTGCAGCGCCATCCAGCACCATCACCATATCACAAGTCTTCTGTTGCAGTTCCAATATTTAATCTCGAGGGGTCAGCATGTGAAAAGTAACAAAATACTGTAAGCAAGCATCACACCACTAGCCAATGTACAATTAGAAGTGATGTATTGCTTATTGTTCATTGGCTGGTTGCAATTGAAGAGTTCAGATGCAAAACCCCCTAACTCCATTTCTGAAGACCTGCACTTCTATATTTTTAGAGAACCCCGTTGTTGGTTTGATTTACATTTATGTACTTGATAATACATAGAAATAGTTATATTATATAAATAAAATTTTAAAATAAGCAAGTTTAATAGCTTTGTATTAAATACAAATGAATTAAGATTATTTTCTGAAAAGGCACTTAGGGGGTTATGCATCTGAACTCTTCAATTTGAGGCAACATTTATTTTGTTGTGCTGATGTGATGTGACATCCCTGCCCCTATCTCCTATGACACTGACTGAGTCTGGCCCTGGACACTGGGTGAAAATCCACCAACTTTTGGGGGCGGGGTTCGACGTTCAAAATCTTAATGGCAAATGACAGATTGAGCTTTGAAATGTCAAATTTTTGTTTGTTTTTGCATGATATTAAAACGTATGTCATCAATGACATCGAGACTCAAGCCGGAGGCTGCTGAAAAGGACAGGAGGACGTGCTTGAGTTGCACCCTGTATGTGATTTGGAAATCTGGTATTACACCAGCATCACACTACCATGACCCATACCACTAAAACAAGTGAAAGTGAAAGCCCATTGGGAAACTCCAACTCCCATTGTCATTGTGACACAGCACTCCACAGCACACAAGTGAACACTGCACACAACGAAATTGCATTTATACCTCACCCGTGCAAGGGGGCAGCCCTCAGTGGCGCCCCATGGGGAGCAGTGCGGTGGGACGGTACCATGCTCAGGGTACCTCAGTCATGGAGGAGGATGGGGGAGAGCACTGGTTGATTACTCCCCCCACCAACCTGGCGGGTCGGGAGTCGAACCGGCAACCTCTGGGATGCAAGTCTGACGCCCTAACCGCTCACCCATGACTGCCCTACAGGTATGTTGCATGTTTGGCTAGAGGTAAGACATGAGATTAAGTTGCAAAACAAGTACACACCCTGTGACCCTCTCTAAACACTGAAAAATTCTCTGCTTTTGTCTGGAGCTCTGTGGCTGACACCCCACCCCTCTATTCACACAACAGCAGTTCCCAATGCAAAAAAGAACCTTAAAAGGGGTTTTCCATTTGAAAGTGCACTTGCGACGTGTAAGATGTATAGAGGACAAGTGGTTTCTGTGGATCTCAGATTAAAGATGGCCACCCATGCGGAATAAAGTTCACCTATAAATATGATACCTTTAATGTCACACCCATCCATACCAGCTTTGTAATTTTCCGCCAGAGGCTTTGTAAGTCCAAATGGATAGTAGCCTAACAAGTATACATTTGTACAGGTGCATTGGGATGCCCTCTCATACTCAAAAGGACACACACACACACACACACACACACACACACACACACACACACACACACACACACACACACACACACACACACACACACACACACACACACACACACACACACACACACACACACACACACACACACACACACACACCATATTTTTGAATGGATTCATACCTCAAGCTGCGTTCATGTCTACACCTGCAAGCAGCAGCCACAAATACACACACAGTAATGTATAAACATAATTTGCCATTATCAGGCTTGCAGGCTGATTAACCAACACATATGCACAAACATTTTCCTCAGAAAGCTCCATACAGTATGCATGCAGTAGCTCAGAAGGGTGTGTGCCTTATCCACTTTTAATTTTACATTTCTACTTTTATTATAGCAAGTAATCCTCCTGCAGAAAAACAATATTCTTGACCTAGAACTATCCCTAAATCGCTCTACCTGGTGTGCGTCACATTATTATTTCTCCTGAATTTATTTCAATTTTTTAAACATTTTTTATTCTCATTGAAAGTCAATCAAACCACTAGGCCAGTCAACCTAGCTCTAAAAAGGCCAAACCCCGGGACGAATTGCAATAGTAATGTTTCTACTTTTAAGTGATCCTTAAACCTCCTTGCATCACACATTAAAAATCTACGGATTGATATTTAGTTGTCAAGGTCAAAGTTGGAGATTTCCCATTTATTTTTCCATAGGGTGACATAGGAGACACTAGGTAAATAGGATACAATTTTAAACTATCACATATTGATTTGAAACTTTCACAGTTGTTAAATCCACATTAGGACAAATATTTTTTGTGTTGCAAGTTTTCTGAAATATGATGATTAAATATGCAAATGGTCATATGTACTGAAATATGTGATAACATCTGTGGTAATTGCCTGGTTAACACCAGACCTAATCACAAGTGAGATTGTCTTTCAGATCGAAACGATTGTGTAGAACTAAAGGCAGTAGGGGAGTTCCCCAGGCTACTGTGGTAACAGACCAAAAATAAAACAAATTGCAATAGTAATGGTTATTTCATTATATTGATCATTTCAACCTACCTGCATCACATACGAAAAATGTACCCTCATCAATTTATTGGAACATACTTTTTCCAAGGTCAAAAGTAGCAGGTTTTACCCACCGAATGGCAAAATGCATTGGATATCTGCAACTTCTGACCTTTAAAAAAGTATGTTCCACTGAAGTGATGAAGGTAGATGTTTCATATGTGATGTCAGGGTGGATTAAGTAGCAATAAAAAGGGTGAATCAATACTTTTGCAATTTGTTTTATGTTTAGCCCATTGTTTCAGATTGTAGGCCAACCACATATCTAAAGATGTGACCTCATTTGCATACGTAATCATCCTATTTCCGACAACTTGCAATACAAAAATATTTGTCTTAGCTTGAATAACCCTCTGTGAAAGTTTGAAATTGATATCTCATAGTTAAAAAATTTACCTCATTCACCAAGTATCTCCTATATTGTCTCCCTATGGAAAAATGAATGGGAAATCTTCAACTTTGACCTAGAAAAAAGTATGTTCCACTAAATATAAATCTTTATTGTCAATATGTCATTTAGACATATAGGGGTTACAAAAAACTTGAAATGATTACTATTGCAATTTGTCCCGGGTCAAACGCTAGATTGAATGGCCTACTATTCAAGTATTAAAATTGCAGCTGTGTTGCATGATTTGACACAAGTGCATATGGAAAAAAAAAACTTCACATTTGTGAACATTCACAAAATCTGCCAGGTTTTGCATCAGCATGTCTGTGTCCAAAAGGGATAGCCAGCATGTGTGTTTGGGTGGACTAAGTATAGGCCTACATACATGTATAGGGAGGATTAGGATGACAATGGCGTTACTCATCTGTGTCATAGCACTCCACATACATTCAACAACCTCCACCTCAACCTACGGTTTACACACATGCTGGACAAATAAAGTGAAGCAAGTGAACAGGTTCAGCAGGCAGTGCATACTCATTGGGTGCATTCCATTGGCTTAAAGCCACAGCGTTTCATTTTCTATTCATATATCAATATCAGTAACAATTATGCACAATGCCGTATTATATATTTTAAAGGCACAACCTATGATTTAAGAGTGTGAGAAGTAGATTTAGTAGTGTGTTCACTATGTCTACACAGTGGAAGATTCACACAGTGGAAGATTCACACAGTGTTGTGAAACTTGCTCTCAAGAAAGACTCGACAGACAAGGCAAGACAGAGAAGTTCAAGTTCAAGTTTATTATAGCCATATGAACAGTAGGCCAATACAAAAACAGTTGCTATGGGAATCTACTTTGGTAGACAGGGAAACAGGGAATGACAACATAGAAAACATTGAAAAGTATTGGTTGTTGACACGTTGATACAATGTGATAGATTGTGCAGAATAGCAGAACACTGTGATACATAGTGCAGAATAGGCAAACGAGGTATGTAGTAGGTAGGCAAGGTAGTGGAGTGACTGTAAAGTGCTAGTGCATATTCAAGTGGCGGATGGCTTGTGGGTTAGGTACTGTCCCTAAAACGTGAGATGTGGCAGTTTGAAGACCAGTAAAGTCCATGAATTACCTTAACCTTGTCCTGAGGTATGGTGAGAATAAACTTGTTTGGTTCAAGTGGGGTTGGGTGGAGTAGTGTGGAGGACTAACATTAGGCCTATAATTATGCCGCCTACATACAAACTGCTGGTTTTGGGCTGCTTGAGGAGGAAGAGCTCACATTCTCAAGGTATTCTTTGTTACATTCTAGACCTGGGTGAATCATAACAGCTAGTAAAGAGAGCTTGTAAAGTGTGCAACTCAGGAAGCAATGGAAAAACACAGAAAGTATGTATGCAAAAACAAAAACCAGAAAGGCATTTGTATGACAAAACATGCGCAATACCTGGCTTACCTGTCGTTTGCCTTTGCTGGGCCAGTGACATACTGTTCTCCGTCTGTCCGTCCGTCCAACAGTCACAATTTTTTTATTACATGATAACTTTTGAACGGGTGAATAGATTTTGCGCAAAATCTTGTGTACTGACTTTCTATAATAGGTTCATGAACTGATGACTTGTCTTCTCTCAAATATGCATGCTGCCTAAAGATGACAGCAGGCCTGGAGCGGTCATCGGACATACGGGACATTTCCCAGTGGTTATTTCATCACTTTCTTGCTATTGGTTTATCATGGTTACCTGTCCTGTCTTGCACTGTAGCCTGTTACTGCAAATGGGGTCACCGGCGGGCCTGTTCGCTATTTGCTGAAAATGTTCAACTACATCATAACAACATTGCTATGACAGTACAGAGTGCCTTATAACAGATTAACAGTCATTACAATTTTGGTGACAAGGCTGTAACATAGGCTCTGTGCTAAGGGGTTAATGTCAGTCTGTAAATGTCAGTCCTGTGCATGTCCATGTCCTGGCATGGTATAGAGAGAGAGATATAATTTCAATTCCCTCGTATGACCTGTGCATATGAACAAACTGACAATAAAAAGCTGACTTGACTTGACAGTTCAAGTTAGGAGGTTATTTGTCTCTGCCAGTATTGATTACTTCCAATGAATGCGTGATTCGGTGCATGTTATCCCTTACATAAATGTCAATGTCCTCTCTGCGTGTTCTTACTTGCACGTAAAAGGTCACATATTTAGAGCAGGTTTTCTGAAAACATGTTCGAACACATGGGTTTACCTGCAACACTCCATATTATAAAATTGGAACTCTATCTATCTATCTGTCTATCTGTCTATCTGTCTATCTGTCTGTCTGTCTGTTCTCTTCCTATTAACAGCAGCTTACAGTAACAAAACGTAGGCCTATAATACAGCATCAGGTAGGCCTATATAGCCTATTTGTATTATTTCCTCTCTGCAGCAGCATATATCCTTTACTCAAGAGGTGAGTGAGGATAGCCCCACTTTTCAGAGCTCTTCCTGCCAGACAGACAGGCATGTGCTGGTGTCTATTACCCAACTAGGCATGTGCCTTGAGGATTCCCATGATTTATAGTCATGCTCTCTGTATACAGTACCTCCTCCTTTCCAGTTAGACAGCCCAATAACATGATCACGTCACCTCACCTGACCAGGGGTGCATTTCTGGAAAGCGTAGTTGCTAACTATGTTAGCTACTTTGTTGGTTGCAATGCAATTTCCCATTGGTAACTACCGAAGTTGCTAACTGCTAACAACTACGCTTTTCAGAAACGCACCCCAGGTAAGGTTGCCATGGGGATGGGTGGAGATGCTGCACCACACCTGTCTCTTTCACCTGTCTGCCATGCCACCCTGCCAATAATAATGACGGCGGACAATAACATGGATTACAGACAAACCGCGACAAGCGAGCAACAAAGCGGTGGATTATGTCTCTGTCTTTGCTGTCCTCAACCGTTCAGCCCATGTCAACAATGAGGAACTGCACCTGTGCCACCTGTGTAAATATGAATGATATGAAACAACACATGCATATTTAACACATTTATACAAGTTCATGAAAACACCATACTTTAGGTTTTTCACCTTTTGCACTGTAACAAATGTGCTACTAATACAAGAGCACCATGATCATGGGTTTATCACAATGGCGTCTTCAGAGGGAGACTCAGGGGACTGCAGGGAGGGGGCGAGCTAGATGGAAAAGCCTGGTTATGCAGTTATGCAATACTGGGCTCAGCCTGTTAGACTGCACTGTTGTAATAGGACACTGTGTATGACTCAAAATTGCCCACTGCCATGGAATCCCGTTTGTTTATTCTGCACACACACACATGCACTCACATACACACACGCGCGCGCAGGCGCACACCCACATGAATGCATGCAAATCCACATGTGCAGGCACAGACTGACATACTATTCAAATGAACTAATAGAAATGCACACACCGACAATACTTCTGACTCACACATGCAGTGCTTGTGTTTTTTGTTTGTTTGGGGGGGTTGGGTTCGGAAAAAAATAGCTGCATACATCAGCTCCACAAATCAGTTACCCTCAGGTGAGACTCAGTTAAGTTAAGTGTCAGTTAAAAGAGGATGACCTTTAAAGTGGCAAGGTGTGATCATCAGGTCTGGGCGTGTATATTGTACACACACACACACACACACACACACACACACACACACACACACACACACACACACACACACACACACACACACACACACACACACACACACACACACACACACTTACGGGTCCTTCTGTGAGCACACACCCATGAATGAAATGAGTGTGTGTTCTGTTGCGAGAGTTCCATGCCACAGTAATAGCCTTAAATAGAAGGCTGTCTCCCCTCTGACTCACTTGCTCAGTCCCCCAAAGCTGTGCTTTCCTTCTCTCTCTCTCCGTGGATCGGAACACCAGATAAAGCCAAGGTGAGTGAGGCATGAATGTTCATTGTGATTTTGGTACTCAGACATATGTAGCAAATGTGAAGTTTGTTTTCAAGTGTGTGTGAGAGACTGGCAGGTTTGATAGGGGGTTTATTCCAATACTGTGGTTGAGAGATAAACAAGTGCCTCTTTTCCATTGTTGACTCACAAGATGACTCACAGAGAATGGTAAACCTGCTCGAAGTAGTAGCTTCAGAGTTACAATTACGATATACGATTGAGTTACAATAAGAAACTGAGGACTCCAGGCTCTTTTATTAGTTTGTTTACCAATACCTGCAGTCCAGATAAACTTAGCCTGTTTTACCGTACAACTGAACCGCCTTCTTCTGAACCTCACTAGCTTCAGATGTTATTTGGGTTCAATCGCTACTGCATAGTCAAACAATGCTAAGGTTAAGGTTAAGGTTAAGGTTCAGGTGAACCTCTATCATGAAAAAGGGAGATGTGTGTTGTCAATGATGCACATCTCCCGAAACATATAGACAGAAAGCTAGTCATACAATAACTACAATGAATATGCAAAAGTTAAAAGTTTGGATATACCCTAAATAAGAAAGGAATAAGCAAATATAATGCATGAAATACATAAAAGACAATTGCATTTTGCAGATGGGTTAACTTAAGTGTAATACAATAGATATTTGTATCTGCTATTTTGTGCCTGTGCTGCTGTCTGCATACCTGTTGTTGCTTCATATTGTGGTTGGTTTGGTTGCAGAGGCGACTCTAGGTTTAAGCTGGGGCCCCAAGCGAAATGTCAACTTTTGACAGAAATTTTCCACTACAGTACTGTAGTAAAGTGTGAGCTATTATTCATCACCATCCAGGTGCTTGGGGGCTCCAAGCGGCTGCCTGTCTAGGCTGGTGAGAAGACGCGCCTCTGTTTAGTTTGCAGTGGCATGCTCTTTGGAGTCGGTCTTGCTCTGGCTTTTTGGATATTCAGCACTGGTGTACCTCTGGCTCCCAAACACTGCAACCTGAACACACGCGCACACACACACACACACACACACACACACACACACACACACACACACACACACACACACTCACAGACACACACACACACAGACACATAAACACATACACGCACACACACACTTCTCTATTCTTCAATTCTATTGTATTCCATTCTATTTCCAATTCTCTTCCAGACATGTCTAAGTCTAAGCTGGAGACGGCCATTGTGTCCATCGTGGAGGTGTATGAGGAGTATGCCCAGAAGGACGACCAGAAGTTCCAGCTGAGTCAGGCGGAGCTCAGAGAGCTGCTCGAGAAAGAGCTAAACAGCCCAGAGTTGCAGGTGTGTGCTGTGTGTGCTATGTGTGCTGTGTGTGCTGTGTGTGTGTGTGTGTGTGTGTGTGTGTGTGTGTGTGTGTGTGTGTGTGTGTGTGTGTGTGTGTGTGTGTGTGTGTGTGTGTGTGTGTGTGTGTGTGTGTGTGTGCGTGCGTGCGTGCGTGCGTGCGTGCGTGTGTGTGTGTGTGTGTGTGTGTGTGCGTGCATGTGGGTATGTCTGCTTTATCTGTGTACACTGCCCACACATCAAGTGTGAGCAGGGCTACTGACAGCTTTGCCCAGGCCCAAGACAAAGTCCTCTGAAAGGGCCTCCCCACCCAATGTGTACAGTGTAATGAGGACCCAAATCTGGGCCCTTTCTTTCCCTGGGCCTGGGACAACTGACATCTTTGACACCCCCCGCTGTCGGCTTGTCTGAGTGTGTGCATCAGTGTGGTAATTTTCTCTGTGAGAGTTTGGGTGCATTCCATTATGCGGCCTTCCGTCCTCCACTTGTGCTTGTGGCCTCGCCCCGCCTCCTGGCCTCGCCTCCGTGGAGATAACAATAACGTTTCCCCACTGTCTCCCTAGCCACAACAACTTTTAGTGGACTGTTTTTCATCCACCAACCCGATTGCCAATGAGAAAATAACATTAGAATTTTCATTAATTTTCTGTCGTCGGTGACATCATCATGAGGTCACAAGCATGCAAGTGAGCAAGGGAGGACGGACGTCGGTATATTGGAATGCACCCAGTGTATCCTGCTTTCTATGACTGAATGACTACTAATGCCTCTCTCCTCTTTCTATTCCTTTCTTCCTTCTCTTGTCCACCCACACAGGGAAAAGTGGACCCCGAGGACATCGAGGAGGCCATGGGCAAGCTGGACAAGAACCATGACGGCAACGTGAACTTCGGAGAGTTCTCCCGGATGGTGGCCGTCCTGGCCCGTGGCCTGTGGCGCGCCAAGACCGGCAAGGGCAAGAAGAAGAAGTAAAGAAGGGAACAAGTGAAAGACGAGGGATAGACGAGGGAAAGCGGGGCTGATGGCAACTCACAGAGATGTACATAATCTATCGTTAAACGTGGTCTTACAGTGAGCCTGAAGCCTGTTTTCTTGAAATGTACATTGCAAAATACTTGCTTGTGTCAATAAAGTTTACATTTGATTACAGTTGTCATGTTGTGTAATATCTCTGGTGAATACTTACCTAGGGGTGTGTGTGGTGGGCGTAGACAAAGTCTCACGGCAGAAAATGTTTTTGTCTGGCAGGTTGGCCTAGTGTTAAGCACCATAGGGGATAATTGTGACTGGGCAAGGATTGCGGCAGACCAATCACTGAGCTCTATCTGTATAACATGCTTTTATTCCTATTTTAACCCATTGATGCTGGATGTTGCGTTGCACAACATTAGCCCTGTCGCTTGGAGCTGCATTACGCAATATTCAGGCTCATAAGATTTGAGACAACTTCATTAAAAATCTTTGATTTCTTAAGATGAATAAACACATTCTAATAAAAGATGAGGGTCTTAACGTTTAAATGCAACTTATTGCATGTTTTTATGTGCTTCAGAGGCTGAGATATTTAGGTTTTTATAGGCTGAGGGAAGTTTTTCTTAAAAAGGGCTCAGGCATTCAGCACCCTTTTTTGCAGGTGCCTTAGGCATCAATGGGTTAAATACCTGGACCTTTGCCATGCAATGATGAAACAGGATAGTTCAGGGTTGATCCTCACCATACAAAGTCTGAATGACATGGTAACAAGCCCAATTTCATGTTTCACCAAACTGCTACTTAATCCCTCTGAGAAGTCTCTACAGGAAGTTGAATTGACTAAGCTAGAGATGTGTTGTAATGTCTACAAGGGTGTTAATCCAAACTTTTATTCTAACACACACACACACACACACACACACACACACACACACACACACACACACACACACACACACACACACACACACACACACACACACACACACACACACACACACACACACACACACACACACACACACACACACACACACACACACACACACACACACACACACACAGACACACACACACTACTGGCATTGTCAATCAAATATCCCACTCATGCACACATGCTATTCCCTGAAATTCTGATGATTTTCTGGCTTGTGTCCTGGTGGACGTTAGGTGAATTTAGATGCATAATAACAACGCACTACGTCATTATCACAGTCACAATGGTAACCTGACCCACTGACTAATTCTAGATACATAATAGTACTATGTGTGTTTTGTGTGTGTTTGAGTGGGGCAGAGTCCATGTGTGTTTGGCTCCCCTTGCAGGCGGTACTAGAATGGGTAGACACACACGCACGCACAAACGCACGCACGAACACACGCACGCGCGCACACACACACACACACACACACAGACACACTTTTTTGACCTGGGTTTATCCATCAATATGTTGGTCTTCTTGCACACTGCGTGCGTGCGTGCGTGCATGCATGTATTTATCCATCATTATGTTAGTCTTCTTGCACACTGTGCGTGCGTGCGTGCGTGCGTACGTGCGTGAGTGCGTGCGACATGTGTGTGTGTGATTATTGACAATATCTTATATTTAGTTCTAAATGCACATTGGAGACTGGTGAAATACATTTTCAGCCCTCTGTGCTAACCCTGTTACATAGATTTTTGGCAATATAGAACACTTGACTTGACTTCCCAGGTCAAAAAATGTTGTACTTAAGTGTATTTTAAATATATTTAATTTTCGATAAGTATATTTTAAGTACACTATATTTTTTAAGTACAGTAGGGCCTACGTAAATATGTTTTTAAAAATATACTTATAGTTGAGTGTATTTTAATCACATTTTAAACACATTTATATTCTTAAAGTAATGTACTTAAATATAGTTTTAAAAAATATAGTATTAATGTATTGTATTTAAGTGTATTTTAAATAAGTGTATTTGTAATGTGCTAAAATATGTTTTTAGAAATATAATATTAGTGTATTACATTTTATGTGCATTTTGAGTGTATTTTTATTTCTAAAGTAATGTGCTAAAGTGTGGTATTAGAAAATATACTATTAGTGTATTGTGTATTGTAAATGCATTTGTATTTTTAAAGTAATGTACTAAAGTGTGGTATTTGAAAACATAATATTAGTGTATTGTATTTAAGTGTATTTTTAAGTGCATTTGTATTTTTAAAGTAATGTGCTAAAGTGTGGTATTAGAAAATACACTATTAGTGTATTGTATTTTAAATGTATTTTAAATGTATTTCTATTTCTAAAGTGATGTGCAAAAGTGTGCTATTAGAAAATATACTATTAGTGTATTGTATTTAAGTGTATTTTAAGTGTATTTGTATTTGTATTTATCCAATGGATATTTCTCTGAGCTGTGAATGCTGGCTTGTTTCATGCTAATTTCATATTCAGTATTTAGGAGGCCCCTCACAACTTTCTGAAAAAACTTATTCATCATAACAATATAGGCCTAATAATAACAATAGCCTAATAATCTAAAGGGATCCCAAAGGCTATATTTCCTGCGGACTCTAAAGAAGGCCCAGCTAGCATCGAGATCTGCTCACTAATTTCTACAGGTGTACAATTGAATCAGTGATTACATACAGCATTACATCTTGGTACACCAGCTGCAGACACGACAACAAGAAGATGTTACAGCGCATTAGTAAAACAGCAGAGAGAATTATTGGTTGCCAACTACCCACATTTGAGGAGATCCACCACACACACTGCACAAACAGAGCAATAAACATTTTTAAAGATCACACACACCCTAGTCACAGGCTCTTCACCATGCTACCATCTGGCAGGCGCTTTAGGACTCTGCGTGCCCGCACTACGAGAATGAAGGACAGTTTATTGCCATCAGACTTTTGAACTCAATACGTCACCTGCCCCCCCTCAATACTTCTGGACTCTCTATACTGTGAGATGCATATGGATCTTTATATATTATTTATTTACTGTTAATATATCTTTTATTTTGTGGGCATGTGTGGGTTGCTTCCAAACAGAATCTCACTGTATTTATATAGTGACAATAAAAGTACTCTACTCTCTACTCTAATAGGCCTATGATATAATAGGCTATATTACTTATATTATATTTTATTATGTTATATTAATAATATAATACAGTAAAATATAATATAATATGATAACATATACGTAATATAGCCTAATGGGATATAATAAGTTATTATGTTATATTGGGCTATATGGTTTGATGGGCCCCAGAATATTTTCACATTTCAAAGTGGGCCTTGGCATTCTAAAGTTTGAGAATAGCTGTGATATAATTTTGAAAATCAACATGAGTCTGGGTGGGATCTGAACTCCCAACAACCATATTGCTAATCCAGCACCTTTACCATTGAACCAAGCAGCTGCCTGTCAAGAGCATTCCAGCAAGACAATATCACATTGCATTGAAGAGCTGAACAATAGACTTCTAGAACGGTAGTGTAGTGCAGCTGCTCGTTAAGAATAGAATGTTGAGAAAAAGTGACAGTTGAGATGGAACCCTGTATTGGCAGCACCTGTTCTGATTGACTGTATGGCAGTTAGTATTGTGCTCTAAGGCAGAGGGCAGAATCAAAACTGTTTCTAGTTTTTAGATCGCTGTTGTTAGAAAACTAAAAAGAATTGGCACATGTCCTTCGCACAGATTGGAGTCATACGTGTGATCTTTCTACCAGTCCTTGAATGAAGTTTATAGGTTAAACGGTTCAGTCACAAATGTACCTCTTGTTGCAGATGACCTGACCTCTACAGAGAGACATTTAAAAAATTAATAGGACCCAGCCATTGGAGTTTTTTACACACCTGCCATTTAAAAAGTAATGGGAGTTGGGACATGATATTTTCACCGTGTGGAGTCATCTTCTAGACCTCGCTAACAACGCGTCAACTAAACTTCTAGGTGAAAGTGTTGATGTTTTATGAACGAAAAAGCCTCATAACACTCTGATCTGTAGAGTGACGGAACACTCTCTCCTGGAGGTTCTACCATTGTTTTCTATGGGGACCTTGGAATTTGCACAAAATCACCAAAAACCAAAAAACGACAAGAGACAAGGACAAGCTATAGCAGAACAAATGATCTCCAAGCCGAGCCAGTGTTTGAACGGTGTCTCTATCTCGAAAGGCCTAGGAGGAGATCCATTTTCTTTTTTTACAGCCCTGCACAAGAGAAGCAACAAAGCATAACTAGATTGCATTCTCACAGGAAATGCTGGAAGCGGGCTTGCCTTTTGGGGGCAGAGCTGAGCAGTTTTTTTAAAAAATATCTCTTTACCTAAATTAAAAACAAACTACTATTGAGAAAACAAAGCTAAAAGAAATGTTGGAAAAATCCATCCACCCAGTCAGAAGTTATGGGCCAAACAATTCAAACATCTTGGATTCAGCCATCTTGAAACTGTTGTAGCTCCGCGTTTTGGGGATATACTAAATGACATACATGCTATTTTAAGTTGGCTAAGGAACACTGCATATAATTTTGAAAATCAACATGGGTCCGAGTGGGATTCGAACTCACAACCTCCATATCTCTAATCCAGCACCTTTGCCATTGATACTAAATGACATACATGCTATTTTAAGTTGGCTAAGGAACACTGCATATGATATAATTTTGAAAATCAACATGGGTCTGGGTGGGATTTGAACTCACAACCTCCATATCTCTAATCCAGCACCTTTACCATTGATACTGAATGACACCTTTACCATTGAGCCAAGCAGCTGGCTGTCATATTCCAGCAAGACCATATCACCAGAGAGAGTAGAGAGAGAGAGGTTCCATTGGCCCATTGTTTCCGGGTTCTATTATTGCAAGTGGGAGGGGGAAACCCCCCCTTAGGCAGACCTATCTACTGTTCTATTCATTGTAGGAGCATTATGACACGCCCCTTTAGGCAGACAGGAACCTGGTCATGTTAGGTGCCCATAGAAACCTATTATGTTGGCATATCTCTATACTTAAAGAATCTCTGATATTACATTGCATTGAAGAGCTGAACAATAGACTTCTAGAACGGTAGTGCAGCTGCTCGTTAAGAATAGAATGTTGAGAAAAAGTGACAGTTGAGATGGAACCCTGTATTGGCAGCACCTGTTCTGATTGACTGTATGGCAGATAGTATTGTGCTCTAAGGCAGAGGGCAGAATCAAAACTGTTTCTAGTTTTAGATCGCTGTTGTTAAAAAACTAAAAAAAATTGGCACATGTCCTTCGGACAGATTGGAGTCATACGTGTGATCTTTCTAACAGCCCTGCACAAGAGAAGCAACAAACAAAGCAAGCATAATAAACTGTACTTAGGGATTACTGTACGCGGGACTTGCTCTGCAAGCCTGCTTAATAATAAATGTAGGCCTACTTAGAGATTACTATAAGCGGGACTTGCTCTGCAACAAATAAATACAGTAGAGCCTACTGTAGGCTACTGGCTACATTGTGGATCAGATATTCCATTTATAGGCCTATACAAATGCTATTCCAAGCAGACCTAATGACAGAGTTCCCTGAAATTCTGGAGTGTATCCTGGTGGACGTTAGGTGAATTTAGATGCATAATAACAATACACAACGTCATTATCACAATCACAAATGGAAACCTGACCCAGTGACTAACCCTAGATGCATTCTATGTGTGTTTTATGTGTGTTTATGTGCGCACACACAAGCAAGTCAAGTCTTGTCCATTTCTTCTATATAACTGACATTACAAGTGCAAGCAGCATTTTTAAAAACGTTCTAGGAGATTTTCCTCTCTGTGTAACCTCATCAGCCTCATCAGCCTGGTGTGGCACAGTACACCTCCAGCAGATGGCGCTAGATGGCATTGTACCATCACTCTGGTTCATTCGTCAATGAGCTAGTGATGTACAGAGTACACAAAATCAACAGCATTCTGTGCCACACAGTACAAAAAAATCAATGCAGACACACCCTGGATTAGGAAGAAAAGGACAACGGATTTGAACACAAGAGCAGAAAAGACTGACAAGCCCAACTAGAAACAGACAAGGAGATAAATATATGAAAAGACACATAATATAACCAAGTGTTCCTCATGCTTATGAGCAGTCATGATTAAATTGTCACCTGCTTTCTAAGTTTGAGATTCGAATGGCATTTGTGAATACAGATCAGCATCCTTTGTACCTCAGCAATGACAAATCGCAAGATGTCAAGGCATGTAACAAAAGATGGGTTGCATCATGTTGTGGCATGCTGCAATGAAAATGATTAGCACTAGGCCCTATCGTGGCTTAATGGTAGGGCAATCATCTACTACGGTACTTGGCCGACCCGGGTTCGATTCCCGACCCGGGTCCTTTACCAGCCCTCCCCCGTCTCTCTCTCCCAACTTGCTTCCTGTCTCTTCTTCACTGTCCTGTCATATAAAACACCAATAAAGACTTGTAAAGCCCCCATAAAAATACTTGAAAAGAAAAAGAAAATGATTAGCACTAACTATTTATTTTTAACATTCTTGTCTTGACATATGAAGCCAGCTCTTCCTCTCAATGAACACGTGTTCATAGAGTATTGGCCACCATTTTGTTTTTTATCTGTTTCCATAATGTCACTAAATGTCGGGGATGTGTTTAGACAAACGGCTCCATGCCTGCAACTGAAGCATGTCGTGGCATGAAGCGTGATATGAGAGCTATTCCAAACCTTGGTATACTGTAGATGGGAAGCATGCAACAGTGTGACAGGTGGCTTTGCTGGATTCCACATTCTGACATCAGACTAAAATGAAGCTTTAGTAAAACTGGCAGCATGTTCAAGATGGGAGTACATTTGGGCCACTATATCTTTGTGGTTCTGGGTAAAAATGATCTGACATCCAGCTTGTGACTTGATTGGACAAGGTTATGGAGGACCTGAGGTGTGTGTCACAAATATTAGGTTTCGGGTTATGAAACTTGGGTGTGTGTGTGGGTGGGTGTGTGCATGTGTATGTTCCTTTGCATTCTGTTAAAATATCATAAAGCTTTCATCTCTGCAAACTAACCTCATCCCACCTTTACACCATATTTTGGGCTTCCTGCTTGGTACGTTGCAATAAACTATTAAGAATCCAACTTAAAGGGACACTGTGCAGGAAATGGTCAAAAAAGGTACTGCAACTATGCCGCTCATTGAAACTGGGCTGCCTATTGCCAAATTTGATCTTTACATGAAAGTTTACTCAGTAATAAACAAATATTTTCTAGTATGGTCCAAGTACAGTAATTTTTGCAGCTAAAAATGGCTATTTTTGGACATTCAAAATGGCGGACCATGGAGAAGATCCCCCTTTTCATGTATGAAAAGTGCAATTTTTCCAGTCATAATGAAAACTTGATGCTGGTGGTAAGTATTGATGAAAAATGTAACATTAGTGAATGGGCAGCATGAATTCTGGAAATAAACAACTAAAGATCTCACACAGGGTCCCTTTAAAGCATCTCTTCAAATTAATCTTAATCTCATGAAATCGTCGTAAATATATGATACACGTCACCAAAATCACTCCCTATATCATACAATGTTTGGTCACATTCTCTTCAGAATAATAATAGTATTTAGTTAAATTGATCAATAATTGTGGCAGTCTTTCTGGGAATTGCTTAACTGCTGTTCTACAGAGTTGCTATAAACGTAATCCTTTAATTTTAATTTACCACGCAAACACACAGACTCACACACACACACACACACACACACACACACACACACACACACACACACACACACACAGACACGCACGCACGCGCACACACACACACACACACACACACACACACACACACACACACACACACACACACACACACACACACACACACACACACACACACACACACACACACAAACACACTTGCCTCCACTGTACAGATATCTTGGTCAGGTTGTTTCATGGTTTACCTCCAGGCCTTGTGTGTCAAATAGGGATTTTGCAGCTTTTCATGATTCGCACGGAAGGATTAATATACTTTTTTGGCCCATGAGTGGCACTCAGACATTGACATTTGGCAGTGAGTGCACACAATACACAGGAGTTGGGAGACAGAATAAGAGAGAGCAAGAGTGTTCAGATGGAGAGAGAGAGAGAGAGAGAGAGAGAGAGAGAGAGAGAGAGAGAGAGAGAGAGAGAGAGAGAGAGAGAGAGAGAGAGAGAGAGAGAGAGAGAGAGAGAGAGAGAACTTCATCTGCTCCATTGTATGGTGAACATAAAATAGTATTTAAAGGGTGGCGGCACACCCTTTTATTTTTAACCCATGAAATACCCCTTACCCCTTCTCTTTCAGTGGGTAATTACCTCTCTCTCTCTTTCTCTCTCTCTCTCTCTCTCTCTCTCTCTCTCTCTCTCTCTCTCTCTCTCTCTCTCTCTCTCTCTCTCTCTCTCTCTCTCCCCTGCCTCATTTCATTCCACCTCACTCACTGTCCATCTGTTCTCTGTCTCTCCGTCCCTTAGTCTTCTGGTCTGTATTTAACTGTATAGTAACGTTATTGCTTGTCTCAAAACAGGTGTTGCTGTCTGTCTTGTTTTCTTTTTCCTCATAGCAATGTATAAGGTAAACAACAAACCATAGGATGGATCTCTGGTAAATCTGAGGACAACGCACACCAGAGGTTTCGAGTTGCAGGTAGTGGGCGCAAGATCACTTTCAGAGAGGAAGATGCCACACACTCTTGTCCATCGTGCTGAATTTTATTTACAGAAACAACATTTCGGCCAGTGTGTAAATAAAATTCAGCACGATGGACAAGAGTGTGCGGTATCTTCCTCTCTGAAAATGTTCCATCAGCCCAACATTCTCCAGACAATCTGATCAGTAACTTCAGCAAGGCAGGGTGAACTTTTCTGTGGTTGCCTTGCATATTCAAAACAGAAATATGAGGACTCACACACCTGGACCTTTTTTGTCCAACCCCTGGAACCCTGGAACAATGTATATAAAGTATGCAAATATATGCAAGCTAGCAATTACTGATATGAGCAGATCAGGTTGAGGCAAGAACAAAAAAATGAGTTTTTTGCATGTGCGGCAGTAAAAAAGAAGCAGACATGGTGAGAGCAGCAGTTAAGGAGGTGCTAACAATGCTAGCTCGGAAACGTCATACAAATTCTTTGGCGAGAATGACGGATGACATCATTCACAGCCATAGCAACGATCAGGAGTGAACCACAAGCTCCTTAGTAACTACAGTCATCATGTCACCTGGTTAAATTCTGAACGCACTTTGCCAACTGCTGTAATTGCTAACTGCTGAGAAGACCAAATTGATGAACTTGTGGGGAACGTGTTTTCCAAGAGAAAGAGAGAGCAGATTGCAGTTGGCTTGTATTCAGTGACGATTCTATCCATTTGGGGGGGCCCTTGGCAAAATCTTAACACAAGGCCCTCTTGAGTTGTTTTTTCTGCCACTTATCATGGTGGGGCTGACTGTTGGAGGCCTGGAGAGTGGTCAGGCTGGGACCGTAGGTCAGGGATTCTTAACCTTTTTGATGTTGAGGCCCATTTTTTTTGGTGCAGAGTGGCCCGGGGCCCATCTAATATTGCCCATACCCACATATATATATATATATATAATATGATATCATTATTATTTTTTTATAATTAAATACTGATTTGAAAAAAGCAGGCTACTAATTTAGTAAGCTAGGCCTAATGCATTTTGTTATGGAAAAACTGTATTAATTGAGCTCACTCTTCTATATTCAATGATAAACCCAATCCACTCACAGGGCATCAGGCCAGAGCCATTCATGCATTTGACTGCTTCTCTGACATTTGTGACAGCTCTGTTTGCGATTTATGATGAATCTGCTGATTCAAGACGGCTTTACTTAGTGATGTGTAGATGCGACCGCAGGAGAACAGAAATCCCTCAGCGTTATGCAGGGGGTCAAAAACGGAAAGCTTTGTAGCCTCCTAATATAGTGCAAAATCTTTAAATAAATTCTTTAAATAAATTTATTATATGGTGTGACGTCATCGGTCGAATGCTCCATTCATTTCAATGGGGCTCCCCAACGTTCGCACGTCTGTTACTTGAAATAACGGACGGGTTGGTCTATATCAGACCGCTGTCAATGGCAACAAGACTTTTCACTGCTAAAGCGACTTTTCAACAAGACTAATCAGCTGCTGTTAGCTAGGCTACTTGTTGCCTAGCGGTGTTCCACAACGGTACTGTTTTGTTTTGCGCAGCAACAATCTTTTGACATGAAAAATTATAATAAACTTAACATTAAATAAAGAAATGTCCCCGCCATGTGTGAATCATTTAAGTATATCCATATAATAAGCGGGTTAACGTTCGGCGATCGCTTCGGCGATCGCTTTCAAAATATGTAAGGGTTAACGTTCGGCGAGAAGGTCGCTTTGTGGAATAGCAGCACTTCAGAGAGAACAAGACCCCTCCGCTCCGCGTCGGGGTCTAAAGATTCACTCTGTCGTGCTGCTATTCCACGGTAGCGACCTTCTCGCCGAACGTTAACCCTTACGTATTTTGAGGTACACAATGATAACGGGTTTGCTTAGTCAGTAAACACACTCGTTTTGAATAACGTTGGTTTTGGTTATTTTGTAACTGAACGTGAGGAGAGAAGACGCCGGGAAATTACACTTCACACACCAGTTGGTAATTTCCCCTTCTCCATTCGTGTACTGTTGAGTGTATTGCCGTCTTGTCTTTGACGTCGCGTCTTCCATGATAAAAAACAGCGGTGCGTGGTCATTTAAGAGGCAGAACTGCGTGGTCATTTAAGCGGCAGAACTGCGCTATAATAAAAAGACGCACGCTGTCTTCAGGATCTTGCACGGACCACGCAGCCCTCCGGTGCGAGATTGAAACTTTTCCGCGGCCCTCAAGTTTCTGAGCACGGCCCAGCTTTGGGCCGCGGCCCTATGGTTAAGAATCCCTGCCGTAGGTGACTCGTCCACCTATTGGCAGGGGCAGATCTAGCCCTTTTGGGGCCCTAGGTGGAATATTAACATGAGGCCGTCAAAAGTCCCTCTTGAAAGATGTGCACAAAATAAGGGCCTTAGAACTCGTTTTTTTGTGCTATTTAATTGTTTTGTCTTATATAGGCCTATATTTTCGATTGCATAAGATCAGGCCTACTATTTTGGTGATTACCATGACTGGTGTGACAGTTGGGGGACCCTATGGAGGGCTGATTTGGTCGGGGCCCTTGGCAATTGCTAGATTTGCCTAATGGAAAGTCCGCCTCTGCCTATTGGTATAAAAAGTACACCCAGCAAAATAAAGGCACGTATAGGATACAACCTCCAGCTGCAAATCTGCTATGGGCCTACTTTCCATTTACGCACCCTAAGGGTACAGGACAGAGATTATGTAGGCCTATATTAGGTATGGCACTACATGACACAGTTAGAAGATATCATTTAAAAAGATGAGTGGTATCATGACCTTGGTATGATCATAGTTGTTTCACAAAAGCAACAACTGATCAACCACGTCCTCAAGTCTTCTAAATGGCATGAACACGTATCATAAACGCCTTGCACACGCACACACACATATGCGCGCAAGCACACACACACACACACACACACACACACACACACACACACACACACACACACACACACACACACACACACACACACACACACACACACACACACACACACACACACACACACACACACACACACACACACACACACACCTATGAGACACCCTATGAGGCATAGTTTACACAGCAGTGCACCACCGGCAGCTTTGGCCGCGCCCAGGACAAAGTAGTCTGAAATTATTGATTTCAATATTTTCATTTCCTGTTAGCTGTAATGAGTGTGCCAGAGTCTACCAGACATGTTACCACACCACAATTTTAAGTCACTCAAGAGAGTAGTGTGAAATTATTCATTTCAATATTAGCTATGAGCAGGGCTCTAAATTAACACCAGCCAACCGGGCAAATGCTGGTGACATTTCAGTTTGGCTGGTAGAAAAGACCAACTTACTAGCCGTTTTGACCCATTACTGAGTGTGTGTTTCACTAGTAAGATAAACATCTACTAGCCATAAAAAGTTAATTTAGAGCCCTGGCTATGAGTGTACCAGTGTCTACCAGAGATGGTAAAATAAAACGTTACCACACCACACTTTTAAGTCAAGAGACTCATTCTTGTGGGCGAGAGTAACTGGCATTTACAGAATCTAATCTGTATCATTAGCCAACGTTTGTGGTTTTGAATACCCATATGCTGTAATCTGTCTTGTCTTGACTTGACTTGATGATGGATATACTCAGGGAAGGTGACAGGGGGGAGACAAAGGGGTCAGTTGTCCTGGGCCCAGGGAGAGAGAGGGGGCACTGGGTCCTCATCAAAGTAAGTACATTTCATTTATAAAGCACATTTAAAAACAGTGTAAACTGACCAAAGTGCTGTATAGCGTGTAACTAAAATGATAATCAAAACAGTAAAGGGCAGTAAGAAAAAAAAAAAAGATAATAATACGTTTTTAGTCTGGATTTACATCATTACATGTATCGAAGGGGGACTTTTAGATGACTTTGTCTCGGGCCCTGCCAAAGCTGTCAGCAGCCATGGATGCAGCTCCTGCAGAACCAGTCCCTCCGCATCAACTAGCTGAGGGATCTGGAGCTTTAGTGTCCTTTGACTTGTCTTTGGCATCGCTGACTTTTGGCATCGTTTCCAGCTTGGGGCAAGTTGTGTGCTGGCTTGTAGGCAAAGTAGGTTATATAGAAGTAGTGCAAACGCATGATCTTGAAGGAATTTGTTTAAAAAAACACAAAGGTTCAGTTCCCATGCTAGATTTCAGACACGAGTTGCATAAGTGCTACAGAGCTTTTCCAATGCAGCCATGCTGAACCACACGTGTCTATGGCTAAAACCTATACATTCCCTATGATTCGCAATGACAATGATCTATTTTGATCCTTTATTCTGCATGTTACTCTTGAATAATTGCAAGGGTAAATTAAAAAATTAAAACACGCTTCTTCACATGTAAAGCTACTCAGGTGAGATGAGGTCATTGGTAGACTGGGTGAATTTAACTATTGAAGTTGGCGCTCATGCAAAAATGGGCCGGAGGTATAACTTTTATCTCTGACCTCATCCAAAGCATCCACCTGGACACTATTGAACTCAAACAGAGGCTGTCTGTGCTCACCAGAGATGGGCAATGTAGGCATAGGAAGGTGATGAACTAAGGGTTATTACTGCTTGTGTGAAAGCCTTAATTTCCCCCTGGGATCAATACTGTACTGTACTCTACTCTAAGCTCTTACTGTATTTCTGAGTTCATAGTCTCGTCTTGTTCATGGGTTTCACTCAAACCTGTCTCTTGCTGGAGGGGCAGAGAGGTTTCATGATGCCAAAAAGTAGGTTGCTGAACCTATCATTTTCATAACATTCTTAACATTTCTTAACATTCTTAACATTTCTTAACATTCTTAACATTTTCTTTCTACTGTTTTTAAAATGTCAAACACAAGCAGGTAATTGGAGTGCTTCTGGGTCTTCACCTTTTTTCCTTGGTGCTCATCAGTGTAGGGGCTTTCAAATTGGTTCAAAAAGACAGATGCTGAGGCACTCAAGGTTGCATTTTTTTTACTTTTCTATTTGGCTACAATGCCTACGCGTTTCGGCCCTTATGGCCATAAGGGCCGAAACGCGTAGGCATTATAGCGTTTCGGCCCTTATGGCCATAAGGGCCGAAACGCGTAGGCATTGTAGCCAAATAAAAAAGTAAAAAAAATTGCAACCTTGAGTGCCTCAGCATCTGTTTTTAAAATGTATTTGTCAGTATTATACTCTGCATTTCTTACCGCCTTTTGTTTCGTCTCGTGCATGCATATTAAAAATGTTCTCTTTTGATAATACGTATGTAAATAGTGCATGCATATCAGATGTAATTAAGTGTTGCTTGTTAACGTTTTGTTTGTGTTCCTGTGTCTGTGTCTATGACTGTGTGTGTATCTCCCTCCCTCTGCTCTGAAGCCATTTTGTCTGTGTATGGGTGTGGTGAAAAAAGAGCAGCCATCAATGGAGACAAGATGGAGGCTAGGGAAAAAAGAAGGGATGCAAGGGAGAGGAAAAAAGAGGGGGAGAAATCATAAAAGACACAGATAGACCAACAGGCAGAAGGGAGTGCCCCTTTCAACACTGAGGAAGATGTGCGAGGCTTTCATAGACCTCGGTGCATCGTTATATTTATAACTACTTAGAGAGGAAGAAAGATGCAGTAACTATCCGCAAGTTTGATGCAAAACGTACAACACTTAACTTGTTAAGACACAGCGTTATAAATTAGCTGTTACCAGAATGGCAATGACCAAGTCATCGTGCATTACTAAAGGCCCTGTGTTATGTCATATTATAGTAGTGTAGTACTATGGTAGTTAACTTTTCCATGACTATTACAGCGTGCCACTGGAGGTACGGCGTGCATTAGGGTGATACAGCTACATCATTCTAATCTTCTATTCTGAAAAAAGTGGAGAACATTACAGAGAGATATGAAATAAGCGGGGAAATGCAGAATTGTACACTAGGTGTGAAGGCTACCAAAGGAAATCCTTCTCTGTCTTTACAGTGTGTCTGATTTTTGCCAGGAAAAGAGGAAGGAGGGGGAAACTTGTAGTGAGTTGTAATTTTCCATTGTGCACTTAGAGCTTGCACAGTACCCTACAGTACTAGAATTAGAATTCCAGCCCATTCTAAAGTATACAGAGAAGCACACACACACACACACACACACACACACACACACACACACACACACACACACACACACACACACACACACACACACACACACACACACACACACACACACACACACACACATGCTCTCCCACTCTGTCTTATAATCTCTCTCTCTCTCTCTCTCTCTCTCTCTCTCTCTCTCTCTCTCTCTCTCTCTCTCTCTCTCTCTCTCTCTCTCTCTCTCTCTCTCTCTCTCTCTTTCTCTCTCTTTCTCTTTTTCTCTCTTTCTCTGTGCATCGCACTCTTTCACTCTCCTTCTCATTTTCCCTCGTTTGTGTCTCACTCTTTCTTTCGGTGGAGCCAGACTCCCCAGCTTGGTTTTAAACACAAGCCCACATGTGACTCATTCAGCCTGGCCTACGACCACAACATGCTCCGAGTTCTTCCCTCCCTCCTTCTCTCCCTCTCTCCCTCCCTCCCTCCGTACACATGAAAGTGCACTTGCACGCACAAGAGCACACGCGCATGTCTGCCTGCAATCTCGCTTGCATGTAGGCGCGTGCACAAACTGAAACACACACACTCACACACACTCACTCACATTCACTCACACTCACAAACTCTCTGTCTCTCACACGCTCACACGCACACACCCGCACACACACACACACGCGCACGCACACACAAACACACACACACACACACACACACTTATCTCTTTCATCCCCACCCAGTGAGCAAACAAAACCATCAGATCGGCCGCCCTGTGATGAGTGAGACGTTGGTGGCTAGGCGCTGTTTCCAGTTGGCAAGGGAAATCAACAGCTCATGGACAAAGGGATCAGTTGCCCTGGGCCCCTGGACAGAGGAGGCATTACACATTATACATATTCACCATGTATAATGGATGGGGGGGGCCATTCAGATGAAGTTGTCTTAGGCCTGGCCAAAGCTGCTTTGTGAATACTCTGTGAATTGGCATGAACATTCAAACCTCCCCCTGCTCTACCGGCCGCACACAGAACGGAAAAGTGACACAGGCTGAAATGAAAGGCTTTATGCATTTTTTGTGTACATTTCTCCTCCTTCCTTAATCCAGTCATTGGAGCTTGCCTGTCAGTAAATGTCAGTCAAAAATGGGGGAAGAATTGGTAGGACTAATCTCTTTCATCGGCTCTGTGTCTTTGTGTCTTAGTCACTGCATGAGAAGAAATACAGACACACACACACACACACACACACACACACACACACACGCACACACACACACACACACACACACAAACACACACAAACACACGCACGCACGCATGCACGCACGCACGCACGCACGCACGCACGCACGCACGCACGCACGCACGCACGCACGCACGCACGCATTACTGTAGAGTGGATGGCATAACTACAGGCAAATTCTCAGGCTCATTCTGTCCCCGGGCGGCAATAACAGGATGTGTCTGAGGGCACTGCCTCCTCAATGGCGAACTGTACAACACGCCACCGCCCAGCACATGCGACGGCCTCCGTGAAACCCAAGGGAGGTTGCCGAAACCTTGCCAAAAATGTTACTCACACAAAGGAGGAAAATGGAGGCCCATGCAAGAGGTGAGAGAAAGAAAAGAATGGGTCAAAACATCCGCAGTGCACGGCCAGATTAACGCTCAGGTTAGATATGGCTGCAGACAATGGGACCACATGCTTGGGGGGGCAGAATTGTGACAAAATGAATTTCCAGTCTCGGAAATACAAAGTCTTGTCTTAGAATTATGATGCCATTACCGTTTAAGCAATTTTAAAGCTGAATTTGGAGGGGGGGGGGGGGGGTACAGCAACCTGCAGATTATGCCACACACCATCTTAATCTGTCTTACAATGACCTAAGTAAAAGGTAAAAGTAAAAGTAAAAGTACAAGTAGAAAACTTAAGATATATGGCCCTGCCGTGGCCAACCGGTGCGGCACTCGTCTTCCGTGCGGCCGGCCCGGGTCCTTTGCAGACCCCTTCCCGTCTCTCTCCCTATTTGCTTCCTGTCCACCTATCACACTGTCCTATCATCAATGGAGTCGTAAAAGACACCAAAACAATATCTTAAAAACTTAAGATATATACTGTCATGTTAGAGCAGAAATGTGATATTTGTACTACATATACCATATACGCCCATAAACACACAAATACATAATTAGTTGTACTGACCATACACCACTTGAAGGCAAAAAAAAAATAACATGGAGTAGAATTTGAATTATTATTAGCCTGTCTCATCTCAACAATGTGGCCTGGGACATTGATGTGTGCATCAAGTAAAGGAACCTTAACTCGTAATAGTGCTGCATACATTATTAGGACCAATTTCTTTCTCAGGAACAAATGTTAACAGAATTTTAGGAAAATTGAATATAACTATGCCATATTAAATATACACAATTTTACCGTTTCTTTCTTTAAACCAGAGGTGGGGAACCTTTTTCATTCAAAGGGCCACTTCAAATTGCTCCAAGGGCCATAAAATTCCTCCAAGGGCCGTACTATGAACACAAACCAGGATTTCCCCCTGCACTTTAGGCCTATATTGAAGGCAGCCACCTTTACAACAGACCCCACCTTCTCTAGGTCCCCTGAATATAGCTTAATTGTATTGCAAATGGAATTTCTAAGATTCCTTTACAAAATAGGCCTATGTCATATTTCATCTGAAGCTGCATAACATTAAAAGTATGTCGGGGGCCAGATAAAACGGCTTCAAGGGCCGCAAATGGCCCTCGAGACATAGGTTCCCCACCCCTGCTTTAAACTTTAAACTTTTTTTACAGAGGTGTGCTGTATATGGTGGTATTATTTGCATCCAAAAGTCAAAGGCCTGCCAAGTTTAATCTACTGTAGGCACCTGGTAAAAAAACGGGTAGACCAGATGGTTAGTGAAACGGTTTGCATGTCAGGCCCATGCACGGGAGATAGCACTTTATTGCACAGGTTTCAGCTTCTAAAGTCAAGACTGATGCCTCCTTTGCAAAGTGCTGTCTGTGTCAGCCTTAATGCAGCAGTGTACAGTATTTGTGTGCAAGTGTGTGTGTGCGTGTGTGTGTGTGTGTGTGTGTGTGTGTGTGTGTGTGTGTGTGTGTGTGTGTGTGTGTGTGTGTGTGTGTGTGTGTGTGTGTGTGTGTGTGTGTGTGTGTGTGTGTGTGTGTGTGTGGGTGTGTGTGTGTGTGTGTGTGTTGTGCGGTATCAAGGTGGCTGAAGAAAGCCAAAGACCAACTGACTTCTCCCTCACTCCCTCATCTAGGACACACACACACACACACACACACACACACACACACACACACACACACACACACACACACACACACACACACACACACACAGACACAGAGACACACAGACACACACACACACACGCCTTTCCTCCATCCATCTTCTCCTTTCACGCTCTCCCTCGTTCATTTCCCTCCTCATCCCCCTATTTCAACCTTTTCCCTCCACACAAACACATACACACACACACACACACACACACACACACACACACACACACACACACACACACACACACACACACACACACACACACACACACACACACACACACACCACCACCACCACCACCACAGAAACCACGCCACACCGGGCACACAAATCACACCATGCATGCACACCATGTGTGTGTGTGTGTGTGTGTGTGTGTGTGTGTGTGTGTGTGTGTGTGTGTGTGTGTGTGTGTGTGTGTGTGTGTGTGTGTGTGTGTGTGTGTGTGTGTGTGTGTGTGTGTGTGTGTGTGCGTGCGTGCGTGTGTGTGTGTGTGTGTGTGTGTTTGACCATAACAGAATGTTTTTGGTCCATAGTGTTGGTGTAGATTGTTCACCTGATTTGGTTTCTATTATTAACTTAAATATTCAAATAAAGTAGCCTAGGCCTACTGAAAAAGTACTCAAACTCAAATTAAAAGTATATAAAGTGTGTATGAGAGTGTGTGTATGTGTGCAAGCGTGTGTTTGTACACGCTCGGAGAGGATGCACCAGGTTAAGAACATTCTTTGGCTTATTTGCTTAGCAAATTTCCACAGCCTGTCTGGGGCTCTGTGGTGTTCTGTGTCTGCTGTGCTGTGCTGTGCTGTGCTGTGCTGTGCTGTGCTGTGCTGTGCTGTGCTCTGCTCTGCTCTGCTCTACTCTGCTCTGCTCTGCTCGGGCTTGTTAGCTATACATACTTGGGTAATAGTAGTTGGAAAGGGCAGCACTGTACACACACACCCACACACGCACGCACGCATTCACAGACGCACGCAAGAACACATGGGCACACACGCATGCACACGCACGCACACGCACACACACACGCCCACACGCGCACACACACACATGCACACTGTGGTGGAGGGTCTTCGAGGGAAAGGGCATGATCTGCTGTCTACAATGACCCTTTGTCATTATCTACAGTACGAGGCCCATGTCATGCTTCTGCTGCACTTTCGGTTCTTCTCATTTGTGCAGACAGCAGGTCTGGGGATATTTCATCAAGATACTCTGGCCCATTTATTTCAGAATTGTCATGAGTTTTATAAGCTTTAGGTTGTTTTTCAAGCGCATGGTTGATTTCGCTCTGTGTCTGGGTTGATACATGTCTAGTTTCTGTGCCTCTTATCTTCTGCTTTATCATACAGTTACATCACATGCTGTTGGGGGTTTTGGGTATCTAGTACATATGTCTACGCCTCTAGCGCAGACTTGTGCTTGTACAAATGTTATTAAGATGCTGACTGCTGGGTTTGTCCGTGTTTTCAGGCACAAGCTTCCAGAGGGCCAAACATTTCTCCCACATATCAAATATGTGGTGGGTTTTTCTTGGTCTAGTAAACTTACTTATCGTTCTGAAGAGTCGCAGGAGACAAGTTGAGACGAGAATTGAGAATTGCAGCAGAAGCCTGTAGAGTCCTTTATTCACACACCACTCTGTGACTTTTTGTAGCCTATATAATTTTTCACCCCTTATTTGTAACTGCCTACATTTAATTTCTCCAGGCCACGAGGTACTATAAACACACTCAAACAGCCAACAGTCTCCCATGCTGCTAAGACTGTATTGATGAGCCAGTGAGTCCGCAAATTCCCTTCAGGTGTTTCTGCAGAAGCCTGTTCCAACTGTTTTTCAAGCCTTTATTTTTAGCGCCACGGCAGGGCCCTGTTCCGACTGCTTCTGAGATCCAAAAATCAGATCAGAATCCGATCTGCTCTCTACAATGGCCCTTTTTCGCAGCCCTTTTCCTTTCTCTAAGAGGCCTGGGTTGTGCTTTAAGTTCCTCTCATTTGTGCTGACGTCTGAGGATCTTTATTCAATGACACTCAGGCCTATTTATGTCATTATTGTTAAAAGTTTAAATTTTAGGTTGTTGTGAACACATACATGTCATTTAATGTGCTACAGAGAAAAGAAAGAGAAGAGAGAAGAAAACTTCTCATTTCGTTTGACCTACATGTACATGTTCATTTCCCCTCTATCTCTGTCCCTCTGTCTTTTCTCTAAATGCTACTCCCCCGCTTTTCTTTTCATGCCTGTCTCACACACGCACACACAAGCCCCCGAAAAAGCTGCTTGTTACACTGACTTGCATGCTCTTTAAAAGGAGGATCAACATTCCTGTGGTTTTGGGCTCATTACGCTTTTGTGGATCGCTAACGCCAGTGTAGGAGCCATGGCTGCAGTTTGCAATTAGGCCTACTATGCCAACTCCACAACATACGCCACTGCTCTGCAGTACTACGACACTACTCTACTACGACACTACTCTGCAGTACTACGACACTACTCTGCAGTGCATTTACTAGAGTACTGGGGGGTCAAACAGTAAAAAAGATGCAGTGTTTAAGAGTTGATTTAACATATTTTAGAGTATATTTGGTTCCAGAGTGCACTCTAAGTGTTGAATTAACATTGTATTGTATTTGTTTTACTGTGTTACTAGACTTTGCTGCAACATTTACATTGTTTTGGTAGCTGTTGTTTATAGGCCTACTCCACCTTACTCTGAAGGCAGGTATACAATAGCCTTTATACTGTAGACACACAGTTACTGCCTTTTTAGAGGGTTTTTTTTTGTGGTGGTAATTTCGTCAGTCAGGCGTTATGTTGGTTCGTATATCATATGCCAACCCCTCAAAACTGCTGTTCCCTCCATTTTAAACCCTTAAAGGACTACTTCTACTAAATAAAAATGTTTTTTTGAAATGTAAACAAAGCGCTGCCCCCAATACAATGACCAGGATCTCGGAAAAGACTGAAGAAGAAGGAAAAAAAAAAACCTCAGGTACTGACAAGTCCAGGGTGGTGTGAGCATTACAAATACATTTTATAATTGACTGAAGTTATCCTTTAACACCACAATGCATGTTTGGCAATGTGCATAATGGTGACAGCCTGGAAAACTGCTACAGTAGGTGTTGAAATGCTCTCCTCTGCTAGTTCCTCTGCCAATGACTTGTGCTATACTTGCACATTATATTGTGTCATTTGTATTACGTGAAATAAATCACTATGGTAGGCCTAAATACTGTACATTGCATGGAAAACATAGAAATATGTAGGCAACGAACAGTCTTGTAAGGTTTTCAACTTCATCTTCCTTTTTTTTTGCTTGGGTGGGGCCCAATAGTTGTTAGGGACTTTCTCAGGATGGGGTCCAGATTTTTCAGCCATAATGGGGCAGGGAGGATCCGCTGTGCCGGGGGAATGTTTCTGGGGCTAGTAAGTCATCATGGGACTCCACAACATAACCACCACAATCAAATCACACACTGTTGTTTAGCTGTTTTTCAGTAAACACTGGAATTGTCAACAGGGTCATACAAGGTGTCGGGACTCTTAAAACATTCATTCCATGCCAAATACTTGGACAGTCATATGCATGCGCACACTCACTCACTCACACACACACAGACAGACATATTCACATTACATACGCATACACACAAACACACACACAGATTTGTTTTTCCTCATGAACAACCTCTGGATACGTCTTTACACACTGAATTAAGACCTTGTTGTCTTCCAACACACAGGCACACGCATGTACGCACGCATACACGTAGACACACACACGCAGGCATGCACATGCACACGTATACACACATAGTCACACACACACGCACACACCAGAATATTCCGAACGGCACACAGAGTGAGTATTCTCTTCCCATGACTCACGCTGTTATATAATATCAAAACGCCGGGAACGGGAATCCCAACCCCTTCCTGCTCTTCTCCGATCTTCTTTCATACACATCCAAGACATTCCATAATGATCCATGTATCATGCTTCAAACCAGCATTTTTTAAAAAGTATTATTGCAGAACATTTTGACTTGACAATGTGTTCATGTGGCCATTTATTAAGATATATATAAATATTATATAAATATTTTTTGCCTTTATTTTTGACAGGACAGTGGAAGAGAAACAGGAAACGAGTGGGTAGAGAGAGAGAGATGGGGAAGGATCTGCATATGACCCGGGCCAAAATCGAACCCAGATCACCAGCAAAGTAACCTGTGCCTTACCGGTAGGCCACGGCAGGGCCACGATTTATAATTTACAATGTTGAGCAAGCGGCGTTGCCATTACCTAATGGTAGAGCACTGGGTTACTACGCCAGCGACCCGGGTTCGATTCCGGCACGGGTCATATGCCGAACCTTTCCCTCGTCTCTCTCTCCCCACTCATTTCCTGTCCCTGTTCCTGCCTAAAAATTATGAGTCAGCGCCAGATCAAGAGATGCATTAGCGAGAATGTTTTCTGGAAACTTTTGCAGAACAGGACAATATGATTCATCAACAGAACGATGAACAGGAGATAACTGCTTGGAAATATAAATAGTTGGCTAATAATTATTGTAGTGTAGTACACCGTCAGGGCAGTGTCATGATGACCCTCACTAGGGCTGTGGTTGTCCTTTGCTTGTCACTACAGTGAGCCTGGCTCTTTGGTGTAGCTGTCAAAGCACTAGTGTTATACCCTAAGAGGTTTGGGTTTGAATCCAGCCACACGAGTAACTCTTCGCTACAACTGGTGTGATAAAAAGCCATAAGAATCCATGTCTACTGGTCCTCTCTAATACTGTAATAGTGTTTTGTAATGAGGAAATGCATCTTGTTTTTTTGCCAAGATCCTCTTCATAAGTGCTCTGGGTGTTGGTGACATGCTCTTATTAGTGCCAAGCCTATAAGTATGGTAACTTAGTATGACAGGTTGCAACCCAACCCAGGACGTCACCAAAATGGTGCGATGGTACTGTAGTTAAAGTTGTGCAGTCTGTGCTCACATCCAATGATAGTGTGCTTGGCCAGACTACTCTGAGGAGGCAAACTGAGTGTGAAAAGTATAATCACAGACTGACAATGCTTCAAATGTCGCCGCCGTCTACCATCAAAACCACTGAGAGCAGCAGCAGTGAGTGGATATACTTTTATCTTTATTATCTGTAACCAAGAGCTTATTCCAAGAACATGGTTAAGTGATAAACCTGGCTAAGTTAACTACAGGAAGTGACAAAAACCTGCTGCTACGGTAATAGGTAGCCCACAGGTGACACCAGGACCCCAGACTTTTTTGTTACATGATTTACCACATACCTCAAGGTTCACTTGAGTAAGCCTGATTTAATACTGAGCTAGATTCTTGGAAAACCCCCCAAGTGGTTCATTCTGAATCAGAAAGTGCTCATTTGCTATACAGTAACACACCATTCATGTGGGACAGTGCCCAAACAAGTAACAAAACAAACACTAACACTATCACCGTGGAGACCGTGTTAGACCCCTCCTCCTACTGCTGTGATGTGCCTGACCAAAACAGCAACGTTCTTGACTCACATATAGTTTCAACTGGAACCATCTGTATCCGTTTGTGTGCTCACTTGTGTGTATACTGTGTGTGTGTGTGTGTGTGTGTGTGTGTGTGTGTGTGTGTGTGTGTGTGTGTGTGTGTGTGTGTGTGTGTGTGTGTGTGTGTGTGTGTGTGTGTGTGTGTGTGTGTGTGTGTGTGTGTTTGTATCCGTGTGTGTGAATGCATCTTTGGTCAGCACTCCGGCACAGGTAGAGTGTCTTTGTATACAGTACCTTTTCGCAGCAAAATTCACAACAAACTCTGCATCAAACTCTGCTGCCTTATAGCAGTGTGTGTGTGTGTTGGGGGGGGGTGGTAGGAGCAGCCCCACACACACCATTGTAATGAATGACTCAGAAACATAGACTCACTCAGACCCACCCTTGCTGTCGTGGTGTAAAAGTCCCCATGTGCCTGGCAGTAGCCCACGAGAGTGTGATTGTTGAAAAGTGTGATGCAGGGGGTGGCGCACTGCACTAAGACATTGTTGCACAATCAGAAAAGTTGCTTGTGAGGACCTAAGTTCGATTCTCACTTGGGTTATTAACTAACTCCCATCTCTCTCTCCCACTCATTTTCCATCTCCTCACTATCACTATCAAACACAGGTAAAAAAATGACTCAAGATTAACTGAAGTAATTTACTGCATAGACTACATTACATATTTATTACATTTCTCTGATGCTCTTATTCAAGGTAACAAACGATGAACGTGAGGAGGAATACAAAGCCAACACAGCAAGATGCAAAAAGGTGTTGGTGAGTGAGTGGGGTTAGTTTTCTTATGAGGGGAAGCTCACAGAAAGGATGAGTCTGCAAAAGCTTCTAAAAGCTCGAGAGAATGACCCTTGCTATGCCTGCTTTGCTTTTGACTTTTTATTCAACTTGCAGAATGCAAATACCTAATTGTAGCCATATACTATGCAAACAGGGTTGAGCACTTGGAGAGGAGGAAAGAAAATATACCGGTAGTGCAAATGAGACAAGAGACAAGCACATAGTGTGTTCCTATTGCCATGTGGTTCTGATAAAGAGCTGAACACTGACAAAGAAAAGAAAAAGAAAGAGGGATGGAGAGAGAGAGAGAGAGAGAGAGAGAGAGAGAGAGAGAGAGAGAGAGAGAGAGAGAGAGAGAGAGAGAGAGAGAGAGAGAGAGAGAGAGAGAGAGAGATTAGCTGGTAGGTGTGGCATATCCAGGATAAAACTGCCTCTGCTCCACTACTGTCCACTCCGTCACTCTCACCCCTCTCTTTGGTTTTCATTTCAATTTCAAGTCTTCAGGACCCGCTATTCCGGTAAGTCCACTTCAAATATGTTTTGGTAATGACTATTTGCTTAACACAGGACAAACTGGCATGACACTGTGACTGCACTTGTGCATGTGCCAATTCAGCTCTAGTTCTGAAAAAAAAACCATGAAGGCTTTGTAGTGAATCTTTAGCAAATTTATAGTTGTGGAGATGGGTGTGGTATTTATGCTGTGGTGCTTTGCACATTCCTTCACTGATGGAAATGTGGGTTGATTGGATTTACGCAGTGTGTACTTTACTGGGTTAATAGGTGTTTGCAAAATGTCTTTCATGTGTCTCGGATGCACATGTGCATGTCTCCTTGATGAAGCTTTTCCTTTTGTCTTTGTCACTATAAAATCAAATTTCGCCCTTTCTGTCCTCTTTGTCTTCTCTCTCTCTCTCTCTCTCTCTCTCTCTCTCTCTCTCTCTCTCTCTCTCTCTCTCTCTCTCTCTCTCTCTCTCTCTCTCTCTCTCTCTCTCTCTCTCTGTCTGTCTTCGAGCATTCCTAAGTACTTCACCCACTCTACGTCCTCATATAACCTCTATTTTCCTGTCTCCTCCCTCCCTCTGCTTTCCTCCACCCTGGAATGAGTTTATGTGCTACCGCTATACCACTCAACTGGAAACTTTCTTAGGGCTGCTACAAGACTTTAAAAAAAAAAAAAAACATGCACTCCAAAGACCATGCACTACAGTACAGGGAGACCATATAGAGTAGGATGTAATGTATCTAAAGATTATGATTATGAAGTCTGGGCTACATAACATGTGTAACATCTATCCAAAAATGAACTTCTATTATCTGTACAAGTTTCTTGACATGATGGAAGACTCGTATTCAGTGCTTCAAAAGAACCACCGAGGCAAATAGTGCTTCAAAGAACAATTTGAAGACAATAATGCATAACATCACCCCATTGTGATCTTTCTAATGGCCCTGTTCATGCATTACTCCAAGTATCAAAAGGGTGCTCCCCCTGCTCATACGGTGGGCAAGTTGACAAACAGGACTTGAGTGACAGGGAGCTCTAGGTGTTACGCAATCCAAAGGTGCTGATGCAAAGATGTGGTCAGATGTTTGATATATGGTAGGCCTGTAGACCATTTGAAATAGAATACAAACTGCATGAAATGCTACAAAGTGACATTCAAAAGTTATTTTGGTCCTCAGACCATAAATCGTGACTGTTGCCTGTTAACACTGACGTATGAGGACTGGGAAAGCATGCAAAAAACTTCCAATGTAATTGCATTACAGTAAAATGTTGAAATAGTGGGGTTTTTTGTTCCTTAAAATAATGTTAAATGTAAAAGGAACTCTGCACAGAGTTTGATTTTACCACTGTATGTAAACTACAATAGCATACATAGACTAAATGAGAAAAATGAGAAAAACATTTTATAACTGTATGTAGACTATAAGTAGCTTACATAGAACAAATACAGTAGACCAAATGAGAAAACATCTGTCCAACCAGCAGGAATGGCCAAAAGAGTAAAGTTACTTAGTGTTACTTTAAAAACTGTAGCTCCTTCTTTGCACAACTTGCAATAACGTGGGAGCTGACGCATTTACTTATTTCATTTCTTGAATTACGAGAAGTGAAATTGGTACACGTCCCCAAAAATTTTCCTCCATATACTGCTACGTTGTAATTACCAGGGTAACATGATCTGACTTGATTCAAATATCTATGCATTTATTATAGTATTTTGATTTCAGAATAAAAAATGTCTATAAATAAAAATATATACATAAATAAATAAAAACATACTATAAATAAAAATAAATACATACATTTCTGTCATTCAATCACACAATTGCTATGTTAAGTCTTAGTCTGTTAAGGGCGTTGGCAAGGGTCTGAACAATGTCCTGCCCCCACCCTCCATCCTCCAAAAAAGTGTCTCCTCCCCTCTTCTTTTCTCCCACCTTTCTGACTGTAAAGTGTAGGCTACTCAAGGCATTCACTGGGGGGCACCTGTCAGCAGGGAAGCCAACAAGGGGAGACAAAGGCCTCGGTTGTCCCGGGATCCAGAGGACAAAATTGGATCCCAATTACATTGTATATACTGAGTGGGGTGGGCTTTTAGATGAGTTTGCCCTAGGGCCCGACCAAAGCTGTAAGCGGCCCTACCTGACAGCACCAGGGTGTGGCTGAGTAGACAGAATGTGAATCAAGCCCTTGAATGTGACACAGGTAGCCAAAAGAACAAGGATTTAAAGCGTGGTAGTTTAAAATGGAAAAATGAAAATAAAGTCTGCTCGCCAAGCTCCTGTTTCTTTTATTTTAATGTGACGTTTCCGGCATGCTTAGAAACGGGAGCTTGGCGTGCAGATTTTATTTTCATTTTTCATTTTAAACGTGGTAGGCCAATAGGATAGAGACGAGTCGAAATGCATGGCAGTGAAGGCTATTGCATCACAGTCAGCTGATGCTTTTAAGGCAACTTGCACTATTTGCACTCACTGTAACAATAGAAACTCTGTGATCCTGGTCAACTTTTAAGTCTTTTTCCAAGGAAGTATTTAATGTCTTTTTGATTGTTGTGTTTAGCCTATATTACGATTACTTTTGCATACTGTGGACGTGCAGAGTATACTGCAATTCAAAGTCCTATGGCTTTCAATTTGACTTGACTTGATCTTGCGTTCAAGCTGTGTAAATAAAGCATTCACGTTACTCCCCCTTTTTGCAGTTGCACCATGTCTCTGATGTCGGCTATGGCTACGCTCATCAAAATCTTTGATGACTACGCAGGCAAAGACGGAGATGCTTCAACCCTGAGCAACAGTGAAGTAAAAGCCCTGCTCAAAAAAGAATTTGGCGCCAAATGTGAGGTGAGATTCTTCTTGCTGTATGAAAAGTATTCATAACTTCATTTGGATTTAAAAGCTCATTAGAGGGTTGCAGCACTCTCGGGTGTGATTCTTGTATTTTATTCTGTTTTTAATTATTTTACTTTGACTCAGAAGCCCCATAACATTTGGTCTTCATCCACATATGCAATATCACATAAGCATTTGTAGCAACTATGCTTCATATTTATAATAATATACCAGTGTGTGTGGCCAGTATCTCAAAGGCACACCAATGGTGCCCACATAGGATTTACTGTTTTTGTAGACAGAAAAAGCAGTGTTCATTTTGACACTTTTCTAGTGAATTTGGTCACAGAGTACTTTCTAGGTGTTTAATTAAAGGATCACTTCTGCCAATTTCGACATGCAGTTGTAATGCTTACACTACCCTGGACTTGTCAGTACCTGAGAATTGGAAAAATGCAACATCAACGGGTACTGACAGGTCAAGGGTAGCGTGAGCAATACAACAGCATACAAAACACTACATTTTGTATTGTGTTGTTTTGTTATGGTTGGCTACTTATACTGAAGTAGCCCACATACTAACCCAGTGCACTGGTCTTTTTTTTCCACCCATCAGACCGCAAGTGAAAAAGCGCAATGTGACAAAATGTTCGCGGATCTTGATGCCAACGGGGATGGCAAAGTGGACTTCACAGAGTTTGTCACCCTGGTGGCTGCCCTTACTTCCTTGATCAAGGGGTCGATGTGAAACACGTGTGTACACATAACCATTTGCGGACAGACACACTTACGGTATAAACACACACCGTTTTACATCATCACAAAGCCAAGCTTGGTGTTACAATTAGGGTATGTTCCGTTTCAGAACCTGAAAAACAAAGTGTCACCTTTTTGTCATAAAAAAATAACACTGTATGTCGCACACCCTCACAAGAATATGCAACTGTGCAGGTGATAGATGTAACAACATGTAATAAATATTTTGAATAAAGACTATGATTGGTTTAATGTTTAATGATTTGGGGTTATAAATACTATAAAGCAGCAAAAGTTTACAAATACTAACAGACCTAGCTCGAGAAGACACAAAGGTCAATGAGAGTGCTCTGGAAACTGCATAGAATATGACTGCTATAAGCTGCTTGACTCAGATGCTCATCTGGGGTGCATTTCTCAAAAGAGAAGTTGTTAGCCTGTTAGCAACTTCGGTAGTTGCCAATGGGAAAATTCATTGAAAACAACAAAGTAGCTAATGTAGTAAGCGACTTTGGTTTCGAGAAATGCACCCCATGTACTGGCTGAAGTCAAAATCTAAAGAAGAAGAGGAGAGCAGAAGCGCTCTGAGATTGAAGAGAAATATTTAATATAACATGGCAAATCTGGTTAGAGATTCAAGATTCAAGAGTTTATTGTAATTGTCAAAAAGGCCAAGAAGCCCCCAAGAAGCCTGGCTTCGTCATAAAGCTCCAGTCGATTCACATCTCCCTCCTCAGTACGTCAGGATCGGGTCTCCTGGGTGGAGACTACTGTATTTGTGTTGGTGTTTCCAGACAACTCAGCAATCAGCCAACAGTGTAGCGACGATGGCAGGGGATGAAGGTAGACACATTACATACCGGCACATTAGATGTCGCGCCCACATGTTAGCTATTGGGTAAAATCAGAAGCACATCTCAAACGTCAATAGAGTTCAGTTCTAACCCTCCCACCAGTCATCATTTCCCAATTCGACACTCCCATACACTCTATAAAATCAGTATGAAGGTAGGGTAAAACCAGGCACTGGGTCTTCAGACAGAATGATGAAGAGGGGTAGGGGGTGGGGGGGGGGGGTGGGCTGTTGAATATTTCAGGGGTAGTAGTAGAGTCATGGTGGGACTCCACAACATAACCACTATACATTCAAATCGCATGCTGCTGTGCTGTTTAGCTGTGTTGGTAAATACTGGAAATATGGCATAGGCATGAGAGGCATAAGAGGCATTGACACAGGGGTGGGAAACCTTTTTCTTTCGAGGGCCCACCTCAAATGTTCTGTAAGTCCTCCAAGGGCTGTATTATGAACACAAACCAGGATTCCCCCCTCCCTATGTTGAAGGCGACCTTTACAACAGACCCCACCTCCACTAGGTCTCCTGAAAAAGTATAACTTAATTGTATTACAAATGTCATTTCTAAGATTTATTAACTAAGCACTTCACATTTTCATGTAGAACTGCATAACGTTAAAATCATATTGGGGGCAGGATAGGACCAACACGAGAAAAACAGTTCCCCACCCCTGCATGGACGGACGCATACAGTAGTATAAACTCACACATGGAGGCAGGGGCACACAGGGGCAGCCATGGTTCAGTGGTTGGAGCGCTGGCCTTTTAGATTAGAGGGTTGCAGGTTCAAATCCCACTCCGACCATCACCTTCATCCATGGTACCCTTGAGCAAGGTACCTTACCCCACATTGCTTCAGGGACTGTAACCAATAACCTGTACCAAAATAGCTGTAAGTCGCTTTGGATACCAAAAAAAAGGGTCAGCTAAATGTAGTGTACAAAAGCGGATTCCAAAGAGGTTGGGACACTTGGTATTTTTTTAATAAAAGCAAAATGCTGCCATTTTCAAAACATTCATTCCATGTGTAAGATGCACAATGTCACAAGGTCGGCATAGCAACTGTTAAATGGAGGCAAAAGTATTGTTTTGGGGGAAATATGTGTTCATTTAAAATTCGACCGATGCAACAAATCTCAAAAAAGTTGGGACGTGGCCAAAACATGTTGGTATAGTTAGATAATTCTAAAAATAACACAAGGAAGAATATTTTAAAAGGAACTATATTGACTGCCAACATGAATGCACAAATAAAATATCATCACAGAAAGGCTGTGGCACTCAGTAGCGAAGATTTTGAGGCACTAATTACTGACCTATTACACAGAAAGATTGAATTATCAAAATTGCAGGCATATAAGGCCTATTTCCGTAATATGGAGTTCTGTGAAATCATTGCACGGGTTATGATATCATGACATACTCATCGTCAATAAGCAAACTCTGACACTCCAAGAATGACAGCTGTTGAAAAAAATGACCATAAACACAACACTTGATTAAAGCACATGATGCAGACATTAAACAGAGTTGCAAGTGGCAAAGCTCATTCTAGATGGACCTAGGAGACATGTGAAACTGTCCTCTGATTACAGAATGGAAAATATTTCATCCTTTTTTAAAATCATGGAGTCATGCACCCTCCAGGTTATGAAGAAAATGAATACTTCAGCTTGTTTTAGTAGTCAGTCTGAAAGACAGCATATATGACGGTAAAGGGGTGCAGAGGTGCCTTGGTTATGGTCTTCTTACTCATGTAAAGAATTAAAATGAATGTTTAATGATATATACAGACTTCAAACAGCATACATAGCTACCAAGGCATTATATTTTGGAGTACCGCCTTTAGATATTTCCCCATAATGGTGGCAGATTTCAATCTCTACTATGTTCCAATGATGTGTTTCCATCATAAGAGTAAACAGGTGACAAAATTGTTCTCTTGCAGTCAGGATATGCCATATATTAAGCATAACAATAAGGGGAACAAGTTGAAGAACACACCTATCAGTTGAGCTGCTGAAATCGAGTCTCGCACATCCAAATATCTATTTTTTTTAATAAAATCATGGCATCAGTTAAAGTATCTAACTGTTAAGTATCTTTCCTTGTGTTATTTGTAGTCTTAGCAAACATAAAAAGCATTTTATTGGCCCCGTCCCAACTTTTTTGGGATTTGTTGCAAGGGTGAAATTTCAAATGATCACATAATTACCTCAAAACAACAATTCTGCTGACTTTAACAACTGATATGTTGTCTGTACACAATGCTCTACCTTATTAACATATTGAATGTTTTGAAAATGCCAGCATTTTTATTTTATTCACAAAATACCAAGTGTCCCAACTTTTTTGGAATCCGCTTTGTAATAACATGGACATATCAGGCCAGCAGAGAGTGCTGTCCTCACTAATACCATCTACAGCACCATTCATTTGAGAGTTCCTCTTCCCATGTTGTGTTACTCACACTAATACCTTGAACTTGACACACAGATTTTTTTTCCAGCCCTTTCCACAATCTCAGCCTCCTAACTGGGTGCATGGTTTGTGTCCATGGTGTCTGAAACGTCTTTACCAAAAAAGTTACCAAAACATACCATCCTGAAAAGTTAGTGCTGTGTTGTGAGGCATCTGTTGTTTAACTTGTGAGATGGTATTTGGAGCATGTTAAATATGCACTGTGTAAAATTGTGGCCAGAGTATTGCAACTAGCTGCTCACTGAAACGGTGCTGCCTATTGGCATATTTTATAGTTTTATGAATATGTACCAAGTAATACATTCATATTTACTAATATGACCAAAGTGCAGTAAGTTTTTCAGCTAAAATGTCTATTTCTGGACATTCAAAATGGTGGACATGGAGAAGCTCCACTTTTTCATGTATGAAAAATGCAATTTACCCAGTCATAATGAATACTTACAATGGTGGTGGTATGTCCTAAGCGACCTAAGCGACGATGGCAGGGGATGAAGGTTGACACATTACATACCGGCACATTAGATGTCACGCCCACACGTTAGCTATTGGGTAAAATCAGATCAGATCAGAATGCGGGGAATAAATGACCAAAAATATGACACTGTGCAGTGCACCTTTAAGACATTTCAAACAATAGTCCACGAGGCTGATGTGTTGTCATACAATGGGTGTTATACTGCATAAAACATATAAAACTTTGTCATGGGTGAGTTGGAAAAATGGTCAGTTTGCAGGAGGTTTTTTTTTCTTATGTAACTGAAACACCCAACAAGGAGACATAATAACCATGAATGTTCATCTGATGGAGCTTATTTTGTTTCTAGTCCTTTAACTAGTTGTAAACCATCATGCCCCTTCAATACACAAATCATTTCCATTTCATTATCATTATTGTTGTTGCTGTATGTGTGATCAAAAAGCCCCAAAGAGGTACATAATATCATACAGACAGTAGACCTACATGCACCTGCCAGAATATTGAATGAATGAATGAATGAATGAATGAATGAATGAATGAATGAATGAATGAATGAATGAATGAATGAATGAATGAATGAAACTTTATTGTCATTGTACAGGTACAACGAAATTGGTAAAGTGCAGATGCTCACTGTGTTTAAAAATCAACAAACAAACAAACAAAAAAAACTATATATATACTGTATAAAAAGAATTAAGATTTTAAAAAGTCAGCTGTGCAAAACGTAGTGTGCAGATTGCTTTCTAATAATATTGGGCATGCATTCCAAATCAATACCAACTGCACAGCCCATACAGTAAGTAGCTGGTACGGTCTGTAAATGTTGCAAAAGCCTGATACATTTTTAGAATAGTTTGTTGTCATGACACTATTTAATAACACAGTCTTGTTTGGATGGGCCAACAGTCTGTGAGTCACACTGGTAGGAATGTGTGTCAGCAACACAGCTATTAGGGCTGCTCAGAGCAAATCTATGCACATCATCAAGTCAAGTTGGCTATGCAAGACAAGTCGGCTTTATTGTCAATTTCTTTACATGCGCTGGTCATACAAAGAATTTGAAATTACGTTTCTTACTTTCCCATGCAGACATAGACATACACTTTAGGTGTAGACATAGACAATTAGACATAGACAATAAGACATAGACAGTGCACATGCATTACACCTGGAGAGTACCTATACAATACCCATACAGACATATAAAGTGCAAGACTGGGCAACAGCAGACATACTACATAGAACATAGTAGAAAGAGGTAGT
The DNA here is from genome assembly GCF_034702125.1 of Engraulis encrasicolus. Lineage (NCBI taxonomy): Eukaryota > Metazoa > Chordata > Actinopteri > Clupeiformes > Engraulidae > Engraulis > Engraulis encrasicolus. The sequence goes on from NC_085861.1 coordinate 44,516,673, forward strand.
GTTGTGCATTTCCAGTTATGTCCTATTGTGACGATTCTGACATAGTGATAGTAGCATTGTGAAATAATAATAAATATAAATTAAGATTCATGCATTGTTGAAGCAGGCATAGGCCTCGAATACTGCAGTAAAATTCCATTCATGTCTTTTGCAGCACAACATATTCATCTGGTTGCCTTTATGTCACTAAGAATATGGATTTGTACATGAGGACTATGTATTGTAGAGGCATAAACCCATTGTTGTTTTTTACATTTTGAATATGCTTTATAGTTATACACTATATCACCACTCTATGACAAAAATGTATCAAATTGGAAATCCGGCAGTTCACACCCTAAAAACTCAGCCCATGGATGAACTGCACCACACCACGCCTCACCACACCTATCTCAACCATGTACAGTACAACCAGTCTAGCAGGTTGGACATTTTAAAGGCCACTAAGTACAAACAATCTATCCCCCTCAATCTATGCCCCTGCTGCTGGTTCACTCTTTGGTCCACTTAAAGAGGACTGAGTTTGGTTCACTTAAAGGGGACCAGGTGTGAACATTGTCGTGCTCTACTAATTGTTCACGATACGTATTATGTTCATTATGTCTAACTGTTTAACTCAACACTTTAGATTTTCTTTTGCCTTAAGACGGAAGTAATACCATCAACACATGTCAGGTAAAAGATAAAACTTGTACATGTCTTAAGGCAAAAGAAAATCTTAAGTGTTGTGTTCATTACTGTTGGGATTTTTGGAGGGTTGCAAAGTTAAGCAACAAGGATTAGTTAGTGTTAGTGTAGGTATACTACAGTATAACACCCATTTTTACACACACAGCACATCAAAGGATTCAAGGGTGAGTCATTGCATGTGGCCCAAACTGAAGTATGAACAATAAAAAAAGGGTGGAGGGGGATGCGTTTGGATTACCTTGAGGGAGGTCAAACAAAACACATATGAAGGTGTGGTGTGGTATAAAGGACAGGTCTCGTCCAGTCGTACCTCACTGCTGTGCTGCGCTGTTCAACATTGCCCTCTTTTCTTCACTGACACCAGGTCAACTTCATACCCAGGTGAGTCTCACTATGACATTGATGAACATGGGTAGAAAAAAGACGATTCCGTCATTGAAGACATGCACTGTAATGAAGCATAGAGGTTCATGTACCCTTTTCTAAGGCAAATAATAGCCTAGTATTTGTCTTTTATTGTAAGATGCTATTTTATTGTTTTTTTAACAAAAGTTTACGTGACATTTTACGAAAATGTTCTTTGATTGAAAATTATCTTTACTGATCTCTGATTGAAAATGATCTTTACTTGTTTCTAACATTTGGCAATGCATTAATAAACATACAGGTGAAAAAGCTCCACAGCTTAAACAATTGAGAGCATAATGAGAACATCATCCATGTTTAAAAAAAATAATAAAAAAAAACGGACAAATGGAATACCAAAGGAATACCACAATTCTTCTTCTGAACCTGCTTTGGTCCATATAGTAGTCTACATTAGGTTGAAGGTGAAGATTGTGCACATCCCAGGAAAAGGGGCAGGACAAAGGCTGACTGTACCGTAGTTTTTGGAGCCATGAAATAATAAAAGACAACAGAAAGGATTTTAAGTGTACTGACTTTTCACTCTGAAAAACCATAGTCTACATTAACAATACTGCTTGCTTTGTTTAGTCATCATGACGAACCTGGAGATGGCCATGGCTGCACTTATTAAAGTCTTCCATGAAAATGCTGGCCAAGACAAGAAGCTCAATAAGGCGGAGTTGAAGGGACTCCTGCAGACGGAATTCAAGGGTATGCTAGGGGTAAGTCTTGCTTGAACAACACTGTGGGTTCCACTTCATTTCAAGTTTCAAGGGACATCGCACATGCTTGTTTGGGTGTATGGAAAATGTGCATTCACTCAAAGCTTCATTTTTAATATGACCATGGCTTTGACACGTTGTGGGAATTTAAACCAAGGATTGCTTCGAAATGAGAATCTGTGGTTGTCTATTGTCAAAGTAGTTTACAAAGTAGTTCTAAAATGCAAAATGTTGTCTGTACGTTGCGTTGTCTGACAGCCAGGCTGCCCATTACAAATTGCATTGACAAAAGAACTTAAAGAAGGCAGTACTAGAGAACTCAGAAATGTCCATTTTATCAGAGTGGAATGGATTTATTTCCAAAAGTTACTCTGCCCGTTCACAAACACAGTCTTTTTCATACTATTTATTGGCTTGTCTATGACTTGTGATTTAAAATGTTGGATTTGAGAGTGATCAACCTATTCATGTATGAAAAGTGTTTATTTCGAAGGGGCAGTAGGCCTAAATAGAAATGGAAAAGCTGGCATTTGTGAATGGGGCAGCCTAAATTCTGAAGGAAAACGACCAAACAAATGACACTCTGGACTTTGAATCAACAGGTTACCATTTTTCAGTAGCTTTTCCTCTTTGATACGAAAGTTTCCTTTCCTTCCTCTCAAAAAGTGATCTTGCACCCGCTACCTGCACATCGAAACCTCTGGTGTGCGTTGGTGTCCTCTTCAAAAAAAAAAGAGAATAAAAATAAACAAAGCTGACAGCCCTTTTTGTCTTCACTCAGAATGCACCTCCTGGTGCAGCGGATGAGATCTTCAACGGCCTGGATCAGGATGGGAGTGGATCAGTCAACTTCCAGGAGTTTGTCAACATGGTGGCTTCTGTTGCTTGCGTAACCAATGAGATGATTTTTCAACAGTAGAGACTACTATGCGCCTTCACGCCAAGAGAAGACAGGAGTTTGGATGGTGCGATGTGTCTGCATCAGTTTTATTCATGCACTGTTGTGGTTACTGAAATTATGGTATACAAAAGCTTGTAAAGAAATAAAATTAATTTAAACCTGATATATTGTGTGTGTGTGTGTGTGTGTGTGTGTGTGTGTGTGTGTGTGTGTGTGTGTGTGTGTGTGTGTGTGTGTGTGTGTGTGTGTGTGTGTGTGTGTGTGTGTGTGTGTGTGTGTGTGTGTGTGTGTGTGTGTGTGTGTGTGTTTGTTTGTGTGCGTGTGCGTGTGTGTAAAGAGTAACTTTATTGATCCCAGAGGGAAATTAAGGAAGGTTTGTGTGTGCATGTGCGTGTGTGTTCCCTGGGCCCAAGATTACAGAGGGGCCCACTTTGGCCATATCTATCTTGCTGAAGAAATTACAATATTTTGGGCAAAGAAGGTCTAAGTAATGCGAAGACTCACTCTCATTGGTTCCCACCGTACCATATCAATTGTGCTGTTCCACCATAGGGGGTGATCATGGGCAAGGGATGAATGGGAAATATGAATGGCAGTCATTGGCGCTAAATGGCTTAAATATATTTTGCTCCAATCTCAAGTCTTCAATCTCATTTAAACAGCATGCCTGGCAGCATGTGTGTCTCAAAATCTACACAATCATTTGAAAATGCTGTTTAACTCCCTCGCGGTGTGAATGTTTTCATTCTAGAATACCAACAGTCAATACAAATATTAAATAACCAATTGCTTGAAGAAGGTCAGTAGACCGAAACGTCGTAGTAAACCATGCAAATGTGAACAGTGTGCGGGAGCTTTCTTTACTTTAACTATTATTAGTTAAAAGTCTTAGATCCCACTAACATTGAATGTAGCCTATGCATTAACATGGCAGTAGGAATGTACGCTAGGCCTACTAATAAATGGATGCAGGAGTACAACAGCAACCAACCAAACGTACCGTCCTGGTCTCTGGGCCAACACAAGCAAACGTCTTCCACTGACTGGGGCTAGTGTAGTAGGCTATATAGCCATGAGCCCTCATCATACTGGTTCTCCACCGAGTGCACACAGTGGGGGAAAATCTCCAAATAGGCTAATAACATAGTCGTCTAAAGTACATGCACTAAGTGGGAAAGTAAGTCCAAACAGAACAGTTTGATTGGAACTTCAAGGTCGCATTAAACTTGAAGATCGTCCATGTTTGATCAAATATGGGGAAATATTTCACTGTGGGAACCTATGGCAATGTCTAGATCAGACCTGTTCAAAAGGCAGCCCTGGGGCCAGATGTGACCCTTGGACGGCAAGGTTTCGGCTCAGCACAAGGTCAGAAAAATGAAGACAAATACAGTATGTCACAGAAGTGAGTACACCACTCACATTTTTGCAGATTTGTAAGTATATCTTTTCATAGGACAAAAATTATAGAGGTTATACTCTCCTTAGGATTTCAGTCAAATCTCACACACATCTCTACTCACGATGTAAAAGTTCAATGTAAGGCAAGGATGAAACACACACCGATGACCGCCCTTTTAATTTTGAGACGTGTCGGGAAAACACGGCCCCTTCTCAAACACTCACTAGTAGAGAAGAGTAGTAGAGTAGAGTATCATTTATTGATCCCGAGGGAAATTAAGGTGTGGTCCACTACGTGATCCATTACGTTAACAGGATGATTTTAATTCCAAAATAATAATTCCGAATGAAATAGTTCAGTCCAGTTTACTTTGGTATTTTCTTTAATTCCGAATTAAGAGGTGTTTAAATGATGGAATTAATCTTTACTCAGAATTAAAGTCAGTTAATTCCAGATTAAATGTCTAATGTAAATGTAGCAACTTTCCACAGGATTTTAACCTGGGGTGTACTCACTATTGTAGGTTTATGTTCAAACGTTATTGGCTGTAGGCCTATTTTGATTTTTTGTGAGTGAACAACAAATTTAAGCGGTTAAATATGTTGTCAACAGGTTACAGTTATTGAACAAGAAATTTCACTTCGACACAAAATGATTAGTAACGTCGTTGTCAGCTCAAATGAATTCTGTGTGGCTGCTTTAGGCACCCATGTTGCATTCATGTTGTCTACTTACTGTACAAATCTGCAAAAAATACGAGGGGTGTACTCACTTCTGTGACATAGGCTACTGTACGCTATGTGTGGTAGGCTATCTGGCCGTGCATAATTTGCGATCACTAACACTTAACCCCTTAGCGCAGAGCCTATGTTATAACCTTACTGTCACCGAAATTGTAAAGGCTGTGTCTTAATCTGTTAGTTAAGGCTCTCTGTACTGTCATAGCAATGTTGTTATGATGTAGTTGAGTATTTTCAGCAAATAATGAATAGGCCCGCGGGCGACCCCATTTGGGTTCGGTTGGGGAGATCTCTCCTATTCCTTCACATGAGAGTGAAATCATGAGTGTGAAAACTGAAACAGTCTCATAAAATTGACCATCACAAGGTATAAAGAAGCGAATATCTGTTCTGTCGCCGTACATTCGATTGAGACTTCTTTGGAGAAATTTGGACGTGGGGGGCTGCGTGACGTCACAGATCAGAAAATGTATTTGTAAAATACTCAAAAGCTTTAAGCAGGCCTAATTAAACCTGGTCGCAAAGTATAACTTGTCAGGACTCATAAGCGAACCACACTGAGACCTCGTCAATAAAGGTCTCAGTACAGTTCACTTCCAAGAGGTCTGGGTACACTTTGAAGCCTTCACATATGCACCGAAAATGCTGAGCCACAGTTCTGAGTTCACTTAAATGGCTGAAAGGGACCAGGTGTGAAAGCCCTGGATGGATTCCAATCTGTGTGTACTCCCATCTTCCCTTGCTCACTTGCCTGCTTATGACCTCATGATGATGTCACTGACGACAGAAAATTAACTCAATATCTTGCAAAAGCAATTCTAATGTCATTTTCTCATTTGCAATCAGGATGGTGAATGAAAAACACTCCCCCAAAAGTTGTTGTGCCTAGGCTGACAACTGGGTAACTTCTTTGTTTTCTACACGGAGGCGGGGCAAGGCCACAACCACAATTGGAGGACGGAAGTCTGCATATTGGAATGCCATGCAAATGGTAGGGCACTCGTTTGCTATGCGGCCAACCCGAGTTCGACTCTCGGCCCGGGTCCTTTGCTGACACTTCCCCATCTCACTCTGCGCACTCACTTCCTGTCACTACCTTCACTATCCTGTCAGATAAAGGCAATAGGCTCGTTCGTGACGAAGCAGTAAGATTTTTGCTAGGCAGTGGGCATGCGCACTTTGCCAGTTTGATGCATTCTGTTTCTAACCAGAATGCATCAAACTGGCAAAGTGCGCATGCCCACTGCCTAGCAAAAATCTTACTGCTTCGTCACGAACAAGCCTAATAAAAAGCCCATTCCCCCTAAAAAATCCAGTATGTCATCACCACTGATTACTGATGGACTTTTTTTCCCGGATTTCTCATCGGATTGTTTAAGGCTGATCTCTTTTTTTCATCGTTGTCTGTAATACAGAAATACTCCATATTAAATGAAATACTACTAAGTTGTAACTACTTGGGAGTGCTGATGCTGATTGAGGAGACATCATTAAAAAACTGAAAGGAAAGTAATATGTTCTTGTAGAAGGTGCATTCTATTTTACTTCTCTGTCCATATCCAAGCACATTAGCATAAGCAAATATGCACACCATAACCACTGTTGGTGGTAAGTGTGTAAATGTTGAGGCAAGAGAGAGAGAGAGAGGGAGAGAGAGAGAGAGAGAGAGAGAGAGAGAGAGAGAGAGAGAGAGAGAGAGAGAGAGAGAGAGACAGAGACAGAGACAGAGACAGAGACAGAGAGAGAGAGAAGTGTCAACATCATGGAACCGCTTTTACTGCAATGATGTTTCAGCACAAAGACCACATCACTCCAAAAGAATGAAAAGCTTTATTTTTCTTAAAGGTGCTTCCTATATGTCCTCATCTCTTCACTGCTTTTTGCAAATCATCTCATTGGTAACAGCAGTAAGGCAGGCCACCATTGTGACAAACTCTGTGAAGTCAACGGTTCCACTGCCATCTTGGTCCAGGCCTTTGAAGATCTCATCTGTGATTTTTGGGTCCTTTGCATTCTAAAGGAATGAATAAGAACATGGCTGTCAATTCCGTTATATGTGAACACTCCAAAGACACAGTTACTGTAGAATATGTATCTTGCACTGCATAACACTTCGGTAATCGTTGCTTTAGTACTATTTTCACAATGTAAAAATCTATAAATGTTACAATTAAAAGCACAGTATACACTTTGGCAAATACATCACAGATTACACAAAATGAACATATAGACAGAGAGATAGCCCATCAACATCCAAACAGGTACAGTATGTTTATATTGTATGTTTACAGAGGGTCTACTGATAGTGAACAAAGACAATGGTTATGATGAACCAAGTGTTAGTAGGCTATCAATTGGTTAGTAAGTGATAAGTCAGAGATCTCCCCCATAACAACAGCAATTTCCTACAGCAATTTCCCCTATCCACCTCCTCCATAAGTGAGGTGCCCTGAGTATGGTACACTGCTCCCTTGGGGGGGTGTCTGGTGGTGGGCCTGACCCCTTGCACGGGTTCGGCCTAATGCAATGTTGCTGTGTGCTTTGCGTGCCGTGGTGTGGTGTGCTCCGTCAATGACTTTCTCGGTAGGACTTTCACTCACCCCCAGCATGCCTTTAAACTCCTTATCCAGGAGCCCCTTCAGCTCAGCCTTGTTGAGGAGCTGGTCGTCACCAGCATGTTGGTGGAAGACCCCAATGAGTGCGGCCATGGCATTCTGAAGTGCAGACATGATGACTGTAGAGAGGAGTGCAGAGTGAGTCAAAGAGTGAGTCAAAAACTTCTTTGCCAAGTTCGGTAGTTACTGTAGGGTGTGTATACATGGGTTCTCCATGTTTATCAACACAGTGATATGAGTAGGGGCAAGACACTGGCAGCCAACCATGTGAGCTAATTTTTTGACCAACAGCGGTTTCCGACAATCAGAGATTGAGTTGTGCGCAGCTAGGTTCGCACAGTCAGGTTATGAACAAAATGTTGTATAGTTCACTCGCCCTCATTGTTTTACAATCACTTCTTTCACACCGCAGTATGTAAAACGAGTTTGTCTGACATTGTATTTCAGGAGCCTTGTGTGATTGTCAGTATGGTGAGGTTGAGCTGGAGACACACCCTAGCTGTAAAAATACTTCTCTTTGTATCAGTTCAACTGAGCGTGTGGGCTCACTTGAGCGACAGGAAGCGTATAAACACTGTGCACACAGTCAGCATTTGGGAATGTTTGAAAGTATTTGATCCCTGTTGCAAGCTACGTAGCTGAAAATTGGGTCTGTTCTGGACCATGCCAAAATAAATCTTCTTTCTTCTATCTTTGTGGTAAACCAAACTTAAAAATGCAGAACCTCAGGCTGTGGTTGGTATGGTTACTCAATAACAACTCCAACGAATGCCCTCCATGTATTTGAGCATTAATCAACACATTTCCTCTATTTAATTTCAACATTAATCGACAACAGTCAGTTAAGTCAAGCTCATTAGTACATTTTGACAGCAGAACTCAACTCACCAGTGAAAGATGTTAGTGCTGATCTGATGTCAGGGAAGAGAGAGTGAGGAAGGAGGGAGAGCAGTGAAGGAAAGCGGAACAAGGCATGTCTTTAATACTGCGCCTCGCCCACTTTGTTTAAACACTTGTTTATTCGGCCAGAGGAGACCTCATGACTCACGCACCCAGAGTGACTCACTCGCCCATTCACTCAACCGCCAGAAATGGGCGAGGAGACTGGAGAGTACAGGGGGCAGGCCTGCCGACAGGGGGGGGGGTTGGGGGGCAGACACAAAGGGGTATGTTGTCCCTGGGCCCAGGGAGATAGGGGCCCCTGAATTGGGTCCCCATTACATTGTATGTATTGGGTAGGGGGCCCTTTCAGATGACTTTGTCCCGAGCGCAGGAAAAGCTGTCAGCAGCCCTGCAGGGGGATTGGTTGAAAAGGAGCATGCAAAATAAGATGTCTATCTACTTGTAAGAAAAGGTGTGTACCTGCACACGTAACAAAAAATGCAGTGTTAACTCAACACTTAGAGAGTACTCTAGGGCCAAATAAGCTACACTCTGGAAGATGTAAAACCGACTATCTAAGTGTTGAATCAACACTGCGGTTTTACTGTGTGCTGCATGTTCCTGTTACTTGATCCTGCCAGAAACCAGCTTGTGAGCCCTGTGTTTAAGCATGTCATATCTTATGTAGTTTATTTCCCAAATGTATGCTGCCATTGGTATCATTTTTCATATTTAACATTACCATCATCCTGTTTCTTTTCATTTGGGAAAAATACACTTTTCATTTAACCTGATTTACAGCGGGGGCGCTCCCAGGCAAGAGTCAGGTAACTTTTCATTGGCCATAGGGCCGAAACTTGCTGTTCTGGTCAGACCAGTTAGTTTATAACTTAATGAATATTCATGAACTGATCAAATTTGTGAATGGGCAGCACACATTTTTGAAAATGGTTGTCTAAAACTTAGGCTTACTACCGTTGAATGAATGAATAAATGAATGACTGAATGACTGAATGAGTGAATGAATGAATGAATGAATGAATGAATGAATGAATGAGTGAATGAATGAATGAATGAATGAATGAATGAATGAATGAATGAACTATGAATGATATGTCACTGTGCATATCACTTTTTTGTTTACTTTGTGCAATATTTTGAGACTTTGGCAGCTATACGACGTTTATCAGTAAACCTGCAAACTCCCCATGCCAATAAACCAAGAGAACTTCCCTGCTGGCAATCCGAACTTAACTGATGGGCTAATGGCAGACACACCTATGCTGCCAGTTGCTATGGCATTGCTTACAGAGTCAATATTGCTTCAGGTAGTTTACAATGCACGACTGTTGACCCACGTAGGCCTACTCATTATCATTTGTTTTTTGTTGTAAATTGGGAAATGTGGTCACAAAGGATAGGCACTGTAGCAGCAACTACATTTCCCTAAGTGGGGGACTACTGTATAAGTTCTCATCGTCATGAATACTGTTCAATTTGCTTTCCAATTTAATAGTAAACTTCAGTAAATTGTTATGTGCCATTGTTCATCCATTTCTGAGGCCGAGGAGAGAAAATAATACAAACGATTCTCTGTGGACAGTAAGCCTATTTTAGGTTAACCCTTGTTGCACAGTCAGCTAACAAAAAAAATCCATCTCTGCATGAATGACCTGATTTACTGAGAATATATAATTTCTTTCAAACAAGTTTGTGCTAAAGCTGACACTGTTCATGGATGGTTGTGAGCTGAACTGGACTGATAGTGCCATCTACTGGACAGTGTTAGCTGGTGGTGGTACGCATGTTGAGTCCTGTTGTGGTTCTCACACACATTCCCACACTTTACAGTGCACTGCTGCCACTCCAAAATTGGCTGAAAGGGGACCAAGATTTTGTCCCCCATTATATTTATTAGGTGGGGATGCCTTTCAGATGACTTTGCCCCGGGCCCAGCAAAAAGCTGTCAGCTGCCCTGCGCCATAGTCATGAGTCTGTTCCTGTGAGCATTTGATCAAAAGCATGCACATTCATGGGGGCGCGGTGGCTCAATGAGCTAAGACCGCACACCATTACACCGATGACCCCAGTTCATTTCCGGCTTGAGGTCCTATGCCAGAGGTGGGCAAACTCGGGTCCAGGGGCCACATGCGGCCCTCTGAGTAATTTCATCTGGACCGCAGAGTCCTATACCCAACATTCTTAAAATGACTAGTGATTTCAGATTTGCCTAATATAGCCTATATAAACTACTCTATTCATCTAAATGTATTTCATTAAAATGTAGGGCTAAAACAAGAACAAATTAGGCTATGTCAGTGCACATTATTTCTTGTTAATGACACATAGGTCCTACAATTTGACTGTGATATCTGGCACTTGGGTCAATAATCAAAACGCAACACCTGCATAACCACTCTATTCGGGTGTTTTGGTAGGCCTATTTGTAGGCCCTACCTCATTTTCACCTGTTGTTCATTAGCCTACATTTGCACAATTGTGGGTGAAATGGATACACCACTGTGACTGCAGCTATCACAGAAGTTTGAATAGGCTATTTTACTCAATCAAACTTGCATTTTACTTTACTGCATCAAACTTGCATTGTGTTAACAATACGGATAGGTCTATGAGTGTGCAGGATAGCTCCCTCAAGGACCTCAAGGAGGATGTTTTTTCCCCTGAATGAAGTGAAAACCGTGAGGAAGGAAAAAGAGTTAACCGTAAAAGGCATTCTGCTGAGTGCAATCAGTAAGCAACATTTGAAGCATCACGCAATCACCGACAACACCACTTTCCCCTGTTTTAGTGGAGAATGTCTGCGATTGTTCGTCTGGTTTGAGGAACAGTGGTGAGGGAGACGCAGTTAGCCGCCCCTACAGTACGGACAGGGTACTGAAGCTGTAGCACATTCACTTCCGGGATAATTTTCCACCTGCTTCTCTCTCTACGCTTGTGCCGTGGCAATCTGAACATTGAACTACATCTCCCATGATGCCAAGGCTATGTTGTGTCATGGTGAAGACGCTAAAGGCACGAAGGGCGATCTAGGGTTTCCTAGACATTTCTGGTTCAGTGGCTGATAAAGTCGAGTTAACCTTTATAGCTGATGTTGTGTTAAGGAACGTAACAAGGAGGGGAAAGGGGGGTTAAAGAAAAAATGGCCGATATCGTCGAGGATTATGGAATTAATGCTAATTCCCCCTCACCGCAGTGCTCGCCCTCTCCTAACGGGACTAACGTGTGCGTCGACTCTGCGCCCGGTGACGGGATTGAACCTATAGCCACCATTGTAACGGCAGGCCCTCGGGTTGTCCGGATTGTAAAGTCAGACTCAGGTTATGGCTTCAATGTGCGAGGACAAGTCAGCGAAGGAGGGCAGCTTCGAAGTATCAATGGAGAATTGTATGCGCCTCTCCAACATGTCAGCGCTGTTTTGCCAGGTGGCGCAGCAGACAGAGCGGGCATCTCAAAGGGTGATCGCATTCTTGAGGTGTAAGTCATTCTGTCAAGTTCAGCCCAACAGTTATCCGTTTATTTGGAATAGCATTGGCACGTTGGTTTGTGGGATTGTGTCAGTGGTGTTCGTGCCGTTGTGTTGTGCTCTCTCCTGTCAAAGTTGCCTGTTCAGCATATAGGCATTGATGGCATTAGTCTGGTGGTAGGCTATAGAATCAGTCGCCATATAGCCTACGATGATCAGATGAGCTGATCCTGTTTTATATCGTGTAGGCCTATGTCCAGCTTTGGCAAAAGCAGTAGGGCCTAACCTACTCCATATGTTTGGCTGTCTAATGTAGGGAAGCCAAGCATCAACCCCTGTGTTTCGTGGCTCTTCTTAAGACTCACTCGTCCACGATTCATAGCCTAGTCACCATCTCCAATCCCCATCGATGGACGTTTAATTAAAGATTTAAAGATAGGATGGGGTCCTTTACAGACCTACAGCTAATTTCACTGTATGAGGGAACAGAAGAGAGAGGCTGCTCAGAGAGAGAAGAGAGAGGCTGCTCACTGAAGCCTCCGCTGCTCCTTGTGCGAGCTGATGACCGGCTACACCAGAGGATGCTGCCAAGTGCCAATTCTACTGTCAACAGCGCATCTCACTAAAAGTCATGCATGCTCTTGAATATTAGTGTATTGTAGTGTTAGATTGGTTGGTTAGCCGTTGCTGTTTAAATATTTAGATAATCATCAACATACATTAAGTGGTGACGTGCATATCGGTCTATTCCTGAACATGTTTGTGTATTGCTGGGCTTTTTACATGTCTGGCTCGTGTGTCAGGCAGATGCATCGCTGTTGTTGGTATGCATAGGATCACCCCAGTGATGGTGGGATGTGTTGCCATGGAGGAGGGCTGACTGTCTCTGTTGTGTCATTTGGAAAAGGGGGAATCTCATCTGTTTGCGGGCAATGAATATACTGAGCATCACTTTTCAGCTATACCAAATCAGTCTACATAGACCAATCTTCTTCAGTTTCAGGCCTGATCTCCTAGATGATTAAATGCAGGTAGTCGTTATGTTTTGTTTACAATTAGGCCTAGAGATATTACGTTACAGTGGCATATGGTTATGTTATGATGGTAAAACTCTTGATGTTAGAAGTGAACTTCATCAGTTCCTCAATGTAGAAGAAAGATATGCATAGCAGTGAAGATACAATCCACAATACAGGAGCGTAGATATAAAGCTGTGAAAAAAACTCAAAATGAACATAGAGAGGAGGCTTAAGAGATTTGCAAAGGACAATAGAAGATGAAAGACATAACATCTCAGAAGACTAATGTACCTTTGTGCAGATCCTCTGTTATAACTTGACTGCCAAATTTGAATGACCAAGTCTTAATATGTCATTTAAGACTCATACTTAATGTCACATCATTGTTGTTACAGGGAGGGGGGTAACTTTGGCTTGGCCAGGTACAAAGTCATCTGAAAGGGCCTCCCATTCAATACATACAATGATAGCTCGATTCTGGGGCCACTCTCTCCCCGGCCTGGGACAACTGACCCCTTTGTTCCCCCCTGTGGGCTGCCTTTGTTATTACAGTAAAATAGCAACTTTGAGTGTCATGAAAAGCGCTATTGAAAATGTACAGTATATATTATTGTTATTGTTATGTGTTTTAAGCTAAGAGTGAGTAGGCCCATCGACAGGCCCATCTACAGTAAGAGACTGTCATATCATAAGGCCCGTAGTGGGGTAAGGCAGTGGACCCCAACCTTTTTTGTCTTGCGTACCCCCTAAGCCTTTTTGTCATACCATGAGTACCCCCTCACTCATGCTCTATATCCCAATGTGACTATGCTCCATACATTTTTTTCATTTTTCCAAGTACCCCCTGCAGTGTGCTCGCGTACCCCTAGTGGTACACGTACCCCTGGTTGGGAAACACTGGGGTAAGGTGATTTGGTGCAAGAAGAGAGTTCATATCCTCACCACTAGGCATATGAGGGATGTGAGTCAATCTCCATCATGACACCTGAAATTGTTATCGTATTTATCGAAGAAAAAAAGCGGTAGCACTTTATTTTTTCGGTTTCTTTTTTAGTGTACCAACAAGAATTAACATGTAATATTATGTTATGACACTGGACTTGCCTCGACTTAACGTATTTGCTACAGTACAGTGCAAGTGCATAATGTTTAAAGCTGTTACATACTTTGTTACACTCTACTGAATTACTGTGACTAGGAGTATTACCAGCTGACAGTTGTAAACATAACATGTTGTATAATGCTGTCTTTTTAAATACTATATTATTAACCTTTCAGCTTAATATATTATTAACGTTTCTTTAAGTTTTCTCTTCTTTTATGCCTTTGACTCTTGTCTGGCAGCAACGAGGCAAGCGCTTTGGTGGTTTGGAATGCAGGCTTATGGCAAAAAGCTTTTCTCTGAGGTTCTCCGTAGCCTCTTACTGCAGATGGGGCCGTCTACGGGCCTATTCACTTTTTGCTGCAAACACTCAGGAACATCATAACAGCATGGCTATGACAATGCAGAGAGCCTTCAGTAACCAGTTAAGACTTGGTCACTACCATTTTGGTGACAATAAGGTTATAACAGAGGCCCTGAATTAAGGGTTGAAATGAAGGGTTACCGTACTCACTCAGTGAGTCCCACAGTGCTTGTGTGACGGAGGCCAACTAACAGAGTGTGGCGTGGAACATTAGTAAACCTCTCTCCCGAAGCCTCAATAGCAGGCGCGGAGTGGCCGTCGGGAGATCGGGGACTTGTCCCGGTGGGCCGCGGCCGTGAAATGTAATAATGCGGCCGCGCTGCTTTCCCAACCGGCCCTGAAGTTTAGAGATAGTTCTTACAAGCACTGACTTCTCACCTTCCACTTCCCTATACAGAACTTGAGCTGACTAGCCAGTATTTATACCGTATACCAGACGGCAATACCTCACTGACGGTGTCAAACAGTAAATTGGCCACACCCCTTCTCTACTGATAATTTTCATACTCCGTAGATCGCGGAAGTTTACAAGATCTTAGTAACACAGTTTCGTTTTCAGTATTTGAAGAACCTGTGATAGGTATATTGGTTACCAAAGGATGGAAATATGAATAAATTATGATTTATTTTCCGATTTCCACACGACTGTTACAGTTTACAGTCTTTCCAGTCCTGATTCACTTGCTCTGTGGTTATTGACTTGGGTTACGAACAGACTCCACCAAGTGGTAAGGAAGATAACTGCACCTAACAGAAGCAAGATAACTGCACCTAACAGAAGCAATGGGTTTTGTTTTGATTTGTTAGACCTACCAGTATATCTCCTTATAGTCGAAATAATATTATTATCATACATATATTTATATGTGGTACATTTAGGATGTAGCCTATGTCTGAAGAAATGGAACAAAATAATTACCACACAAGATTCTGATGTGACCAGTGCTGGGTGTGTAGGCTAATAAGCTGTGGATTAAAGTAGAGTGATTGCAAGAAACAAAGACATTTGCTGCGAGAAGACAGCGTTTTAAGGTAGGCCTACACCGTTTGGTTATACATTTTGTTGACTTATGGTTGTGGTTTGACTATTTGCTGCATGGTGGGTTTATTGCACAATGTAGACAGACTTTTTGTAAGCTATAGGCTACTATACTATATTTTGTAAGCCTACTCTTCTAAAAATCCCCACACCCAAAACTTTGTGCCCATGCTCATCCTGTCTTCCTTAAACGATATTTCAATTTCAAACTGTCAAAATGACAGTGGAGTGCACATTTGCATGGAACAGTAGCGTGATGTAGCCTAACCTAGGCCTATGAATGCTTTGGACTGTGATGATGGCTCCAGTGGTGTAGTCTACTTTTTGAAGTGGGTATACTGTATATTTGAGCATTTTTTGATGTGTGTATAGTCTACTGTATATATTTGTGCTATTGTAAATAATGGATCAATCAATTTTAAGTGGGTATACTGTAATCCCTGAAATTTTGAAATGGGTGCGTATACCTGCATTTTACGTAGACTACACCACTGGCTGTGCATTTCATCAAGGTGTAGGCTACAATTCTCCACTTCAGGTTGATATTTTGACAACACTAATGTCCACATGTAGTACGACTGCAGATTTCGTGGCTTTCGTCTTTTTGGTTAGGAAACCATGTTCGCTTTGTTTTTCGTTTTTTTAAAGAGGGCCGCCAAGGGGAAAATTCTCCCGGTGGGAAAAGGTGGGCCACTCCGCCCCTGCTCAATAGTATACAGTGCGGTAGCGTTGGGCTATCGGACCGGCCCTTTAGCTCAGCGGTCTCGTACTGTGCCTCCCATTGCCGATGTAGTTGACGAGGTGGTAGGTTTGCGTCCCGGAGGGGGATGATACCGTGCGGGAACACCTCCGTCACGCTTGTAGCATTGTGTGGGGCTACAGGCAAGAAAGTCGGGCCAATGCAAGTGTCCTGTGCTGTCATGTGTGTCTGTTGGTCAATTTGTGGTGCTACGCCACAAAATAGGTCTGTGCATGGGATGGGAAACACTGTCTCTGCTTTTTTTTGCCTTGGCCCCTGCAGAAATGGGGTGATGTGACCGTACTAGGGCATTTGAAATCTCTCTTCTCAGATACTTTGTCTTTTACACTCTTTTATTAAGCCTCCTTTTGTCAATTTGGACTCGCTGTGTACTTTCATTCCCCGCCTGCCTCTTGTCCAGCAGATACGGGGTGAACATAAAGGACATTTTAAATCCTGTTTCAAAAACTACTCTCAGATGCTTTCTTTTACACTCTTATTAAGCCTTCTTTTGATAAGTTCTCTCTCCTCTCCTCTCTCTCTCTCTCTCTCTCTCTCTCTCTCTCTCTCTCTCTCTCTCTCTCTCTCTCTCTCTCTCTCTCTCTCTCTGTCTTTGTCTCTCTCTCTCTCTGTCTCCCCTTTTATCTCCCTCTGCCTCTCGTCTCTGAGCAATGAGTTTTTCATATGCTATACTCTTTCTACTTTATGAACTCCTCTTAATGAAGTCTAATTAAGTCACAATTTTCAGTTTGTAGAGGAAGCGTGCAACACTGCTTCTTCATGGTTTCAACACGTTATTTTGGGCTTTGCTGACGTTTCAACGCTAGGCCTTCATCAGAGCCAGGATGAAGACCTCTGATGAAGTCCTACAGTAGTTTTGGGAACGTCAGCAAGCCAAAAATAAAGTGGTGAAACCCTTAAGAAGCAGTGTGGCTCTCTAGCTCTACCTCCACAAACTGAAAGTTCTGGCATTTTGAGAAACTGCACCTGCAAAAACAAAAGGCCTTTGAGGTGTGCGGGCTCCTCACTGAACTTTGTGGAATAGTCAAGTCTTCATAACTCTGACTTATTCCCTAATTTATAACCCCTTTTCTTCTCATTCGGCAGTAACAGGGTTCAAAATTTCTGACTGGACAGCTTGTATTTTGAAAATAAATGACTACAATTACATCCTCTACCCACAGTACAGCTTCTTAATTCCTAA
This sequence comes from Engraulis encrasicolus, assembly GCF_034702125.1. Lineage (NCBI taxonomy): Eukaryota > Metazoa > Chordata > Actinopteri > Clupeiformes > Engraulidae > Engraulis > Engraulis encrasicolus. The sequence continues at coordinate 44,533,984 of NC_085861.1, forward strand.
TTAAGACTTCATAACTTTGACAGCAGTAACAGGGTTCAAAATTTGTGACTTGACAGCATATGTTTTGAAAATAAATGAGTACAATTACATACTCTACCTACTGTACAGTACATCTTGTTAATTCCTAATTAAGACTTCATAACTTTGACTTATTCTCTAATCCCCCCCCCCCCCACACCCTTTTCTTCTCATTCGGCAGCAATGGGGTGAATGTGGAGGGCGCGACCCACAAGCAGGTGGTGGACCTGATCCGGGCCGGCGAGCGCGAGCTGCGCCTGGCCGTGCTGTCGGCGCCGCAGGCCGAGACGGACAGCCTGGAGGCCACGGACGAGGGCCCGGCTTCCTGCTGCTACGACTACAGTGACAAGCAGGCCGTGCCCATCTCCATCCCCACCTACAAGCACGTGGAGCAGAACGGCGAGAAGTTTGTGGTGGGTATGACAGACACGCGCACACACACACACACACTCACACACACACACACGTGTGCATGTCACACACACACACACACACACACACACACACACACACACACACACACACACACACACACACACACACGCACGTGTGTATGTCTTAAAATAAAGACGAAGAGCCCTCATCTTTATACTCTGACAAGTTTGTTATGGGTTGTCTTCACAGCTGCTGGTGCTATACAGTGGAATAATTGCTCCCACAAGACGTACACGCACACACACACACACACACGCACACACACACACACACACACACACACACACACACACACACACACACACACACACACACACACACACACACACACACACACACACACAGACACACACACAACCGAGGCCAAGGTCACATGTTTAAATGTGTGATTGTGTTCTATTCCATCAAAGATTTTTAACAATTTATGCTCGCTCTTGCCTTGCAGGTGTACAATGTGTACATGGCCGGCAGACAGCTCTGCTCCAAGCGGTACCGAGAGTTTGCCATCCTGAACCAGAACCTGAAGAGGGAGTTTGGCAGCTACATCTTCCCCAAGCTGCCGGGCAAGTGGCCCTTCTCCCTGTCTGAGCAGCAGCTGGACACACGCCGCCGGGGCCTCGAGGAGTACCTGGAGAGAGGTGGGGGATATCACAGACATCATATGGAGTATAGAATTTCTCAAAACCAAAGTTGCTAACTACAGTGGCTACTTTGCTGTTTTCAATGCATTTTCCCATTGGCAACTACCGAAGTTGCTAACAGGCTAACAACTTCCCTTTTGAGAAACTCACCCCTGGTCTAGGAGTACCTGGAGAAAGGTGGGGCATAGCAGACAGACAGATAGCACAGACAGCACAGACAGGCAGGCAGACAGGCAGACAGACAGATGCCTCGAGGAGTACCTGGAGAGTGGTGGGGCATAGCAGACAGGCAAACATATATAGCTAGAGGTGTCAAAAGTAAAAAAATAAAATTAAAAAAAGAAACACAGTTTCCTTCCAACACAAATAACTTATCTGAGTAACCAGTAGACCTGTTATGTATACTTCTCTTACAATCAGCAAACTCTGCACTGATTGGATCAAGTTTGTCCTTGTTAGGTTTTCCGTGTTTTCCAGTAACAACACATTCTATCCATCTCATCAGGTACAATGGAGTAATTGGTGTAACAGCTATGTAATGGCATGTGCTAGTGTTGTAATTACACTACAAAAGTACTTTTACTTTTACTTTTGACACCTCTGGGTATAGCAGACAGACAGGCAGACAACACAGACAGGCAGACTGACGCCCCGAGGAGTACCTGGAGAGAGATGGTGTATTAGCAGACAGACAGGCAGACAACATAGACAGACTGACAACACAGACAGGCAGACTGACAACACAGACAGACAGACAGGCAGACTGACAACACAGACAGACAGGCAGGCAGACCGGCAGACAGACGCCGCAATGGCCGAGGAGATCCTGGAGAGAGGTGGGTAATAGCAGACAGACAGGCAGGCAGACAGACAGACAACACAGACAGACAGACAGACAGACACTCCGAGGAGTTCCTGGAGAGAGGTGGGGTATAGCAGACAGACAGGCAGGCTGGCAGACAGACAGAGAGACAGACAGATGCCCCGAGCAGTACCCGGAGAGAGTGGGGTATAGCAGACAGACAGACAGACTGACAACACAGACAGGCAGGCAGACAGACAGACGCTGCAGGGGCCTTGAGTACCTGGAGAGAGGTGGGGTATAGCTGGCTTAGTCATTCATCTGCCAGGCAGAAAGGTCGGCTGGATGAGTACCTGGAGAAAGGTGGAGGAAAAGCAGACAGACAGATAACACAGACAGGCAGATAGACAGATAGACAGACAGACAGACACCACAGGGGCCTGGAGGTGTCCCTGGAGAGAGGTGAGGAAAATGCAGACAGACAGACAGACAACATAGGCAACAAAAACAGACAGACAGGCTGAGGCGGTACCTGGAGAAGGTTGGGGGCAAAGCAGACAGACAGACAGATAGACACACAACACAAACAGGCAGACAGACAGACACACATTAGACAAACAGAGAACACACAGAGACAGAGAGACAGATAGACAGACTAGTAGACAGACAGACAACATAGACAGACAGACAGACAAACAACGATCATGCTGCAGCGGCCTGAAGGAGCACTTTGATAGAGATAGGGGAAAGCAGACAGACAGACAGACAGACCAAAATGTAGACAGAAAACACAGACAGACTGACAGACAGACAAACGAACAACGAACATGCTGCAGCGGCCTGAAGGAGTATGTTTACAGTAGTGGGGAAAAGCAGACAGACAGGCAGGCCGACATGTAGGCAGACAACACAGACAGGCTGTGGGACTAACTGGAGAGAGGTGGTGGCAAGATGAGGTCAAGTTAAGTCACAGTTATTTTATAGCCCATTTCATACAAAGTACAAAGTGTTATGTTTTAAAAAGAAATTTAAAAAAGCTTTAAAAACAGCTTCATCTTCCTTTGGTGATAGTTATTTAGTTATTTACTATCTATAATACAATAGGCCTTCTACACAATATTTTTTCTTCTCTTTCTCTTTTCTTTTACTCTTTTGCACATTGAATGACAGTTAAGTAAGATAATGCTAAAATAATATGATAATGTGCGATATAAATAATATTTACCTTGTAGCCTTTAGTTTTTAGCCTCTTTCCTTAGTCTCTAATGTGTCTCTAATTAGTCTCTTATGTGTTTCCTTAAGAAAATGCTTCTAACATCTCTTATGTACCTAACCTCTTTCATGTACCTAATTTGCTTTTTAACATCCTTTTAAATTCTTTACTTATTTTCTGCTTCTGCTTCATCCTTGTGTTGGACATTGTTGCCAGTGTTGCAACTGTACACTGCGCCTAGATGTCTTGCTTATTATCCAATATGCCTTCTTATTATTTAATGTTGCTTTTGTTACCTTGTGTTGGACAATGCTGTCAGTGTTGCAACTGTACACTGCACCTTGATGTCTTTGTTTACTTTCTGCTACTTTTTAATGCATCGTCCTCTTCTTTACTCTGTGTAGGACAATGCTATCAGTGTTGCAACTGTTCACTGTGCTTTACCCTGTCCTTGTTTAAATTGCTCCTTGTAAGTCGCTTTGAACAAAGGCGTCTGCTAAATGCTAATGTAATGTAATGTAATTTACAAAGGGAAGAGGATGATGAACTGTTTACAACGGACTGACAAACTGTTTTACAAGCAGATAGATAGACGGACAGACGGAAGAATTCTGCTCCTAATACTTCCAAACACAGATTAACAGACAAACTGGCTGACACTGCCAAACAAGCAACCAGATAGCTAGGTGAAATCTTCTGTTCTGGGTGTCTGGAGAAACGAGCGGGCCAGATTGACTGACGAGCTGAGACAGACATGACATGACACAATTCTGGAATAGCTTTTTTTAACATTTAGCCTTGATTGGAAATTAGAATATCCCATTATAATTATCAACGCGTACAAAATTCTCAATAATCACAGCTGAGAGCCTACTGTAACTTGATGGTGTCTGTGATACTTCCTTTTTTTCAGATATTTTTATGGGCTTTTTGGGCCTTTATTTCAGATAGGACAGTGAAGGTGCGACAGGAAGTGAGTGTGGAGAGAGATTGGGAAGGGTTGGGTAATGACTCCTCACCACTTATTTGCAGTGCTGAATGAACGTGCTCATGCGCGGAGCCTAACAGTGAGGCTACACTTCGGGGAACAAAAAGCAACATTTCACATTTGCTAGTAGGCTGTCTTTTAGATGTGATTTAGCTAAAGGATTGCCAGAGTAGGCAGTGCAACTATGCTGCCGATTCCCAAATGTAATCTTTTTATGGTTTTTTTTTTATTCTAGTCATAAACTACTATTGATGGGTCTGACCAAAGTACAACAAGTTTTCATGCTAAGGGTGTTAATTACTGGCAACTGAAATAGCGGACGTGTATGTATGAAAAAAATGTCCCGGTCATAATATACCTAGAAATTGATGGAGGTGGAAAGTACTTGTGAAAAAGATAACACTTGTGAGCTTGTCAGCATAAATTCTGAAAGAAAGCTACTAAAAATAACACACACTCTACCTTTAACGACAGATAATGGACTATTGATCTACCTTGCATTCATCAATTTTTATGTTTTCCTCCAGTTTGTTCGGTAAGAGTGATCGGGGAGAGTGACGTCATGCAGGAGTTCCTGTCTGAGTCTGATGAGGTAGGTACGAGTTCTAATGCTTCATTGGACAGAAGAGGTCCCCATGTTTTCGAGGTTTTCATTAAGCAGCTACCGTAAATACAAATTAGTAGTTGGATAGTGTACAGTTAAAATGAATTTGTGTGTGTGTGTGTGTGTGTGTGTGTGTGTGTGTGTGTGTGTGTGTGTGTGTGTGTGTGTGTGTGTGTGTGTGTGTGTGTGTGTGTGTGTGTGTGTGTGTGTGCATGCATGTGTGCATGCGTGTGATTTTCCAGTTAGTTGTTATCTCAGAAGTGACAGGGTCACATAGTTGTCACTTCTTGATTACCACCTTTTTTCTTTTTCCTCAACTGGACAGGGTTTTGTTTTTTTCATTCATTGGGTTGGAGTGGGAATTAAGGCCATTCATACTCTAAGTTTGGTAGCCTAGTATGTACGTAATGATGTTTGTACGTGCTAACCCTCAACATTTTGCATTTTGCCATTAGCAGCACGTGTGAAACATTCCACACTTAGGTGCTGTTTCCACATAGCAGGATTTTTTTTCCCTGGTTAGGTGGAAACGCAACATGGGGATGAAAATAAATACTCCATTGTAACAAATGCGTTTTAGCCCCATAAATAGGATTTTTAAAGCCTGCTTTTTTATATCTGGATTTTAAAAATCTGCTACGTGGAAACGGAAGGCCAAAACCAACCAGGAGAAAACAATATCCAGATTTAAAAATATCCTGCTTCGTGGAAACGGCTCCTTATTCGTAACCTTCTCACACGTAGTAGGGTATGAATCTGCCTTTAGTATTAGTTGGAACACAACAGTTATGTAGAATCTTGTGGTGAGTGAGGAGCCTTTTATCGACACAGTCAGCACAGCATTGCTGGACTTTGTGGCTCTAGGAAATTGAAATCCAGGTCATCCTGAGCTGGCACAACTTCCTGCCCCAGATTTCACCCAGAAATCGGCTTATTTGTCCCCTACCTCCTCATGCCTGTCTCAGACCTCTCCCTGCAGGCAACTCGGGCAGTGACACAGTAAAAAAATGGGGTGTCCATATTTCAGAGTAAACTTACATCAATTCAGAGTTTTTACAACACTGTGAGTCACTGCTAAATTTAATTTAATTACTTTAGCAGTGGAGTCAACAGTCAGAGTAAAATTCTGCAAATGGCCTGTGTAATTTCGACTCTACTCTTAATATTGAGTAGAATTAACTGAAATCTTACACTGACAAAAGAGTTCAAATTAACACACACAGGCCAGTGCTTCCCAAACATTTTTTTTCTGCTGGGACCCCCATTTTGCCCTAAATTTTATTTAGCTAATTCTCCCCAGCCATATTCCAAAAATGTTGGACATATTTCCAATACATTTTGTTTAGCAACCATACAAGTCAATAATGAGTGCGATTATATGCAGTTCAGTATCCCGAATATGAGGCTTATCCCGGTTATGATCATATTCGGGATAAGGTGTATATGAGCACACAGCGTGATATCCCAGTCAACATTCTTGGCCGTAGAATTCTCTTCAAATGCGTGTAGCCTGGATACCAGCAACAGCGTTCTATGGGAAGCCCCTGTATTCGGGATAAGGTGTATACATGCGTCAGTATCCCGGCTTCTTTCGGGATACTCTACCTAGCATATCCCGATTTCTCAGTATCCCGAATAAGGGCTTATTCAGGATACTGAAGTGTTTATATGCTCAAGCACAAATTCGGGATACTTAATATCCCGATCATATTTGGGATACTGAACTGCATGTATACGCACTCACTGTTACTAACCCATTAATGGAATTATGTTCACTGTTAAACAGTGGCTTACAGTCTCCTCGGTCCATGATGCCCCTGCCTGTAGTACCTTCGTGCAGCCATAGAATATTGCAGTTTTGCCCTGAGAGCAAATGAACCGGCCTCTGTGTTAGGGCTGGAAATCACAGCCTCCATGGCGATACGATACGGTATCGATTTCTTAAAGCAGGGATTTGATTATTTTGATACTTAAAGTGGTACTGTCCCATTTTTGGGAGTAAGCTCATATTACACCTCCCCTTGATTTAAATAACTCAAGGATATATGTAATATGAGCTTATTTCCAAAAATGGGACAGTATCACTTTAACACATTGAATACCAGCCGTTTTTTGGAATTTTTGCTGTAGACTCCCAGCCAATTTCATCATTTTTTGTCATTTTTTGAACAGCCACCGAATATTTTGTCTTAAACCTACAGACACATGTCAGGGCTTGTCAGCCCAAAATCTCAGCTGTCTGTATGTTTTTACGATTTGTTCCTAGCGTATTCCATTCCGAAGTTATTCACCTCTAAGCAAACCTTCGTTAAGGGAAATAGCGTTCGAATGGAGAAAAAGCCTTTTTTGTCACGGGTGCGCTCTTTGACTCTCCGAGTTGAAATTGTGGGTCTAAATGCATCTTCACGCCCGAAGAACAACTCCAGTAGCTTCGAAGTAAACTTTTTCGATGCAAAAATCACCTGGTCAGGCTAATTGTTCAGAGCCACATCATCTGAAATGCTAGCTATCTAATGTCACTTGACTGGCAGTTTTCGTTCAGTAGATAAAAGTAGACGTGTACTCACCAAAATTAGCTTACTTCCTACTGTGTTGCATGCTGTTTTTCATTACAACCTTCCATTTTACACCTATCTTGATGACAGCAAAACTCCTTATCCTTCCATCATTGTGTTTAGGAATAGGCTAGCTAGCAAGGCACTGACAGGACATGTTTTGATTCTCTAGGAAGTAACTTGAGACGTGACGTGACGTGACGTGATCAGGAAGTGGTTTGATTCGCTATAATCATGGCTGTAAATTAACCTTTTTCCTCATCAGCCAAAATGGCCAGTAGATGTTGATTTTACTAGCCAAACACATATTGACTAATGGGACAAAGTGGCTAGTAAGATGGCCTTTTCTACCAGCCAAACTGGCTAGTTGGCTGGTGTTAATTTAGAGCCCTGGCTATAATAAAACTCAAATGCTGTGTTTAATAAAATGCACAGATGATGAAATATCCAGATCCTGACTTTGTAGGGGTTTTGACTTTGTAGGAGTTTTCATGATCTATGTCAGTTCTGTTCATCACATTATTACAAAAATCACACAGAATGTGCATTAGAATGTGGATTCAGAATCCATTAAAGAAACGGAAAAACGTATTTTTTACGTTTTGGGAGCTAACGCATGGGAGGCAAAAACGTATTTTCACAAGACTTGGGAGTCAATGTGTTAAGAATTCCCAACGATACGATACGATACGATACGATACAATTCAATTCTATTCGATTTTTCCCAATTGCTTTTGATCTTCTATTATGTTATGGAGCTAGAGCATTGGACAGGGTCTAGTGATTCGATTATTTTTGATCCTTAAGAATGTCCCACGATACGATGCGATTCGATTAAATCGCCGGCCGATACATCGATACATTTCGATAATTATTTACAGTACACCCCTACTCTGTTGACAGAGTTATACTGGTAAAATATGTAATGCCCTACAATGGCTGCCAGAACACTACAGGCTGAACATGTTGTACTGACAAACTATGTGCACACATCGCCATATTACAGTGATGTGTTATTACAAAGCGTGCATGTGCCCGTGTGCATGTGTGTGTGTGACCCTTACTGAAGAAGTCAGATTTCTTTGGATACTTTCTCAGGCAAAATAAAGTAAAGCCATGCAAGAACAAAACAAGCAATACTTTAACCCAGTAAGACCCG
>NC_085861.1:44547398-44644898 GCF_034702125.1 Engraulis encrasicolus
ACGCATCAGTTTTAGTTGGTGCTGTCAGATGTCCAGGGGGAAAAAAACGGAGAATTCCTGTTTAGACTGTCACAGGATGAGACTGTCATGATTGTTCTTACATGCTCTTTTACATAGACCTGTCATTCAAATTGAAAGCTAAACTACAAAATAGAACAAGAAACAAAACTTCCATGTGTATTATAAAAGTGTGCATGTTGACAGTACAGAAATGATTTTAGGCCCCTCTGCTTCCCCTGTGCAGAATCAAGTCATTGCGTTTGAGTGGAGTGAGATGCAGCGCTGGGACACAGACGAGGAGGGTATGGCTTTCTGCTTTGAGTACGCGCGCGGGGAGAAGAAACCTCGATGGGTCAAGATCTTCACACCCTATGTAAGGCTCACGTTTCATGGAATCACTCACCACTGCACATGCAAAGTGTCATTTCATCCCCCTGAACTTTGCAGTCATCTGGGTCACAATAGTCCATGAGCCAGACCGCCGATCGCAATCGAAAGGGTGGGCAAAGTCTTGTTGGTATTTTAATATTGATATATATGTCTAGTTTATGAATTGGTATGATAACCTTTGCAGAACAGTAGCTTTATCATATTTATCATGCATTTCTTATTTGAACCATTTTACACTAAAAACGCCTAGGCTAATTTGCTAATATCTTGATAAATTGAAAGTAAAAATGACTGTGAGGTAAATATATTTATAGGAAAAGTTGTTCTACAAAATTCTTAGATAGTTTAAAGGGCACGTTACACAGATTTCCCACTTAATTTAGTTCAGGCCCCCATTTTCACTGACTTTTCATTAAAAAATTAGTGTTTATTTCCCAAGCGAGAAAATACTGGTAGATTGGGTACAAAAATACAACAATTTTCCCAGTTTATCATCTACATTACAATACAGGTGGGTTTTGTATTACAAGTTTTCTTGAAAGTTGTGTTTCATTATCCACACAAAGTGTAATGTACTTAAATGTGAGCTATTTTACATACACAACCAAATTTGATATGTAGACAAAGACCTATTGGATGAAGCAGAGACTGCACTCTTTACATAGACTAAGGATAAAGTCACTTTTTTTACCATGCTGTTGTTGAGAGTGTACTACACTATACAATCCAGTGGCATGCAAAGACATTTTGGGGGGCAGGTGCTCAAGGTGGGGACGGGGGGCATGTGGAACTTCCAGTTGCCTTGCCAGAGCAGGAGTGGGGAGCCGTTTTCATTCGAGGGCCACTTCAATTTTTATAAAGGGCTGTACTATGAACACAAACCAGGATTTCCCCCTGCAGTTAGGCCTATATTGAAGGTGGACACCTTCACAACAGACCTCACCTTCACTAGGTCCCCTGAAAACATAACTTAATTGTATTGCAAATTAAATTTCTAACAGTTCTTTACAAAACATGTCATATTCCATGTGAAACGGCATAAGATTAAAATTACATCAGGGGCCGTAAACGGCCCTTGAGACATAAGTTAGAGTCCCCACCCTTCTATTATGCTATGTTAGATCAAGGTGAATTGTCACATGCTTTTGATCTCAAGAATCGTTACCATAGATGATCATGCCAATATGGACCACATTGTGACAAAAAAAGAAAAAAATGGAACTTAAAAAAAGGCCTTTTTTCGTCCAGTACGGCAAAGGGGCTGTTGCTTTAGAACCACCAAGTCCGTTCCTAGATCTGTGCATGCCAATGATGCAATCACTTGTGTTTGGAAATAGTAAAAATAAAGTCCCAAATCAACAGACTGACCCGCTCTGCACTTAAAGTAGGAGGGGTGAGGGATCACCTCACCTTCAAAGCCTTCCGAGTCCAGAGAGCAGGCCAGTAATGGGGAATAACAGATTACATGTTTCACGATTACATTATTAAGAATAAAAAAATGATGAGTTACATTCCCTTACAGTTGCTGCTTCAGTGTCTGGTAATGAAAGTACATTTACTATGTGAAAATAAGTGATGGTTTCTAGATTCACATGTTATGCTATTCTAAAATTTTGATCATTCCACACATTACCTAGCCTGGGAGTACCCATGCTGCCTTGCACGTTCTTTTCGAACTGCTAGACGATATAGTCTGGTGTTTGCCGCCAGACAACACATTACCAGAAACCCAGAGAAAACACATAATGTGCATGTGTGTTGGTGTGGCATTGGCTGTGTGTCTGTGCCTGACAGATGCAGTGGACAGCATGAGTCTGCTTGCATTTGTCTCCTTCTGCTCAGTTATCTACCTTCATCTGGCTGTCCCTGCTGGTAACTCTTATAATATTGTCTTCGGCTGAGTTTCTCAAAAACACTTAAGTAGTAATAAGTAGTACTTAAGTACAGTATACTGACAAGGCGCCACCTCATACAAAAGTTCCATAGCCTCCAGGGATGGAAAGTAACTAATTACATTTACTCAAATTATTGTAATTGAGTACTTTGATGAGTAACTGAGTCCAAAGTAGTTATTAAAATAGGTGATTTTACTTCTACCCAAATTACAGTTTGGCCAAAGTATTTTACTTACATTTGAATCTACCTTGAGGTCTGAGTAAATTCTGAGGTAGGCAAAATTGAAATAAAGGGGAAAATCTGTCAGACATGAAGGGAAATTGTGTGTTTTTACCATTTAACATAAATTATATATTTTGGACTAATCTATTGGATGACTATCTAGGGCCCGCCGGCCCCATATCATTAGTCCGACAGCCCACAGACGGTACAAAATAGAGTTGCAAGTAACTGGCTGGGAATAGTAGAGCACACACCAAGGACTCAAGCTGAGGGAGTACCTGCGCAGCCTGAAAACAGTTGTTTTAAAATATATACAAGAATTATTGTTTATTAACAAAATTATTCATGAATTTAATCTCACAACTGGCAATTAAATGAAATCCACCAGACTATTTCCTTTGGTAGGCTTCCCAGTCTTTGCAATTTAAGGCCCACGACCCAAACGCAATGAAATCCAGACCCTTAAGTTCAGAGTAATGGGCTGTTGTATGAATGGGCTGACCCTAGCCCTGCAACTTTGCCACACCAGCACACACAGAATTTTGTTGTCACGATCGCCAGGTTATTGGAAGATGACTTGTGCAGAGATAGCTAGAGGTCACGAAGGGTGCTATTGAAGGAAAGCGATATAAAAGCAAACTGAAGGTAACTTTTACTCAAATCACATTTTTATTAAGTATTTTTTTTACTTTTACTTAAGTAGATTTTGAAAGATGTAATTTTACTTTTACTTAATTACATGTTTTAGTATTCTTTCCACCCCTGATAGCCTCCTACTGGAAATGGGCCTGGCGACAGGCCAATTCACTCTTGGCTGAAAACGCTGAACTACATTATAAGAACATTGCTAACATTGCCCAGCGCATGTAATGACTGAGATTGGAAGATAATTACTCTCTACCATGTTGTTAGATGGTCAGCTTAGGTCCCGTGAAATGCGGAACTAAGGGGCGGGACTTACCAAGCTCTATTACCATTTTGGTGACAATAATGACACCAAATAATGACAATATCTGTTATAATAGAGGGACTGCGTTATGGCGTTAAAGGCGGCCGGGGTACACCACATGATGGTTTTCTTGAACTACTTTGTACCCAGTGTGAGTACCACCAAGCCATGAGGTTATGTGATAGGGTATACAGTATCTTTACTTGAAATACTATTTTTCTAATGTAAGGGGGAAGAGGCTAGGGCTACAATAGAAAAGTAAATACAAAAATAATCATAAAAACACAAAAGGATGTGCAGGTCGTGGAAAGCTCAGCCTTAAAGCTCACGATGAGTTCAGAGCTCTTTCAAACTGTTTTTTCATGAGCTGGGACGGGACTGGGAACTGTCCATGGACCTATTCGTGAAGCATTTAGGTGCCAACTCTACATAGCATCGACAAATACGTAGAACATAAATACAGCCCGCTACCAGCTTTTCTGCACTCAGCATGGAGAGTGTGAATCAAGCCAATTTCCACCATGTGATGACTAGTAGTAGTAGTAGTAGTAGTAGTGTGAGGACTACCTCCTCATGCAAACTATGTGTGCCAACTATCAGTCTGGCATCTGGAAAGCAAGTCTTCAGCAGCATCCACAAATCCCAAGCCCACTTGACCATGTCTGGGCCAACGATGAAAATGTCCATCTCACTATACAGTGGATGTGGGGATATTCAGCCCCTGAGGCAGTGTTACAACTGATGTCTTGCAAGTACAGCCATCAATGTAAACTGCTGGATTGCCAATGTCTGAGAAGTAGCTGGAAATGCTGCACAACCTTCTGAAAACTTCAAACATGTGTATATCAGCATGAAGAGGATAATCATGGTGACATATTTACAGATATTTACTAGACTGAGTCAGATCCTGAGGACTGAAATAATGCTCCTTATTTATTCTTGCTGTTGCAGGAAAAGTTAAGAAAAAAAAGATTTCATATGTTGTCATTTTTATCACATTTTGTCAATCACATATTGCTTTGGTGATTATATTAGGTCAATTGGTATGGTCTAACAACCTCTTTAGGGTCTTGATTGAATGGAAAGCATCCCTGAGGAAATGTAGGCACCCTGTGTGGTCAACAAACTGCATAATAGCAAAAAACAATACAGTTTTCACATTTCCGTTTTACTGGTCCACCATTTCAATGCATGATCATTCACTAACTACCTGTTTGCAATGGTTATCATGCCATGTTAATGTACAGTATGGTTATCACATGTTAGTATTTGTTTGTTCATTATGTTTTTTGTTTTTGTTTTACTGTTGGGGGAAATGTAATAATAATAAGCTTAATAAAAACAAAAACGAATTTCATATTTTATCACATTTTGTCATTCACATATTGCTGAGGTGATTCTATTAGCCTATTAGTGTGGTCTAACAACTCCTGTAGGGTCCTGATAGAAGGGAAAGCATCCCTGGGGTCATTTAAGCACCCTGTGTGGTCAACAAACTACATAATAACAAAGAGCCACAATACCGATTTTTCACATTTCCATTTTACTGGTCCACCATTTCAACACATGATAACTACCAAAAAGCTACCTGTTTGCAATGGTTATCATGCCAAACTGTTAACTTGAGATGTCCAAGAAGTCAAAAAAACAGATTAGAACTTGCCCACCCGTTCGATTGCGAGAGGTCAATTTTTGGCTTCTGGCTCAAGGCCTACAAGGGACGGGAGTAACTCTGCTCCTCTCTGGAGAGTTGGCCATAGGGTGATGAGGGTCCTTATTACATACATATGCATACCAGTGAAATCTTATGGCAGGCCTATTCAATTTGAGGCCCAAGGGCCACATGCGGCCCAGAAACGGCCCACATGTGGCCCCCGGCTCTAGCATAATATTGCAGTTTGGATACTGCTGTAGCCTATAACACATCTTTTACATTAAAAATTCAATGTTGTTAAGTTTAAAGTTAGAACAATATGTTTAAAGTGCATAAAACGCGTCTTTACCATGTGATGGCTGAAAATGTGCGGTCCAACTGAACTTTTTGGTTTTGAAATGTGGCGCAACTGAAATTCTAATTGAATAGACTTGCTTTTGGGTGTTTTCACACCTGGTCCCTTTCAGCCATTTAAGTGAACTCAGACCTTTGACTCAGCTTTTTCCATGCGTAGCCCCTTAATGCACGCCGTACCTCCTGTGGCACGCTGTAATAGACATTGAAAGTTAACTACTGTAGTACTACACTACTATGACAGTGCACAGGGCCTTTAGTAATACATTACGACTTGGTCATTGCCATGCTGGTAACAGCTCATTTATAAAGCCGTGTCTTAAGGGGATTTATGTGAACGCTCCAAAGTGTACCCAGACCCCTTGGAAGTGAACCGTTCTGACGTGGTCTCAGTACGGTTGGCTTATGAGTCCTGGCAAGTTACACTTGTGACTAGGTGTAATCACTTTAGAAGAGTACATGACTTGAAGAACGTGTAGCTTTTTATCCAATCGATAACATTTGTTGTTCATGACATTGAAAAACGATTAGGCTACTGTTGGGAGGGGTCAACTCGGTTTTCTGATAACAAGACCAAGACCAAGCCCTACCCAGAGCTTCTGTTCCAACCCCTCTATACAAATGAGGGGTGGTATATCCTGGCTAATGGCTACTTGGCTACTTTTCATCACAGAAAGATCATGCACATCGTCGTCACTATCATTGCCTTGTTAGGAGAGGATAGCTTGCGAAAAAAGGAAATGTACGGTTTATTAGGGTCAGGTTCCATTAATGTCAGCAGCTACACTCACACGGAGTGAACAAAGTGCTGCAAATCTTACCCATGTTCCAGTTGGGTAAGAAATACACTTTTGTTTAAAAAATGAAATTTTTCTCAAAAATGACATTCTCTCTGGGCTAAATTCAGTTTTGGGTTAAATTATTTTGGGCAATTAGATTTTTCCCCCGCCAAGGAGGGTGTAGGTGCAGTTTCTTCTATTCTTATTTTATGACCAGTTCTTAGAGCTTAAGTCCATGACGCGAGACTCAGTGTAAAGTTTAGACTGTTTATATAAGAAAATTGTCACATTACAGAAATAAAACGGATAAAATCAAACTTAAAACTTCTTCATAATGTCACGCCTCGTGGTCTCAGTGTCATCTCGACATGGCGTGGTCTCGTTGCTTTCTGGCTAGTCTGGAGGGTTCTTGTCTCGGTCAAAGACTGCTGCGCTCTGACCTTCCTCGTCACGTAACAGTTTTAATACAGCAAAAAGTGACGTCATGCATATCTTAATAAAATTAAGCAATATTAATCACAAGAAAATAACATTACTTAACAGCAGTAAATATGTCTAAATATTAAAACTTAACATAATGCAGTACAAAATTAAATTATTATTCACTATTCACAATTCTCTATTATGGCTCTAACACGCCCGGCCCCTAATTGTGTAGACAAGGGGGCTACATCAATTACTCAAATCAAATAGAGCCATTCAAATTCTCAGTCCAACAATAAAAATATTCAAAATGAACTTAGCTATGAATACTCAATAACTCTTTGCAGTCCTGGATGCCAGCTCACACTGCTTCCTGTAACAAACATAATTTGGTTATAGGTCTTTCCAGAACGCTGGTCTTGGTCTGCACTTGCACACTCCGGACCTGGCCCCTGGAATCTGGCATTGTCTTGACGATGCGGCCTAGCATCCAAGAGCTTCGTGGACCGGAAGGATCCACAATTAGAACGATATCGTTCACTTCAAAGTTCCTCTTCACCTTGGACCAGCGCTGACGCTCTTGCAGCAGGGGCAAGTACTCCTTGGTCCATCTGTGCCAGAACAAGTCAGACAGATATTGGATCTGTCTCCAACGTCTCCTCCCGTACACATCACTCCTCTCAAAGATCCCCGGTGGTATCGCAGGCTTTGCTTTCATCAGCAGGAGATGGTTCGGAGTGAGGGGTTCGAGATCATTTGGATCCTCTGACAGCTTTGTCAAGGGTCTGCTGTTGATTATGGACTCAACTTCACACAACAGTGTGTGTAATCCATCATCATCCAAAACTTGTTGCTTCAGCAGAGCTCCAAGGACCTTCCTTACTGTCCTTATCTGGCGTTCCCAGATGCCTCCTTGGTGGGAGGCACCAGGCGGATTGAAGTTCCATTCGATTCCTCCTTTCAGCATTTCTTCTTTGATCTTGGAATCATTGAGGTTCTGTATGGCCTCACGCAACTCTCTTTCAGCGCCAATGAAATTTGTTCCATTGTCCGATCGGATAACGGACACCTGCCCTCTTCTACTGATGAAGCGGCGCAATGCGTTGATGCATGCATCGGTGTCTAGAGAGTGTGCGACCTCTATATGGACCGCTCTCATGGTCAAACAAGTAAACAAGACACCATATCTCTTCACCATGGCTCGTCCTCTTTTCACTTGAAACGGCCCAAAGTAATCAACTCCAGTGAACGTAAAGGGTGGGTTGTCTGGTGTCAGTCTCTGCACTGGCAAATCTGCCATCTTTTGTTCTCCAACCTTTGCATACAGCTTTCGGCAGGTGTAGCAATTTGAGATCATCTTTCTTATGGCAGAATTTGCATGCGGGATCCAATACTTTTGTCTGAGCTTAGCCAGAACATGGTTCCGTCCACAGTGTCCAACCTGACGGTGAGTATGCTGGAGGATAAGACGTGAAATCTTGAGGTCTTTGTGCAAGATGGCTGGATGCTTAGCCTCCTCTGGCATCGCAGCTCGACATAACCTTCCTCCAACTCTCAACAAACCTTCATCAAGGTACGGATCCAGCTTGTATATGTGGCTGCTCTTTCTGACTTGGTGTTTTCCTTGCAGCAGAGTCTTGATCTCTTCTCCATACTTCAGCTGTTGACTGTAGCGAATCAAATCGTGTTCAGCATTCGTCAAATGTTCCACACTGATAGTGAAATCTTTCAGGCTCTTTTTGTACTTTTTCATCTCTTGAGCTATGGCTTGCTGTTTGCCATCTGAAGCACTGCTTGTCTCTTGCAGTTCTGCTCTTTTGTGGCTCAAGTCCAGCAGGATCTTTTTCAGATGAGTGAACCATGCTATTGCCTTCTTTAAGCGGTGCCAGTCAGAATAATACGCAATGAGCTTGCCCAAAGCAGATTCATCCCTTTCGACTCTGATGACAAAAGACACAGCATTTCGTTTGATCTCTGGATCATCTTCTGGCAAAGAACTTGACTGGTCTGTCCTGACAGGCCACTCCTCGCACGGTCTCAGCAGAAATGAAGGTCCCTCAATCCAGTTCTCACATCTCATAAGATTCTCTGCTGTCAAACCTCTTGAGACATGGTCTGCAGGATTCTCAGGTGAATTCACGTACCTCCACTGTGACGGCTTGGAGGCCTCTCTGATCAGTGACACTCGGTTTGCGACGAACGTCTTGTATCGGGCAGCATCATTTTCAATGTATTTCAAGACCGTCATGCTGTCCGTCCAATACAATGACTCTTCCAGCTCCATGTCCAGTTCCTGCTTCAACATTCGGTCCATCTTAACTGCGACAGTTGCAGCTGTAAGTTCCATTCTGGGTACGGTTATCTGTTTGAGTGGTGCCACTCTGGACTTGGCCATCACGAATGAACAAGACTTCTCATCATGTTCATTGGTCATCACAAGGTAGGTCACTGTACCATAACCATCCTCGCTGGCGTCCGAAAAATTATGCAACTGTGCTGTCTTGACAGCTCCGAAGCCTGCAGGCTTGAAACATCTGTTGACTTGAAAGCTGGAGAGCTTCTGCAGATCAACTGTCCATCTTGTCCATCGTTTCAGGTGGTTCTCTGTGATCTCCTCGTCCCATCCTCTCTTCTCTTTACAGAGATCTCTCAGGAGCAGCTTTGCTGGCAATACGAATGGCGACAAGAATCCAAGAGGATCGTATACAGAGCCAACGACTGACAAGATGCCTCTTCGAGTAGGGGGTTTGTTCTGCACATTGATGTTGAAGGAGAATGTGTCGGTTTCAGTGCACCAGGTCACTCCCAAGGCCCGCTCAACAGGTAACAACCCATTGTCCAAATCCAGAGTCTTGACTTCTGTGGCTCGCTCTTGCTCAGGAACAGATGACAGAAAGGCTCTGGAGTTACTCATCCACTTCGTCAGGTTAAAACCACCCTTGCTACAGAGTGATTTCAGATCTCTGGCCAGTGTGATTGCTTCTTGCTCTGTTTCCACTGAAGTCAAACAATCATCCACATAGAAACTGGTCAGGAGTGTCTGAGCTGCCTTCTCTGTTGTCTCATTCTGTTGATCTTCCACTATTCTTCGGAGAGCAAAGCAGGAGCAGCTTGGTGAAGAGGTAGCACCGAACAGGTGGACACACATCCGGTACTCGACTGCCTCTTCCTCCAGACTGCCTTCAGGCCACCACAGAAATCTTAGGAGGTCTGCATCTTTCTCTTGAACTCGGACCTGATAAAACATCGATTCAATGTCAGCCATGATGGCAAATGGCTGTCGGCGGAACCTGTTCAGCACTCCAAGAAGAGTGTTCGTGAGGTTGGGTCCTTGTAGTAACTGACCATTCAGGGAGAATCCTTGGTAGGACACATTGCAGTCGAACACCACCCGTATCTTATTCTTCTTGGGGTGGTACACACCGTGGTGAGGTATATACCACACCCTTGGTACCACTCCGTCCGGCTGCAACTCATCCTCTGGTACTCGTTCAGCATATCCTTTGTCTAGAATGCTGTCCATGAATCCTGTGTAGTCACTGTGGAACTGAGGATTTCTTCTGAGTTTCCTTTTCAGGCCAAGCAACCTCTGCATAGCTACACATTTGTTGTCTGGCAGCTGAATCTTCTCATCTTTCAGTGGCAATCCTATGTGGTAATGACCACCTTTGAACTCCAAGGACTTTGTCACTGATCGCATGAATTGACGATCTTCCTGAGACATTTCGGTCTTATCCTCATATCTTCTTTCAGGAAAGTCTGTGTTAAACTGCTGAACTAGCAAGTCTTCAATGTTCTCCACTGATATGCGATGCGATATGCAGGTTTGCAGAGTGTCAGAAGTCAGACTTGTGCTGTCATGTCTTGGACCCGTCACGGACCAGCCAAGAGCTGTCTGTACTGCATAAGGACCTCCATCTCTGCTATTCAGAACTTTCCACGGTTCCATGGCTTTATAGGCGTTCACACCTATCAAGAGTCCAACATCTGCTTCAAGTGGTGGTAGACGAACCTCAGACAGATAAGGCCACTTACTTAGATCTTGTTGCTTGGGTATGTTACCCTTCTTCACAGGTATGTGTTGCTGTGTCAGCACCCTGGGCAGATCAATGTACGTGGTTCCTTCCAATGCACACACTTCCAAGTCAGTTATGACATGTCCTTGTGTCTTCTTCTGTTGCCCCATGGTACACAGTAAGAAGTCTGTCTTCTTGCCTCGGACATTAAGCTTGTGCATGAGATCTTCTGTACAAAAAGTAGTGGTGCTACCTGGGTCTAAAAATGCGAAAGTCTCCACAGTTTTGTCACTTCTCTTGGATTTCACCTTTACAGGCACTACTGACAATATGCACTCGCTGTCGCCGGCCCCAGTAGAGGCACAAGATTCTTGATCCAGGGACAGAAGAGCATTCGATACTGTGGGACTGTCAGCAGTTGTATTTCCATTACAACCACTGTCTTCTTTCGTCTTATGCAGTACAGTTGGATGTTTGTAGGCACATTCTGCACACGTCAGTCTTTTCTTACAATCTTTACTCAGGTGACCTTTGTTGAGACATCCATAGCAAAGTCCTTTGCTTTTCAGGAATTGCATTCTTTCTCTATAGTCCTGTTCTTTAAACTTGTCACATGAGCTGAGTGTGTGTGCCTTCTCACAGAACAAACAAGCCTTTTCTGCAGCGTCAGTGGACTGGACTGTATTCTGCTGTTCCTTTTTCTTAACAGGCTGTGTGCTTTCTTTCACGACGGGGGAAACACCTGTAGCAAAGTTGGCACCTTTCATGTCACTCTTCTTAGCACTCTTTGCAGCTGGTTTGGGCTTGGCCTTTGCATCAGAGCTTACATCCTGAATGTCACCGAAGAGTGGGTCATTCATAACTTGTGCATGCAGGTCGATGAAGGCGACTAGGTCTTCAAACCTCGCTCTTCTTTTGTGCCGCACTTGAAAATCGAATGCAGTGTTCCTCCACCGCTCTCTAAGCTTGTAGGGAAGCTTCGACAGCACTGTTCTCATATTGCTCGGATTGTCCATCTCTTCCATGAAGTCGATGTCAGTCATGGTGTTTCTACATCCAGTGAGATACAGTGCATACGTCTTCAAGCCCTTGGCATCCTCAGCTTTGATCAGTGGCCATTTCAGCGCTTTGTCGAGGTAAGCCGTGGCTATCTTCAGTTCGTTGCATAATGGTACTGAAGCAGTCTCTTGGCTTCTTTAAGCCGTTTATCTGGCCGCATATGTTCACAACACTGACAAGGTCTCTTGGTTCGCCACTTGTATATTGCTCTAAATAGAACAACCTATCTTGATCACTTTTTGTCTTCGTTTCTATTGCGCTTTCAAAGGCCCTCATAAAGGATCTGTATTCAAGTGGGTCTCCAGAAAACACCGGAACCGCTCTTTGAGGAAGCTGGGATAGGCTTTGTTGCATGACTAGTAGCTCTGTTACTTCATTCTGGCGTTGCATTATCCTATGAAGTTCTCTCTCAGGGCCACTGGACTGTGAGTTGCTGGAGCCATGAATTGGCCTAGCTGCTGCACTACTGCGTGCACCAGGTGTCTGTACTAATACTCTTGGCTGAGGTACAGGTTTTCTTTCTTCTCTCAACATGAAATCTGAAAAAGCTTTTCTGTTCATATTCCTGTGTGGCTGATGGTGACCACTCATGTCATCACGATTCTCTTCGTATTCATTTAGGACTTTCAGTCTGGCAGTAGAAGCTGCAATGTCTGCCTCCAACTCAGCATCTTCACGTTTGGCCTGTAACTTTGCTACTTCAGCATCTATTTCTTGCCTTTTCTTTAATGCATCTGCACGGGCTAGCAATGCTGCATGCTCTGCCTTGGCCTTAGCACGTGCTGAGCTAGTTGTAGATCGTGCTGTAGAGCTGTGTTTGCTTCTAGCACCCTCTGTGAAAGTGGCTGACACACTGTCTTGTGGCCTAATACCATCATTCAAATCCTCTTCAGTATGTCCTTTGCATATTTCAGTGATCCATTGTTCTGTTTCAGTCATGAATTTTTCAAATACTTCACATTTAGGATCATACCAATTTGACTGGTCATCTTCTCTTTCCTCTTCAGGTAAATTCTGAATTACCTCATCATTGGCATCTTTAAATTCACATAATATGCGATGAAAGCTATGTGACATTTCAGTTTTAATTATTTCCACATTATCTTCAACTGCTTTCATTCCCTGAATATCATGCATCTTGCGAGTGAGCAATGACAGTTTCCCTTGTCTCCTATTGCGCAGCCTAAGCAGCTTGTCTTCCTTGGCTGATTCTGTGGGCTTGGGCGCCCTCCTCTGGCTAATAGCGGTATCCACGTTTGCATTTGCTGAGTCATCCTCCATCTTGGCTATTATATGCTAGTGCACATTAACTGTCTGCATTCACTGGAACTTCGACAATTTCACTGTCTTCTAAATGTTCACAAATCCTCTTGTGATAAGACACACTCAGAGTGCAACAAGCATTCAATTAAATCAAGCTTCTTATGAAAAACGATTTCAGCAGTACTTTTCAATAGCAACAGGAATAGGCAAGGTTACTGTAGCATGGTCATCTTAGCATTCAGACATGAAAGGCATTTACCGCGGACCGCGGCTATCGTCGTCTTCAACATTCCAAAAGTATCGACCGGTAGAACAGTTTACTTCAATGAAAATCCGTTTAGTTGTTACCTCCCTTTAGAGTGCAGTCGGGTAGATGGAGGCTCCGTTTTCCTTCTAGAAGTAACTTCTGTTCCAGCGCGAGTCATCCATGAGCTCAGTCTTTGACTAATGTAGGTGCAGTTTCTTCAATTCTTATTTTATGACCAGTTCTTTGAGCTTAAGTCCATGACGCGAGACTCCGTGTAAAGTTCAAACTGTTTATATAAGAAAATTGTCACATTACAGAAATAAAACGGATAAAATCAAACTTAAAACTTCTTCATAATGTCACGCCTCGTGGTCTCAGTGTCATCTCGACATGGCGTGGTCTCGTTGCTTTCTGGCTAGTCTGGAGGGTTCTTGTCTCGGTCAAAGACTGCTGCGCTCTGACCTTCCTCGTCACGTAAAACAGTTTTAATACAGCAAAAAGTGACGTCATGCATATCTTAATAACATTAAGCAATATTAATCACAAGAAAATAACATTACTAAACAGCAGTAAATATGTCTAAATATTAAAACTAAACATAATGCAGTACAAAATTAAATTATTATTCACTATTCACAATTCTCTATTATGGCTCTAACAGAGGGAATGATAATAATAATAATAATATTTTTTGGAGTTGTTGGAAATTACAAAATGAACTAGTGATACAATTTTGGTGATGATTCGGATCATGATGCGGATCCAGGATTTAAAAAAAGATTCTTCTTCAACGTGCGATAGCGCAAATTTTGACATTGCAGTTTCTAACTCCACAAAAACAAGGCAAAAAGACTTGAAAATAATAGGATGTTACATAGTCAAATGTTCTATCAAACAGCTTCCTTGACGGAGGTCTGCACTGTCTGAGAGCATTTCAAGTTTTAGATATTGTTAGCTCAGCCAGCTGTCATCAATCATTTTCTTATCTCGATCTTGCAGTTGTGCCCCTCTCTACTTGTCGTTTGCATCCTGTCTAATACTTCTGTCACCAAAGCATCCACCTGATTGTCAATAACCAAAAATCTGGATTTGAGCCGATCTTCGACCTTCTCTGTAATCTGTCGTCTGATCAGACAGCTCATTGATAGTAGGTAGTAGGATAGGTGTACGGCAGTTTAGACGTAGTCCATTATTCAATTGTTCAATCAAGTCAATATCACTATAGACCAAGGCCCACATTTCTCATCATTTGCTCTTTTCAGTGTTAGTAATAAGCCTATGCAGATCTGTACGAGATAAGACTAGGAAACACTGACCGTGTGCACTGTATTCCAACAAAAGTTAACATCATCTACAAAACCAGCACATAGTCACTTTCACTTTGAAATTAAAAATGAGTGGGGTGCTGTGGCGGAGGGCGCTAAGCCCCCCCCTCCCCCATTTGGGATTACATTGCCCACGGGGACCTCGGTTCGAGTCCGGCTGGGGTCATTTCCCGGCCCTGCCCCATTTCTTTCTCTCAATCATTTCCTGTCTACTCTCACACTGTCCTGTAACAATAAAGGGCAAAAAGCCCCAAAAATACTTACAGAAAAAATGAAATAAAAAATTAGCTGCGTATGAATGAATTTCAGTGTAGGAACAAGCAGGTCTATTACAGTAAATGACTTTGAAACATTGCCTGTGTTGCTTCTCTGTGACCCACCATGGCAATGTCCTCAAACGGTCCTCGTTGGCCTTTACACACCTAGACTGCTTCCTCAGCATTCTGGTGAATGTGTAGGGGTCTTCTTATTACCATAACGACATCGCCATTCAGAAGGACACCTTCTACAGCTCGCTTATGCTTGCAGTGCTACATAACTACACACAAAAGACAATAGGCAATGCACACAGTTACATGCAAGGAATATTCCGATTATAAATGGAATGGTGGCAGACAGTGTTCAGTTTGGGAAGGAGTCACGTAAACTATTTATTCATTTATTCATTTCTAATATGGTTGTATTAAAGGAATATTCTGGTAGCACAACATTCCTCCACGCATGTAAATAGAGTATTCCGGAAGTTGATTTAAACAGAACATTGACTATATCCTGTTTGAAACCTGAATATTCTGTGCATGCGACTGCACTCACTGACAAGTCAGTGTGCTTTCCAGCTTAACACATTTTCTGTTCATTATGGATACACAATACCACTTTTTTTGACAAACGATACGAGTACAAGTACATTCATTTGTGTACTTTCCGATACCGAGTACCGATACTTTTACCCCCAACATACGATGAAAATAAATGCACAGCCTTTTTTCCCACTTGTGATATTTGTTTTATTGTCCATTTCCATGTAGAGTTAAATGTTAGTAAATGTATGAAGCTGCACTTTTTTCCCATGCTGCTTTCAAATCAGCAAAACTTGACGAGATGTTGCATTGTTTTGTGTAATAGCAGTATCTGTGCCTGGTATCGGCAAGTGTTTGACAAGTATGAGTATGAGTATAATGAGCAAGTATCTGGGCTGATACGAATCCCAACTTACAAATAGGCTGTTTACACACTGCACTTACTGTACATCATTTCACACATTTCCCCCTTCCCTTCCAGTTCAACTACATGCATGAATGCTTTGAGAGGATTTTCTGTGAGCTGAGATGGAGAAAAGAGGTAAGAGTCCTGAAGGACCCATTTTTATTAGAACATTATAGAATTAGTCTCCTCGTTCTTTGTTAGATTTCTAGATACTGTTACAGTAACATTGGAGACCACTGACCCAAAGTTTAGTGGGTGGTTGTAAATACCTTAAAGGTGCACTGTGTAATATTTTTAATAGTTTATTTCCAGAATTCATGCTGCTCATTCACACATGTTACCTTTCCACGAATACTTACCCACAACCATCAAATTCTAAGTATTCATTATGGCTGGGAAAATTCATTTTTCATACATGAAAAGTGGGATCTTTTCAATGGTTGACCATTTTGAATATCCAGAAATTATTTTTTTTAGCTGCAAACCTTAGTGTTCGTTGGTCATGCTACCAAATATTAATTTATTATCTAGTAAATATTAATGAAATGATCAAATTTGGCAAAATGCGGCACCGTTTCATTGAACAGCTTCAGTACCTTCTCTGGCCACCATCCTACACAGTGCACCTGGGAGGCAACCATAACATTCCCAAAACCTTTTTTTTTATTGACCAGATGTTTAATTGTCAGACTTACTCAATGACCCAATGCTGATAAACAAACACCCAAGGAAACTGGCATCTCACCCTTCGGTGTGTGAGTAGGGAAGCAGTCTGTATAAAAAAGATATACCCTGTGTGACTTCAGATTTGTTGAATTGGACTGGTGGGGTCCTTTGCAACACTCTCTGGCATCGTGAATAATGACTGCAGTGCTCGCACCTTGAGTTGTCTGTGCCATTATTGGAATTCTTACCTCAGTCTCTTAACCCCTTAGCGCAGCACCTATGTTATAACCTTACTGTCTCCAAAATTGTAATGTCTATGTCTTAATCTGTTATTTAAAGGCTCTCGGCACTGTCATAGCAATGTTGTTATGATGTAGTTGAGTATTTTCAGCAAATAGTGAATAGGCCCGCTGGTGACCCCATCTGCAGTAAGAGGTTACCTTACATCTGATCCAGCAAGGAAGTTTAATTTCCCCTGTGTAGATCATCCACTTTAAGTTTTAGTTTCCTTCTGACCTATCTTATTCTATTGGTAATTTAATCATTTACCGGTTGTAGACCTTTGAGTTTGAACTGATCGTACTATCTGTCTATGTGTGTGTGGCTCATTATGTGAAACGTTTTGGGCTAACGTTTTGGGCTTCTTTTTGTACAGCAGCTAAAAATGATAAAGTAACTGAACTTGTGGCTTTTGCTCATAGTTCATCTTGTGTTCATTGTTCATATCTCTCTCTCTCTCTCTATCTCTCACTCTCTGTCTCTAGCTTGAGGAGGAGGTGACTGATAAAGACAATAAGAACTGCAGTCGAGACGGTATGTGTAGCAAGGTAAGGCTTTGCCTGCCTGTCTTTTTATCCTCATCTCTCTAATGCTAGGGCTAGTCTGGATGCGTTGTTACGTTAAGCCAGTGGAACGCTGTAATAGTCACTGAAAAAAACGTTCCTTCCATAGAACTACCAAAGATTCTCTATTCTGCATTTAGACCGTCTCTAGTACTACAACATTGTGACCGTGCACAGGGGCTATAGTAACCGGGCGAATAGACTGGCCGCGATGAGATTCAAGCGACAGAGAATCGCTTCTGTGCAGCAAGAGCGATACAAGCGATTGAAGCGACTAGAGTATGTCCGTTAAAAGCAGAATGCAAGCATTCCAACATTCCCATTGGCGACTGTCGCCGGACCGCGTCATAGCTAATTTGCATAATATTCCCCAGGAGTTCAACTACAAAACTGTCTCTTGTCACGTGAATAGCCCCAATGGCTTTTGTCACGTGACTCAATACAAAGTCAATCACTTCCGTCGCTCGCCTCGCTCGGGTCACAGCAGGTGTATTCATGTGGTAATACATTGCAGGTTGGTCATTGCCTTTCTGGTAACAAATAAACACTTAATGAATAATTTACTTAAATAATACTTCATGTATAAAAAGGAGACAATCCGCACACTTCAGGTCTATTTTTGTGCAAAGAAGCTTTACTTGACTTGCAAGCCTTCGGTCCTTCAACAACAAATATCAACAACAAATATTTCATAAAAGTGGCCTTGTCTTACTGGGTCAAAAAAATACATTGAAAAGAATGGGCTGAATTTTTTTGAATGTTAACTAAACTGCAGTGTTTGGTGTAGCCAGTTCCATTGCAGCTAATTGTTATGGCAGATAAGTCTGTGACTTTTTCCCCATCCTAGTGCTGCTGTATTGCTCTATCGCTGGTGGTGTTATTCATATTTGATAATTACATTCTTACATTGCATTTTGCAGACGCTTTTTAACCAAAGCAACTTAGAATTGAGGACATAATCATAGCTGACATCACTAGTAAAAACAAAGTGCAAAGGAAATATACAGAACAAGTGCAGATGCTAAGTAGGGATTTTTTAAAGGTACATTAACACAGGGTTAAGTAGTACACACTCATATACTCAAGCGTTAGTGTAATAGATATTCACGAAAGAGAAAAGTCTTTACTTGCTTCTTGAAGGCTGACACTGGTAATACATTTACACTTCCAAAGCGATGGTGGCAGGGGCGTTCCATTATTTTCTGTTGGGAAGCAGTAGCGAAGTGAGAGATGGTGAAATAGGGAAGCGATGAGGGTGGACGGTTTGCGAGCGGGGCGATAAAGTTGAGCTTGGTTGAAAAAAGTGAGGAGCGTACACCGCGAAGCGGTAACCAATGGGAGAGCTTTCAAAACCGTTAACGCCATGACGTCACAAGCAGTACTGCGAGATATTTAAAAATGGAGGCTGTTTTGATTTTGGCTGGGTCAAATCTACCAATCGTTTTTCACAGATGCTTTGTAAAAAATTGCACTTGGATTAAGGTGGCCAATACAGTCGCTGCTCCTGGTGAGTTTTTATTTGTACTTGCACTGTCTGTAATTGCAGAGAAAGAGTTGTTTGACCACAGACATTTGCTAAGCTAGGCTAATTTGACCGGGAAAGAGGTTGCGTTTCTCGACACGCCCATCTCCCCACTCATCAGAGGCGGGCAGGCGAGTTGAGAACGATGGGAAAAGCTGACATGTACTTCGGCCATGAGAGAGATGTGCCTAGTCTTGCTGCCTCAGTGAGGCTGTTCCACCATTGACAAACAACAAGAGAGAACAGTCTTGACTGGGATCGCTTAGAGCCAGTAATGGCCAGTGTTGGAGGAGCATAGTTCTCTTCCAGAAACATAAGGCTTTAGTATGTCCTTTAGATAAACTGGAGCCGTTCCTGCGATGGTTTTGTAGGCAAGGGCCAAGGCCTTGTGCTTGATCGGGACGGCGATCGGTGGTAGCCAGTGTAACTCAATGAATAGAGGAGTAACATGGGTCCTTTTTGGTTGACTGAATATCAAACATGCCGCCGCATTCTAGACCATCTGCAGTGGTTGTAATCCTAAAGCAGACCTGCCAGGAAGGAGTTACAGTAGTCAACGCGGGACATGATTGTGGCCTGAACCAGTCGTTGTGCAGCATATTGGGTCAGCAAGGGTCTGATTTTCCGCATGTTGGACATCTGGAAACAGCAGATCCGGACAACTGAATTGATGTAGTTGGAGAATGACAGTTCCTCATCTATCATGACGCCAAGGTTTTTGGCGACTTTGTTTGGGGACAATGTATTGCTTGAAACATACAGTTAGCATATTCATTTTTTGTCCTGTTTTAAAGCCTTTATATAGTCATGTGCCGTATATATTATATGACACGCATGTGTGTGTGTGTGTGTGTGTGTGTGTGTGTGTGTGTGTGTGTGTGTGTGTGTGTGTGTGTGTGTGTGTGTGTGTGTGTGTTCAATATTACAGAACATCTTCCAGCTGCTGAGAAACAGAGGAGATGGAGGCACTTGAATGAGGAGATCATCACCTCTTGAACACACACACACACACACACACACCAACATTCATGCACAAGTATAGGAAGCACTGCGACAAGCAGTGTTCAAAAACAATGTAAATACGCAAGAACATCAGAAATATGAAGGAGACATCATCTGAAGAAGGACAAACTTGTGACTACATATTAAAAGTCATCTCAAACACACACACTGTGCATTTCTGAATCAAACACGGCACTTAACCTCATTTCAACTACGTTGGACGAACTGACAGACACTCATATGGTAGACCCTGACAGAAGAATCAGTTGATGTGTGCAGTGACCACCAGCCAATGAGGCTGCGAAGAAGGCGGAGAGACTCCCGTTTAATTTCTCCTCCACAAGTTAACGGACAACCTGGATTCATTAGCTTACAGTCCAGGTGCCACACAGTCAAATGACCTGGATCTACCCGTACAATTCCACAAAGTGATAGCATGGTTGAATGATTAACCTGGTTTGGATTAAACAGGTAAAACCTGGTCATTGGGAATATGTGGCACAGGATTGTGAATTAAGGAATCCGGATTGCCCGTCACTCAGTCAGTCATAGACTTTTCTTAACACTCAGTCAGTCGTGCCTGTGAAGATTCTCATTCATTCAGGTCATCTTTGTCTCAAAGAAAAAAGAAAGAAAAAAAAGTTTTAGTGGTAAGCAACTTTGCTTCTTTTTTGGAGCTTGGAGCTTTTGTTAGTGCATCAATAAAAATAATACAATGTGTATCTAGCCTGGTGAGGCAGATTAAATGTAAAAAAAAAGCCCTCACCAGGCAAAATATGTTTTTTTGTTCGCTAGACGGGTTTGTCTCGTTTACTAGGCTAACGTGGCTCCACTGAAATATGACCTTCTGAGCCCAAGAGGAAGACATTCTGCAATACATCCTCGTTGGCTCAAGGTGTGGATGCAATGATTTGATTGGTCATCCAACCCCCAGCTTCTGGAATATGATTGGAGGTCAACAGCAAGCATGGACACTGTGAGGAGGCTGTCCTGGCTTCCCTGTTCTGTTCCTGTCCCTGATCCTGGTATGACCTGAACATGGATTGAGCATCTCAGTAAAACGAAAAAAGTTATGAACTCCTATAGACTACATGGGGACTGAGAATGATAGAGCATGTTTGAACAGAGGAGCTTGACTGACTGACTGACTGACTGACTGACTGCCTTGTGATGTGTGCTCTGAGGTCCAAACTTTATCCATGTATACGTACATTGTATTCTTTGATTGATTGTTTTTTGCCTGTCTTGAGAAGGTGCACCTCACGTCTGGCTGTAGTGTCCCAGCTGACAGTACTGTGCCTGTTGTCCTTTACAGCAGTATTTTATTTTATCGCAGATTAGTGGCCTGGCCTAACAAATAGTACTTGTGTGCCTGCGTGTGTGTGCGTGCTTGTGTGTGTGTGTGTGTGTGTGTGTGTGTGTGTGTGCGCGCGTGCGAGTGAGCGTGTGTGCGTGTGTGTACGAGGGAAAGATAAAGTCACACGATTCTAATCCAAGCTGTTGTTATCAGATTCATCTACTATCTGATTCAGCTGTTGCTCTCAGATTCATTGAAGAGATTCCTCTTCAACATACATACATTGTATTGTGAGCCTTACACAGAGACGAGCTGTGTTAAATCTGTATTGTTGTTACTATCATTAGTTGTGTTAAATGTGTATTATTGTTGTTGCTGTTGTTATTATTATTAGTTATGTTAAATCTGTATTATTATAGTTTATTATTCTAATTTGGCGCTGGCGCTCTCAGGCAACTCGGCACACTCCTGAAGCTCAGACTAGGCCTATTCAGTTGCCATGGGGGCAAGGGGTGCAAGTCAAAATAATGGGCACGATCGCGATGAGGCAGTGCTGCTTTTGCGAGGCAGCGGGCATGCACACTTTGCCAGTTTGATGCATTGCAGTAACCACAATGCATCAAACTGGCGAAGTGTGCATGCCGCTGCCTAGCAAAAGCAGCACTGCTTCATCAAGATTGTGCCCAATTCCTCCTCCGGCCCTTTCCTGTGAACTCTGGCCTCTTGCCTCGGTGTTGCCCTGCCTCCGTGGGGAACACAGTAAAGTTTGCCCACTGTCAACCGGCACAGGGGGGGTTCCCTCGTTAAACGCAGTAAATGAGAGAATGACATTTGAATTGTGTTTTTGCAAGATATTGAATAAGGACTTCCATGATTAATGACGTTGAGTCTCGAATCACAAGGCCACAGGAAGGGGAGGGGAATAAGAAGTTTGACTTGCACGTTATGTTTCTTGAAACCGATCATAGCACTACAATGATGTGTTTGAGCCTTAGTTTTTGTATAAATCATGTATGAAGAAGTCTTTGCCCGAATGCGGGAGCACACACATAAACACCTAGAGCCTCTACCGGGGGGGGGGGGGGGGGGGACAACCGCTATTCCGACATGCCGCTATTCCGACATGCCGCTATTCCGACACTTTTCATCCCCAGGGTTAGGGTTAGGGTTAGGGATAGGGATGTCGGAATAGCGGCATGTAGGAATAGCGGCGGACGGTGGAAAACGTGTCGGTATTCCGACAATAGACATTAACATCGGAATAGCGACATGTCGGAATAGCGCCACGTAACCCTACCGAGAGCTTTTAGCAGGTAGCTGGTGTTAACAAATGTTTTTTCCGCATTTCCTTCCCAGAAGTCCATTCTCGGAAATTCCTGATACCCGAAGGAAATTTAAGTTGCTGTTGTCAAAAAACAGATTTCCGGCAATGAGGGCTCTCGCTAACTAACTGACTCGCCTGTCTGATGGGTTTTGTGGCATCAGTTTTTCTCAGAAAATGTTGAGTGGGAAAAGTGAAAGAAAGAAGTGGCAGGTTTTTTTATATGTTTGTTTATGTTCCTCTGTGAAGTAGGGATTGACACCTCTGCTTAATGAGACTAACAGTGGATATGCTGTCTGGGGAAGTATCGACCGCTCTGACTCTACCTGACGTCCTGACTCGCTTGTTTAAGTACCCCAGTGAGAATGGAGTGACTGCAAAGAGTTGATTGACATGAGCCTAATTGAAGGAGAATCCAGTCATCTACACTGTCTTTAACCATACCATTAGTGATATATTTTATTTTGTTTAGTTTTTGTTTTATTTTGCTGACGGCCATTCAGACATTCACAATCCTCTGAGACATGGAAAAGAAAAAGATTAACTCTCAATATCTCTTATCAGTATTACAAATACAGAAAGGGAGAGGGAGGGAGTAACAATGGAAGAATGCTGAATGATGTTGACCTATTGCCTTCTTGAACAAAATTGGCCCCGTGACAAAATAGAGCAAATGGCATTTTCAAGGATATGACTCAGAACTGAAATGTGTCCAGACTCATTTGGTCAATGTAAAGACATGTTGTAAAATATTCTTTTAAATAATAATTATAATAATAAAAAAACAATTTATTGAAGCAAGAAGATTTTGTCATGGATTTTTTTTTTAAGTGCCAGAGAAAGAGGCTGTGTGTGTGTGTGTGTGTGTGTGTGTGTGTGTGTGTGTGTGTGTGTGTGTGTGTGTGTGTGTGTGTGTGTGTTAAAAACTATTATTTTTGGAGTGTGTGAGCTAGAGAGAAGACTACATAACAAGTTAAGATAAGCAAGATGTGTTTGGGAGGTTACAGCTCCAGGTGTCAAAGTGCCATGCCAAATTGATAATATTGACGGCAAATTATATGCCCGCCAGTGGCGGGCTGCATTATTTTGCGCTCAAACGCGCAAGCGGTCAAAAGCTCTCCAAAAGCGCTCCAAAGCCAGCGCACCATTTGGGAAGCTATGACGCACGGCACAATTGATACGGGTCATAGTTACATTAAGTGTATGTTGAGAAAAGTCTATGGTGGCTTATCCTATGTAGTGGAAGTAGGCCCTAATTAATGGGCCCGTGACGGGCTGCATTATTTAGTGCTCAAACGCGTTTCAAGCCAGCAGGCCATTTGGAACGCTATGACGCACGGCACAATTGATTCGTGTCATAGTTAAATAGCCCATGGAACAGTTCTGATTGGGTTCGGACACGGCGGCGTAGTTGCCTGGTTAACACCAGACCTAATCACAAGTGAGATTAGGTCTGGGGAGTTGCCTATTGTAAATTCCGTAGGGGAGAGAATACTTGGCTATTATGACACACTGCCCTGATCTCTGATTGGGCAGAGAAACTGTTAATTATAACATGTATCTTACAATGTGTATCTTTCTATCTTAAGTTTTTTCTTTCTTTAGTAAATCTGATTGGCGGTGTATTATGTCCAGGCAATGTAAGAAAACAGACACTCTGAAACCTCACAGAAGTCAGAAGTCAGTCCCACAGTAAAATGTCGCTAATATAAAAGTTGACAAAGACATGCGCATGGTGAATGAATGAATTAAAATCCTATGAATGAGTGAATGAAAAAAAATCTTCTTTTAACCTTTCAAGCCATTTACAGTACCTCTTCACATCTACCCAACCTCTTCTACAAGGTGTCCAAAATCCATACACACTTTAAATCATTGAAAAAAAGGTGTTACGTCAGTTTCAAAGTTATTGGATTTACTTTTACTTTCTGAACCAAGGGTATCCCCCCCCTCAGAATCTATACAATGCTGTTGATATTTGAACAGATGTGATCATCACCAAATTGACAAATTCTCTTGATGAACCAATAGTTTTTACTTGCCGTGTGATATAAATACCAAGAAGTGGTTGTTTACAGCCATTGACATACCAAAATATCTATCCATATATCTTATTGTCAGTTGATGAAATTGTATGGCTATTTTGCATATTTTTGCAAAGTCATGGAGTAGGTATTCTTGATATGTGAGATGTGTGTGTGGGTGTTATGTCCTATTTAAATGTCTTTTTATGTCACCAACAAAGTAATAAAAAGTATCTGAAATAAAAACATGTAAAAAAGTTTTGGTTTCCAGTGAATGGGCTCATTCAAGTGACGGGTCAAATTGACTATAAAGGATCATGGATGTTTGAAAATTTGAGGGTAACAGGAGGGTTAAACCACAATAATAGCATGAATGAAAATGTGCATATTCATTTGATACGAAATTGTGTTATTATTACATTACATTACATTGCATTTGGCAGACGCTTTATAACCAAAGCGACTTTCAAAAGAGGACATAATCAAGCCAACATCACAGGCAAATACAAAGTGCACAGGAAATATACAGAACAAGAAGTGCAGTTGGAAAGAAGGTTTAGGTTTTTTTTTTTAAAGAGAAATTAAAGAGTAAATAACGAGTAAACACACACACACACACACACACACACACACACACACACACACACACACACACACACACACACACACACACACTCACTAAACTAGACATCATGTCAAGAGGCTGCCCTGGGGCTAGGCCAGCTCAAGCATTAGTCTAGTAGATACTCTCGAAAGAGGAAGGTCTTTACTTGTTTCTTGAAGGCTGCAAGAGATGTGCTTAGTCTTGCTGTCTCTGGGAGACCGTTTCACCACTTGGGTACAACAATGGAGAACAATCTTGACTGGGAGTACCTAGAGCGACTGGATGGCAGAACCGAATGGCAGAACCAGACGACTTGTGCTGGATGAGCGCAGCTCTCTTCCAGTAACATAAGGCGTTAGTGGGTCCTTCAGATACGCTGGGGTCGTTCCTGTGATGGTTTTGTAGGCAAGGGTCAATGCCTTGTGCTTGATCCGGGCGGCGATCGGTAGCCAGTGCAACTCAATAAATAGAGGAGTAACATGGGTCCTGTTGCATAAACATTACATTCTTGTGGACTGTCATGATGATTGACATGAATTTATTGAAGAAACGGAACAGTTGGCACAGATATTGATTTATTGAAAAAGCATTTTATTTGTCCATATAGGCAAAAATACATAACTAATACATGGGACCAATGGCCCAAATCATTCTGACAGTGGAGTCACAGTCAGCAGCATGTAGGCCTAAATGTTGACTGGTCACTCACAGTCGGACAGCCTCTGAAAACAAAATGTATGACTATGTCAGAATACATCAAAGTTGCATTGAGGTTTTTTTTTATTATTATTTAGTTTATTTTCTATATTTATGCTGCATTTACTCATTTCACCTTTTACTTGAATTCCTCCTATCATCAATTTCTTAGTATGGCTTGGGTATTTACATTGACTTAACATGCATGAATAGGTCTAACCTCTATAAGAAAATCCATACTTTTGAATAACCAGTGATGAACAAGCTGCAATAGCAACTCTGGGTAGACCAGTAAATATTATTTCTGTCCACCAAGAAGCGCAAGACAAACAAATCTGAATGCAATTTCTTTATTGAAGAGGTAGATTAGTATTAGATTTGGCGCTATGGCTCTGTTCAGAGGAATCCCCTGGTTTTCCTTGAACGCCAAGGAAAAAAGCAGAGATTCAGGGGACGGCAGCGTAGGGAATGCTCACCAAATTTAAGATTAGGAGAGCAAACAATTCTCCACTGAACAGAGGAGGCAACATGACAAGAGTAGCATATACATGCCATGTCATACACAACAAGGTGGAGCTGTGGTGTTGTGGGTTGCCAACAAGGAGCAGCCAAGTGTTTGCGAACAAAACAGAGAACTTTAAAAAGCGCCAAATTTGAAACTAACCAATGAGGAGCAATGTCAGAATTAAGGTAGGCCTACATGAAATCGATTAAATGTGTGAATTGCAGCATAAATGTAGGACGTGAACTATTGGACCTTTAATACAAGTATACACTACAGCAAGTTTTAAAATCTTAGCTGTGGTCTGGCGTTGAGGGCAAGCTCAATTCTGTGAAATTACAAAACCAAACCAAAGAGATTTGAACAAAGCTTAGGACTAAATTGAATGTAAACAATTCAGAAAATTAATGTCTTCTTCATGATGTTTTCAGGTTAAACAGACATATTGTCTTTGACCAGGACTCCCTGGCAGATGAGATGTTTGTCCCAGGTTAAATCAACACGTGCATTTTAAAAACATCTCACCCGGCTTTTCGTATCATTTGGAGTAGCAAGAGGAATAGCTTCAAAAAGACTTTTCGGTCTTCCAACAATGCCTTCTTTTTCTGATGGAGGTTCTGTGTTGGCACATCACCCCGTAGAGCTGCTGAAGAATGCAGAACTGAGTCCATGAACTGGGTCTTTAATTGGGTTATCTGAACCAGTGATGGATCTGAAGCATCCAAACGGCTAGACAGGCATGTGTCCAAGTGTTCTATTGCTACCAGGATGTGATTTACCAATTTATCATTCAACTGTTTTGCGGCAACCAGGTAGTCTGACACCCCTTTTGCAGCATCCAGCGCGTCCTCTATGAATCCAGCTGGAGCTTCTTTGGCAATCCACTCCGCAGCCTCCTGAGTCCAACGCCATCCCAAAGCTGTAGTGAAAAGGGCCAGTGCATCTGCGGCCGAAGGAGCTTGGTAATGTGCATCCATATGAACTGGATTGGAGACATAGTACCTGCTATCAAACCTCTCTGTAAAAGTGTCCACCGATGCCATCAAGTATTGGATTTGCTTAGATTCTTCTTGGAGAGCTGAGAGGGAGTGAGCCATTGACACACGCAATGTTGGAGCAAGTGCTAAAAAATTACTCTCTTATACAAGGGTGAGCACCAGTGTTGCCATTTTGGCCATTTTTCCCCCCGGCAGTTTTATGCCCATAGAAATCAATGCAATTTGTTGAAATTGGGCGGAATTTAGTGCCGCTTGGCATTTTTTTAGCTGCTTTTGGGCGGGATTTGATCAGACACATCTGGCAACACTGGTGAGGACTATGGCCAGACCTGTGATTGGATGAAGGGCTAGTGGTGGGCTGTCACAGGCGGAATCCATTGATTCAGTCATCCAGTCATTGTGCACAGTGATTTCACTGCCTCCTTGACAGATGGGCAAAATGGCAGCCCCCTGTGTGTGTGTGTGTGTGTGTGTGTGTGTGTGTGTGTGTGTGTGTGTGTGTGTGTGTGTGTGTGTG
The DNA here is from genome assembly GCF_034702125.1 of Engraulis encrasicolus. Classification (NCBI taxonomy): domain Eukaryota; kingdom Metazoa; phylum Chordata; class Actinopteri; order Clupeiformes; family Engraulidae; genus Engraulis; species Engraulis encrasicolus. Next base: position 44,575,173 of record NC_085861.1, read on the forward strand.
TGTGTGTGTGCGAATATATCCCTTTTTCAACATACTGTATATCTTTTTTCGTAGTGTAGTGTGCTTAGTGATTTTAGAATAGGATGATCTTATACTTTGTCCTTGTGGAATAGATAGTATTCATACTTGTGTGTATCATCATATTGGAAATATAATCATATGTGGTTTTAACTAATAAACTTGTGAGTAACCATTTGTGGTTGTTTCAGGACTGGTGGAATCCTTTGTCCCTGTGGAGTTTGTTAACTTTAACCCATTGGAGCTTGTGGAACCGTATCTTAATACCTCTTGCAGTTTGTTTAGGAGAGGGGTCTGGCAACATCATTTAACCTAATCGAAATGACAGGGACGGTCACAAACCGGTCACACTTCTTGTTGTCTCTTACCTGAAGGAGGGGTCAGGGAGTCGGCACCAGGAGATGTCAGTTCCCCTGACATCTAGGCCTAGACAATGAATGTTTCAGGCCCAGAGAGAAGTGTATCCGACCAGTCTGCTTGAGTGCAGAAGATCCCAGAACCGGTCACAGTTGTCTCGCAAGCATCGTGGTTAACGTTCTAGCGGTCAGAGTTCACACAGGGGTGGGTTAGTTGACTGACACTTTCGAGCACTACTGATTAGGTAACCATCAGGCCACAGACCAAGTGTATCCACAAACACACACACACACACACACACACACACACACACACACACACACACACACACACACAAGGACCATCTTCTGAAAAGCCCCCCTGAGTAGATTGTAGAGGGTATATACTGTAGTTTATATATAGTCCATGTAGTCTTGCTCAGAAAACTGTGACCGGTTCTGGGATCTTCTGGATGCACTCAAGCAGACTGGTCGGACACACTTTTCTCGGGGCCTGAAACAGGCTTTCGTCCATCCTGCTTAACCACATCCATCACACAGGGGAAACACACAGACAGTGTGCATTCCAATATGCACACTCCTGTCCTCCACTCCTGTCCTCCTCCCCGCCTCCTGGCCCCTCCTCCGTGGAAAAAACAATAAAGTTTCAGCTGTCAGCCTAGCCGAAACAATTTTTGGGGGACAATAGTTCATTCACCATCCCAATTGCAAATGAGAAAAGGACAACAGAATTGTGCTTTTGCGAGATATTGAAATATAATGCTGTTGTCAGTGATGTCATCATGACTTCCTGGTACGAGGCCACAAGCACAAGTGGAGGACGCAAGGTTGCACACACACAGACAGTCTTGTCTGTCTGCAGGCTGCTGAGACACTGGGGACACCCAGCCACCCAGACAGAGAAAACCCCACACTCTTTACGTAACATGTAACGCAAACGCGACAAAGAAATGTTGAGAGAGAGAGAGAGAAAGAGAGGGAAAAAAGAAGCGGGAAGGAGTGAGTGGGGGGCTAGGACCAGTACCCTGTGTTAGCCTACATGTCATGGAACGAGGGACTGAGAGAATAGTTGTAGTAGCAGCAGTAGACTTGGTACGGTCTGACAGAGTCTGATAGGTCACATGTGTGTGTCAACTGGAGAGAGAGAGAGAGAGAGAGAGAGAGAGAGAGAGAGAGAGAGAGAGAGAGAGAGAGAGAGAGAGAGAGAGAGAGAGAGAGAGAGAGAGCGAGAGATGGGGGAAAAGACTTGCTATGGTCTGCCCATACTGTTGACACCTACACAAACATTTTGTGAGTGATATAGACATACCTTCTCCCCCACAAACACATACAGGACTCACTCAAACCATAAATCGCACTCGAACACTTTGCAACTAGGAACCATCTGTTGGAATGAGAAAACTAACCCCCCCCCCCTCGATTATTTTTTCACATACAGCCTTACTCACTTGCTGGGGACTCTTTAACAGAGTGGAACTGATGGACACCATATCCCACACACATCACAAGGCTTGCAGCCTCACTTACACACTCATGTTTGACGGAAAGAAACACACATGATTCGACACATGTGTGGCCTGCGTTATCTCTTTACCGTAATATTTTTTTTATATTTTTAGATGTTTTAAGATGTTTAGTGACTACGCCACTCTCATTTGTTAGGGTGAGAGAACCCAACCATCAAACACTTGATTTGACTTTCCCCGCAACAGGTTAGTGAATAACAAGAGATACAACTGTCATACAATTCAGAGTTCTTTTTATTTTCTTTCTTTTCGTAATGAGTCTCTGAAAATATGCCTCACGGGCTCAGTCAACTATAAAAATAGAGCATATGAACCTTTTACAGTATTTTATAGGCACGTCATCTCAATCTACAAAATTGTGCAAATGTGCTAGTTATGAAAAGTGCTTATGGCAATTGCACGAGGGGTAGACCAAATAACAAAAGTTGCACGGCAAACAAAGTTAGTAAATCAAATTAAAGAAAACAAACTGCCAAAAGGGCAAAATTGGTAATGGCCACCACACACACACACAAGCCTGTTAGACACACGTCTTTGGTCTCCCCCTACAGCAAGTATAGGTTCCAAAAGAAGTCTGAGATCTAAGATACGTCTCCCATTAATACTTCAGTGTTCATACCCTAATCATATACACAAGCTCCGTCTTGGCGGTTACTAAGTAGAAACTTACACGAGCCCCTTCGTCTCGTATGTTAGAGTGAAACTTACACAAGCCCCTTCGTCTCGGACGTCAAAGTGAAAAGGTTGCACCGGATGAATCACTCACACAATAGGACAAAACAAAACAAAAGGTTGGGAAAAGAACAGTGATGCCCCCCTTCTCTAGTGACACTGCATCAGTGTAGTCGAAGGCACCATCTCCTCCTATGTACATTTAACGAGAAAGTTACCATTAGGCACGGCATTTATAACTCGATTCAACAGGAGTTGTGTATTGTGGAAATGTGGGCGCTCCCACAGGTGCAACCACGACACCACAGCGCGATATTAAAGGCACCACGCTGCCAGTCCCGACATCACACCTGCGGAGCACCCCCACTCCCACCCCACACAACTCCCACAACTCAAGTGCTAAGCGTCGAAACTCTTACAGAAAATGCCGGCATTACCTCTGGTTCTCTCGAAGCGGCATGCAAGCAGCCAACCACACAGGACACAAAGTGGAAGAACATCACCAGCGACACTGTGATAGAGGAACACTACATCAGTCACAACAGAGACTACGTTCGCACACACGAGAGAAGCGTACAGAACGCATCTTTTACCTTGAGTTTGCCCAGCTCAGCACACCATCCCAGAACAGCAGCCGACCCCACGCCAGCCGCCGATGGACAGGGCTACAATTAAGTTAAATGGTGTCAGTAACCAACAACTAAGTACATTACAATGCACCAAAAAGAGCAATAAACCAACCGAGAAGGACGCCTACCTTTCCTGTACGATGGCTCAACCACAGAGAGAGAGCGGTGTACCCCACGCTACACACTGCAGCATCAAAAACATAGCCTCTTTGCTAGCTTCTTCTTCTTCTTCTTCATTGAGTTATTGGCGGGTTACGCTTTAGTTGCGCATACCGCCACCTACCGGTTCCTGGGCGATTCTGTTAATACAGTACTGCTGTTTAAATGCGGGCATATAGCCCGGTTGATGTTACATACTTCAACACTGCTCTTATATTTGCGTCCCTTCCCAGCACTGTGGCCTGATTAAAATCAGCTTCGCCGTTCTCAAGCAGCCCATCCTTCCACTCTTTCCTTTCCTCTGCATACACAGGGCACTCAAACAATATGTGTTGGACTGTCTCCTCCTCCATCATACATCCCAAACACTGCCCTGATGCCACTCTTCCAAACCTACACTGGGTACTGTTCAGTAACGTGTGACCAATCCGCAGTCTAGCAATGACAACCTCGTCTCTCCTGCTGCCCCCCACCTTGCCCACTTTCCCCACCTCCTTTTGGATGCTGTACATGTGTCTTCCCTTACTCTCCTGGTCCCATAGCATCTGCCACTGTGTCACCACTGCCCTTTGGATGAGTACCTTCACTTCTCCCCGACCCAACTTGACTGCTACATCGGGTTCTGGCCTCTCTAAGGCTTTTTTTGCAAGGCTGTCGGCCCGTTCATTTCCCCATACTCCAACATGCGCTGGGATCCATAAGAAACACACTGTGATTGCAGACCTTTCTAAGCGGTATAAACCCAAATACACTTCCATCAGTAGATCCATCCTACATGACTTTGATGACTGTATGCTGTTTATTACTGCAGCAGAGTCTGAGCATATCACCACCTTTCTTGGCCGTGCCTCCTCCACCCATTCTAATGCCTTAATTATTGCCATCATTTCAGTAGCATACACGGACAGCTCATCTGTTAGTCTCCACATCTGGCTGATCCCTACTCTCCTGACCACCATGGAAGCCCCTGTTCTCCCCGTCACTGGATCCTTAGAGCCGTCAGTGTAAATTTCAGTGCACGGGTGGTGCACGTCTCTAATGTAGTCATTGACATAAAATGCAAGAGATTCTGCTTCTGTCTCTCTCTCCTCATGCATATACTGCAATATTGCCATATCGACTGTTGGTTGCGGAAAAAACCACGGCGGTACTGGAGGTACTGACACAGTTGGAGCAATTGTTATACTCTGAAGCCCTGCTTCCTGTACCCAGGACCCTATGCTCCAGCCAAACCCCCAGCCCCGCTTTGTTGCATATTCCCAGCACTGCTCCAGGACTGTCTGTGCAATATGTTCATTTCCATGGCCTCCTAAATTTGCCCAGTAAGCTAAGGTCAGCTTCTTCCTTCTTAATGCCAGTGGCATTTCCCCCAGCTCCACCTGTAGGCTTGCAACTGGGGATGTCCTCAGTGCTCCACTACACAGCCTAAGTGCCTGGGATTGAACCCTGTCAAGGATCTTCAACTGTGTGTTTGACGCTGATCCATAAACCATGCAACCATAGTCAATTGCTGACCTTACCAATGCATAATACATAGTCATTAGGGAAGCTCTGTCGGCCCCCCAGTTGAGTCCACTTAAGCATCTGATCACGTTCATTACTTTTTTGCATTTTGTCTCAACTTTCTTAACATGTACTCTCCATGTCAGCTTTGTATCGAACCACAGTCCCAAGTATCTCACTACCTCCACCCTTTCCAATGGCTCTCCGTACAAATAGAGTTTCACATTGCTAGCCACCTTTTTGTTAGTAAAGAATTCACAGCACGTCTTTGATATAGAGAACTTAAATCCCCAGTCCCCTGCCCATTTTTCCACCTCCATAATAGCCTGTTGAATCTTGTTGACAACCAGGTTTACATTTCCACCCCTCCTCCAAAGAGCTCCGTCATCTGCATACAGTGATACCACTATGTCTGGGCTTACATTTTTAAAAACGTCATTTATCATGATGTTGAACAATACCGGGCTGATGGCGCTGCCTTGTGGAGTTCCGTTTTCCACCTCTGCAACTGATGATAGGTCTGCTCCTACCCTCACCTGTATTGTACGTCCAAACAAGAAGCTAAGTATCCAATTGTACATGCGCCCCCCCACTCCCAGCCTACTTAGCTGCACCATTAGTCCTTCCTTCCATAGCATGTCGTATGCCTTCTCAAGATCAAAGAATACTGCAACTAGTACCTCTTTCATGACTAGTGCCTTCTTAATGTCTGTTTCTAGTCTAACCATTGCATCTATGGTTGACCGCCCTTTCCTGAACCCACACTGGTAGCTGGAGAACAAACCCTTACTCTCCATATAATATGAGAGCCTGTTTACCAATATCCTCTCCATAAGCTTGCACAGGTTTGAGGTAAGCGCGATTGGCCTGTAACTGGATGCCTTTGAGGGGTCCTTCCCTGGCTTTGCTATTGGTACTACCACAGCGTGTTTCCATGTCGCTGGGACCCTTCCCTCCTCCCACACTCTGTTGTACACCTCCACCACCTTTTTTAACACTACATCAGACACATGTTTCAGCATAACATAGCATACTCCATCCTGCCCAGGGGATGTCTGGGCTGTACTAGTCAAAGCACTTTTTAGCTCAAACAGGGTTATTTCTGCATCCAGAGGGCTCTCAAACTCTGTTCTTTTCTCGCATACGTCTCCCCACTGCCTCATCAGTGTCTGGCGGTGTGCTGCCCACTCAGCGCCCAGGTTAGTGGAGCCATGTGCCTTCACAAATGCGTTTTTCATCATTTCTGCCTTTTCTTTGTTGGAGCTGGCCACCCTGTCCCCTTCCACTAAAATTGACATTTTCTTTGATTTAGCTACCCCCATCATTTTCTTGATCATGCCCCATACCTCTTGTACTTGTACCTCTTCCCCTATTTGGGAGCAGTAATTTCTCCAACATTTCTTTTTTGCATCCTTTATAACCTTCCTTGCTACTGCCCTCGTCCTTTGATACTCTAAGACTTTCTCAGTAGTAAGTGTCCTCCGCAGCACCCTGAATGCTCTATTTCTTGCTTGTATGGCTTCAGTGCACTCTTGTGTCCACCACGGCACTACTTTCTTCCTTTGTTTCCCTGTGGTCCTTGGTACAGCAGCTGCTGTAGCCACCAATAGCATATTTGCCAACCTACTTGCCTCCTCATCCACATTTCCTCCTCCTATCGTATTGTGTACCTGGGCCTCACACCTTTCATTGAACTTCTCCCAATCTGCCTTCTCCCAGCACCACCTCCCCAAGTAACAGCTATCCTCCTTGCAGACATCCATTCCTATTTTGCACATTACGGGAAAATGATCACTTCCTATTGTGGAGTCACTTAATATCTCCCATTCACATGACCCAGCTATTGAGCTTGACACACAGGTGAGGTCTAATGCTGTCAGTGCCCCTGTCCTGATATTTACCCTTGTGCCCCCCCCATCATTCAAGCATACTAGTGTTTGGCTATCTAGGAATTCTTCAACTGCGTCTCCATTCTTGTTAGTGATTTCGCATCCCCACAATGTATTATGTGCGTTGAAGTCCCCACACCACACCACATTTTCCCTTCCCGTTTGGACTATTCCTTCCAATAGCTCCACAGATAGCTCATTACATGGGTTGTAGTAGTTCATTATCACAATATTCGACTCCCCTGTCCACCCAACCTCTACCGCCACACATTCACTATCCCCATTCACTTGCAATTCCCTGTATATCAATCCTTCTCCTATAAACGTGCAGCACCCACCCCCATGTCCTTCTTGTCTGTCTTTCCGTACTGACGTGTATCCTGGAATATTGAACTGCAACTGCGGAGCCAGCCAAGTCTCTTGTATACACAGGATGTCAGGTAGTACCGGTAATTCGTAAATGAACTTTTTAAATTCCTGCCCATTGGCCAACAAACTTCTTGCATTCCATTGTAATATTACAAGTGGTTTTACTGTCATTCAGAAGGTTGTGAAGACTGCATATTGCCGTCATGCAGTATTCTTGTCACCTGTTCTATGGTCACATCTGCCATGTCTAGGTGGGTCTTTGCTGCTGTTACTATAACTTTGATGCGTTCGGTACGGCTCTCTACTTTGGCTACACAATTAATCACATACGCAAGGAAGGCTAGGAATTGTGTCTTGTCTGCAATCATTGCGTTTGGTCCCACTTGACATCTGTGGCTCTGGGTTGCTACTGGTGCCCTATTCTGTCTTTCTGTCATTCCCACAGCTGTTGTAGTCGTATTCACTTTCTTAACTTGTCGTGCTGCCTCTGCGTATGATACACCTCTAGCCACCTTAAATTTCTGTACCTCCTGTTCTTGCTGCTGAATTGCACATCCCCTGTATGCTGCACTATGCGCCCCTCCACAGTTACAACATTTGGGTGCCACTCCTTCTCCACATTTCCCATACTCATGATCCCCCCCACATCGACAACATCTCCTCTGCCATTTGCATACCGCCGCCACATGTCCCAGCCTCTGACACTTAAAGCATCTTAGTGGGTCAGGAACGTACTCCCTCACAGGGTAACTTACATATCCTATCTTGACTCTCTGGGGTAGCAGTAGGTCGCTAAAGCTCATCAGTATTGTTGTTGTTGGTACTTTCTTCCCTTCTCTCGTGGTATTAAATCGAGTTGCTTTCACTAGTGTGCCGCCTTCCATGCATGACTTCATCATTTCCTCTGTGATGGATAAAGGTACTCCGGTAATGACCCCTCTTAGTTCAGTACGTGACGCTGGCTGTGAGCACTCCACTTCCTCCCTCCCCAATTGTGTCAACCGCAACGCTTTCTCCTGCTGTTCCTTAGTTTTACAAAACACCAAAACCTTGTCAGTCCCTACGTATCTTGCAGATGCTACGTCCCCAATTGCATCCTTCAACACTTTCGTAAGTCTCATAGGGTTAGAAATGTCATGCTTACTGATATTACTTTTGAACTTGATCAACACTTTAATCTCTTCTCCCTCAATCCTCCTCCCTTTGCTTGTAGGGCTCTCGCCTCCTCTTTCCATCCTCCTTTTCCTCCAGTGGTCGGCTCGTATCGGCCCTACATTGCTCCAGAAGCTAGTCCCACTAGTACCCTGAGATTCAGCTCTTACCTCAGTGTTTTTCAACACTGTGGTCGCCTTGAATTGGAATGCGCTTGCCTGAGCTGTCTCCTCTCCTTCCTCACCGTCGCCGTCGTCCATAGCGAAGTGCGGTGGGCAAAAGAATGAATTAAAGCAGGCGTGCGGGCCAGCCAACGGCCGTCGGACCTACCCCCCCGCTCTACCAAAACAACTCAAAGAAACTTATAAAGAAAATACGAAAACTTGCCCACTCGTATTCCACCTGGATCTCGGCCACGGCTTCTAGCTATAAGCTCTACTACCTCTGTCAGTCTCACTGATTCAAACTGCAGCAGAATCTCGCGCCAGGAACCGGAAACACCTCCTCCTCCGCATCCATCAACACTGTAGCAACCCAATGTAAGTAGGCGGCTGGATGTGAGTGCCCGGATATCCGCCCGAGTATTTACGTCTATTTTACCTCAGCTACTCGCGTTCGGTCGTGTATTTACGACAGTTTAACCTCAGCTACTTGATTTCGGTCCGATTTGAGTCTGACTGCGTACTTTCTCGTCGGCATTATTTTGTGTTTATTATCCAGGAGGACTGACCTGAAAACTGCTGTCACCTTGCACAGTTCTACCTGCTCTGAAGCACGTGCGTGTCTAACAAATCATCCTGCCCATTCGCAATGTTAAATAAAAAGTTTTGCATAAGACTATAGTCTAAAATAGATACACTGTCACAGACACTGGAATAGCCCGTTTCGGAAGCCATTAAAGTCACGAGTTTAGAACTACCCAGTCTAAATGTAGCTAGCACTCGGGAAGTTTCTGAGTTTTACTCCTTGCATCATTAGTGAAACATAACATCAGGATATCCTAGTTAAAAGAATAGGGCTATCTGGGCATAGCCTTCTCTCTGAGTTAGAAAACAGCAGCTATGCCGCACATTGTGTAGGTAGTTATTATTTGGTGGTGCAAAAACAACACGCGAAACCATGCCGCATATTGTGCCATTATTGTTGGTGATGCCGAAACAACAAATCCAGATTGGTGACTAGAGCCTGCCTAGTACATTTAGACATAGCCTACTTGATTGTGCCATGTACATTTAAAAGTGTCAGTGCAGAATTAAACTGGGCGCTGAATATAAATATTGGAGCCATTCTCCCTCCGTGTCTAGATACAGTCAGAGGCGCGCGCGCACGCTCTTATTTCTGTATTATATTAAAATATCCTAAAACGGTCATAACATCAGAGGACCTTCGTGGTGGAGGATACTTGCGGCGCGGGCCGAGACCGAGTTGTTACGGGACACTCTTAATATTATTGAAGGGACAGACCATGCTCGATACTTTACCCGGTCTAAATGTAGCACTCGAAAAGTTATGCCGCATATTGTGCAGATTATTTGGTGATGCCAACAACACGTGAAACTAGGCACATTGGAGACTAGAGCCTATAATTTAGACATAGCCTATTCATTTGATTGTGATATGTAAACTTAAAAGTGTCAGTACAGAATCAAACGGGACGCTGAAATATTGGAGCCAGCTTCGTGTCCGGTGAATATTTTGCAGAGGTGTGTGCGCGCGCACAACTAATTTCTCTTCCATATCTCTTTGCTCATCAAGCCTCCGATCTCCAAAAAGACACGGGCACTCAGGGTAACTGTTTACACGAGCTGTTTAAATAATGTGGTGCACGTTCTTCATGACATGGCATGGTTTGGCCACCCTAAATTCAACAGAACTGCATTCGCACATATCGTTTAAACATCCATGATGGAATTGTCACTCTTAATGTGCACGTATTGGATATGAAAAAAAGATCCTAAACGGTCACAACACCAGAGGACCCGTGGTGGTGTGATTCGCACATATCGTTTAAACATCCATGATGGAATTGTCACTCTTAATGTGCAAGTATTGAATATGAAAAAAAGATCCTAAACGGTCACAACACCAGAGGACCCGTGGTGGTGTGGTGGATATTTGCGGCGGGGGCCGAGGCCGAGTTGTTACGGTAGGCTAGGCTAATCATATTATAGAAGACACAGTCAGGCGACACAGCGCGACTCACATAGGGTAGCTGTGGTACCGCAAAGCATTCCTGATGGTGGAAATGAATGCAAATGCATGCAAATACTCGGGCGGATATCCGGGCACTCACATCCAGCCGCCTACTTACATTGGGTTGCTACAAACCCTCTTTGCTAGCTAGTTACCACCGGAATGATATACGCTACCCACCGGAAGGAAAAGGGGAGCGTCGTTACCCCGTCAGAATAAAAGTTCAGGATAACCACCGGTTACACATGGTTTAATGCTTGACAGAAAGAATGAGAGGATACGTCACTGCTCCTGCTCCAACCGTCACAACCACCAACTTAACCACATATCAGATATATTCTGACACACATCACACCTTAAAGGGACACTGTGTGAGATGTTTAGTTGTTTATTTCCAGAATTCATGTTACCCATTCACTAATGTTACCTTTTTCATGAATACTTACCACCACCATCAAATTCTAAGTATTCATTATGACTGGAAAAATTGCACTTTTCATGCATGAAAAGGGGGATCTTCTCCATGGTCCGCCATTTTGAATTTCCAAAAATAGCCATTTTTAGCTGCAAAAATGACCCTACTTGGACCATACTAAAAAAACATTTGTTTATTACTTAGGAAGCTTTCATGTAAATAACAAATTTGGCAATAGGCAACCCAGTTTCAATGAGCAGCATAATTGCAGTACCTTTTTTGACCATTTCCTGCACAGTGTCCCTTTAACTCATCAAACTAAAAATAAACAAACTTGACACATTGTGTATTATCTAATCTGAAATACATGAAATGTGTGTGCCTTGCATGAAGACAATGAATGATACACTTTATACGATATGTCATATAAGAATTGTTGTTATATAGATGTTTCTCCTATGGGTAAGGACAGCAAAGACCTACAGTACATGTTGTCCATGAGCTGTCAGCTTTTGATAACATTTGAAGTACTCAATGATTACTGCGCTAATAATACAACTTCTGGCACAAGTATGAGGATTTGTTTCCTTCATTTCACTTGAACTGAAGATGTGTAGGCCTATATTGAGTAATATGGAATGTCATTCTTTATGATTACTGAAATGCACTCACTGTAATACATAATGCTGCCTGTGCAAATGTTGAATTTGGTGACCTTATGGGTCCTTCACATATGAGCTCTTGTCCTTTAACACATCGACATGGAAAATGTATGAATGCATGAATCTTCTTCATAGGTCTGACTCATTATACCGAAATGACATTCTCCTGAGATCCAGGGGTGCATCTAGCCATTTTGGGGCCCTAGGCGAAATATAAACAAGGAGCCCTCAAAGTCATTGCATAAAAATAAAATTCTGTGTTTTGGTGCTATGACAGTGCTTTGTCTCATTTTACATAAGTGACAAATTAAGATCCAGACTATTTTGTGTGCGTGTGCGTGTGCGTGTGCATGTTTACCGTGACAATTGGGGCCCCTATGGAGGACAGATTTGTTCGGGGTCCTAGGTTTGCCTATGGAAAGTCCGCCTCTGATAAGATCAGTTGACCAAACAGTCTTTCAGTTCTGCACAATATTTCAGATGAGTGACATTGATAAGGGTCTATGCAATTGTTATGGTACTCAACATTTAAATGGAAAAGGGGTTTAGTGTAGACGTAGGAATGAGCAGTTTTGGGAGACGTGACATTTTGCCAGTGATCTGAAATGTCTGTTGGACCACATAATCTAAATTATGAGAATGTCATCTCGTTTTCAAGACATGAGTAAAACCAATGAAAAAAACGTAGACCTACCTATAATGCAGCATTTCAAGGGCAGAGTAGGTCTACTTCTTTTGTTTACATGTTTAAACAATTATTTTAAAACTGCTTTAATACTCTTACTATTTGAGGTGGGTGTTTGTATTTATAACCCTTTCATTTATTTTGGATTACTCTGGAATATGTTGTGTTTATTGTCGTGTGACAATGTCAGAGTGTACATGCAGGGAAGCCGACAGGAGGGGGACAAGGGGACAGTTGTCCCGTGCTCAGGGACAGAGGGGGGCCAGAATTGGGTACTACATGGTACGTATGTATTGGGTGGGGGCCCTTTCAGATGACTTTGCCCTGGGCCCAGCCAAAGCTGTCAGCGGCCCTGTGCACATGTATTTGTTTTTCTGAATGTTCAATGGTGTTGATGTCTTCATGTCTGTCGGTATCCTATGTCTTCATGATGGCTGTGATAAGTTGTGATGGTGCAACAATAAAGGCTATCTATCTATCTATCTATCTACAAACCCCAACTCCGGTGAAGTTGGGACGTTTGGTAAACAGTGAATAAAATCAAAAGGCTATCATTTTCAAAACATTCAATCTATTCATCAGATGGAGAATAGTGAAAAGACAACATATTAACTGTTAAAACCGAGAAAAAATATTGTTTTGGGGGATTTATGTAGGCCTACTCATTTCTAATTTGATAAATCCAACACGTCTCAAATAAGTTGGGACGGGGATCAGTGAAATTTAGTAAACATCCAAATAAGATAAAACAACAAAGAAGAACATTTCAAAATGAATTGTACTGACGGACAATATAGGTGTCCAGGTATAAGATCATCACAGAGAGGCTGAGTCACTCAGAATTAAAGATGCAAAGGGAATAATTACCATAGTTATTACATACATTTTTGAATTCCCTTTGATTTACCACGATTGAGTGTATATAAGACATATTTTTGTTACTAAAATCATTGTATAGGTTCATGGCATCATGAAATATATATTGGCTGTAGTCTCACTCTAATTCCTGGAGTGCTAGAGCTATTGAAAATTGACCATATTAAGAATGCTTAATGCGTGCAAATGATACAGGGGTGTAACATTCTCCTAAGCACCTGAGCTCACTTGAAATAGACCCAGAAGACATGGGAAACTGTCCTTTGCTTACAGAAGTCAGCAGAAGTTGTAGAAGTCCATTCTTTTTGACAATAATAGAGCATTGCACATCCTGTGCTACAGTGAAAATGGACCATCCAACTTGTGCTAGCTTGTGCTAGCTTCAAAAGTCAGCCTCCATGATGGCATGCGGCTGCAGTAGTGCATTGGTTAAGATGTTCTCACTCATCTGTAGAGTTAAATGCAGAGCTGAATGGTATAAATGGGTTTTAAACAGCATGAAAAGCCACTCATGCATTATATTTTGAAGGGAGATCTTCGATTACTGCCACATAGTAAGGTCAAATTGCATTCTCTACTATGTTTTAACAGTTTGGCTCCATCATAAGGACCGACAGGTGATAAAATGGTGGGCTTTTGGTCAAGACCTGTCACACTGTAAGCACTACAGAAAGGAAAACATTGCAAAACATGACAAGGAATACACCCACCATTTAAGCTGGTGAAATCATGTCCAAGATAGGAATTAACACTGTTTTTTATATAAAATCATCTCATCGGTTAATGTATTTAACTGTTAAGTGTTGTCTTTTGTTTTGTTTGTAGTCTTCCTCGACATTTGCTGCCATTTATTGTCCCCGTCCCAACTCTTTTGAGACGTGTTGGATTTATCAAATTAGAAATGAGTACATATGTCCCCCAAAACAATATTTTTTCCTCGGTTTTAACACTTAATATGTTGTCTTTTCACTATTCCCCATCTAATGAATAGATTGAATGTTTTGAAAATGATAGCATTTTGATTTTATTCACTGTTTACCAAACGTCCCAACTTCACCGGAGTTGGGGTTTGTATCTATCTATCTATCTATCTATCTATCTATCTATCTATCTATCTATCTATCTATCTATCTATCTATCTATCTATCTATCTATCTATCTATCTTCTTTAAAACTGTGCTTCTGGATTTTGGGTTAGGCATATAATCTAATAATTGGTTGTAATAAAAGTTTCATTTTTTAAGTATAAATTGCATACACTGCATACTGCATACTGCATACACTGGCCAAAGAGCGCAACAATGTCAATAATAAATAGAAATGTTATAAAAGTATATAGGCCTGGCCGGCTGTCTGCAAGAAAAGCCCAATAGAACCAGATCTCAGAAAAGATGTGTAAATCCCATCACTTCTGTTGGAACAGTGCACGTTGACGGAATTCAAAAAATGTCTTGGCCACCCACACTGTGATATGACTGTAAACCACAGTAAAAGCATGCATAGAAATGTGCATATTCATATGATTAGAATTACAGTGGAATTACTGTAGCATTTACATTTAGTGAAGAAGAGGACATCTTGCCACAGACAGCTTCATTTACTGAAAGAAACACTTTTCATTTGTCCACACACACAATGTGCAAAATTATACAGTTGATCAACAAAACAACAATAATGTATAAGCCAAGTTATTCATTTCAAACAGTAGGCATCGTCCGTGTATATTCTTGCGTCCTTTGTGCAAATGTCGACAGGTCACTCACAGCCAGACAGCCTGTGAAAACAAAGTGTATGGTTTAGGTCAGAATTCATTGAAGGTGTACTGTGTATTTTGTGTTTAGTTCATTTAGTTGTTTTTTTATGCTACCCATTCAGATTTTTTTCATTCAACATAAATCTACACAGCGGGCATTGTAACACAAATAAGTAGCGTAGGCCCTTAAAAGGTGTTTTACAATCTTAGCACATTACCTAGACAGCATACTGTTTCCTGTAAATTATAAAACCAAAAGCATACTTTTCCCAAACAGATAAAAATACATGCTATCTTACAGTTTTTCTCGATTGGTTTGGCTAATTTCCTGAAACTGAGATGACATTCCTATATCCATTGGGTTATTTGGCCAAACATTCTTACACTTCTGCAAAACAGTTCAGATAACTATCAAAATGTCATATACTTCCCAAAACAGCTCATTCTTGCATCAGCACTAATCCTTCTCCCACATAAATAGTCGGTACCATAAAAATGGCATAGATCCTTCTCAATTGCTTTAGCTCATTTGCATTAATTTAGTCCTTCTGTCAAAATAAACTGGATGGTTCAGCATAACCTCATGGATCCTCATCACATGCTCATATCACTCCAAAAACAGTTTACCCGTATGTCAAAACTAAATTCCTTCCCCACATATATCATCAGTACCCCCAAAATACATTGTCCCTTTGCCATTGTGTAAGCACTGCAAGTCAAAATGGTTGGATGTTTTGTCACTATGGGACTACGTTCAGCTAACAGATTTCGGCTATGTATAAAAATGAAAAAGTGATTGAAACCCTTGAAGTTTGACAACACAGACAATTTACCAAGGACATTTATCAGTAACTTTCTTTACTGTAAATTCACATACAGAAAGTAATGGCCATATATTACAGGTTTCTCATTGGTTTGGCTCATTTCTCAAAACAGAGATAACATTCTCAAAATAACATGGACAAATCCCAAAGCAACTAGCATTTGCTCAAAACAGAATGTCGTTTGAAAAAATGTCAAGAAATTAGCTAAATAACAGAGGAAACTGTACTATACACGGTTGTAAAACAAAAATTCTACAAACTAATAAAGTTACAATATCATTTGGCCTGTTAAACACTGTCATGAATTCACTGTTTAATGACATTCTTAAAATATTGTGTCCTGGACTGTTTTGATAATTGTGTAGACTACTTTGCATATGATGACTTACACAATGAAATCATGCGAACATGTTTTGGAGAGGGCAGCCATTACACAGAGAATTGTCTAATTCTTTTAGATAAGCAAGATCAGTACATTTGGAAAATGTGCTAAATGTATGCTCAATGTGTCAACTGTAGGGTACTTGTACATAGCCATCTGCAGAGATGTACTAAACATTTGAGACATGTACAAAGCATTTGATATTTGATGAAAGCAATGAAAAATGCCATTCTGTTTTGGGAAATAGCAAGTTGGTTTGGGGATTTGTCCATGTTGTTTTGAGAATGTCATCTCAGTTTTGAGAAATTAGCCAAACCAATCGAGAAAAACTGTAAGTGTGGCCATTGACAATGATTTTAACCCCACATATTTTTTAAAGAGCCAATCTGGGAGTTAAAATTTAATTTGTTACTTCAAAGCCGCAGTATGCAGTAGAGGGCTAAGATTTTTAGCCCATCACATTTTATATAGCAGGGGTGCCAGAGGGCCATTTGCGGCCCTTGAGGGCGTTTTATCCGGCCCCCAATATAATTTTAGTGTAATTCAGCTTCAAATGAAATATGACATATTTTGAAAAGGAATATTAGAAAATGCATTTGCAATACAATTAAGTTATATTCTGGGAACCTTAAGAAGGTTGTGTTTGTTTACAATGTGTCTGCCTTCAATATAGGCCTAAAGTGCAGGGGGACATCCTGGTTTGTGCTCATAGTACGGCCCTCGGGGGACTTTTATGGCCCTCGGATGAAATTGACGTGGCCCCTCGAATGAAAAAGGTTCCCCACCCCTGCTTTATAGGGACAGTGAAGTGCAACAGGCAGTTACATTAGAGTGATGCACTAGCACCCCCGAAGCACACACTTATGAATATTATATAGCACTGCAATGTCTTTGAGCATTAACTTCTGTATACAGGGTTTGTGATATTTAAGGTTGCATGCATGCACGCAGAGAGAGAGAGAGAGAGAGAGAGAGAGAGAGAGAGAGAGAGAGAGAGAGAGAGAGAGAGAGAGAGAGAGAGAGAGAGAGAGAGAGAGAGAGAGAGACAGACAGACAGACAGACAGACAGACACACAGAGACTCTTCCCCAGAGCTCTAGCAGTGTGTTTGACTATGTTGACTCCTACCCAGAATGGGATTCCTGATTTTGTGAAAGCAAAGTTGTCAAACTGACAATTCAGCATTAGGCAATTCATCTGCTTCTGTCCTTTTAATGGATTAACGGCAGGGGGGGTGTCACTCCTGGCTTCAGAATGTATTAATCCTGCCAACTCCTCCAACATGAAGAATGTAGCCTGTACCTGATTCACCTGACCTGCCTATTTTGATGCTCAGAAGGATCTGTTGTTCTAATAGCCTAATTTTGGATGAAACAGAAACACAAGGCAGGTTTGTTTGTATGTATGTTTGTTTGTTTTCCTTTCTAAAGTGGGATTGACACCTCTGCTTAATGAGACAGCAGCAGATAGGCCTGTACGTACAGTAAGCTTTAGTAGGCCTATATATAAGTAGCCTACGGTATTGATGTCTCTGATCTCCCTGATGAACTCAATTGCAGGCCTATCAGTGTAGGCCTACGACAGTGAGAAAAATGGAGTGGCTGCAAAGAGTGTTTGAAATCCCCTTCATTTATGACCTTATCATGAATCACAATCACAAATATCATGATTGTCACTGGCAGTGGATTAATATATATATATATATATATATATATATATATATATATATATATATATATATATATATATATATATATATATATATAGCCTATATAAAGTATAGGCTACTAGGCCTACTAAGCTGACCTATTTAATTTTTCCGTCATCCACACTGTGATATGGAGGAAAAAAAATATTTTAATTTATATCATCAACAAAACTGCAAATTCCAACTGGTTTCAAGTATCTATTGCCTTCTTAAACTTGTACTAAAAAAAATTAAATTTTCATGACATTGGAGCTGATTGAGAACTAAAAAGAGTAAAGCTATTTTTATTTGCATAGTTGTAGGCATACCCACCTCATTTTGATTTACTTGCAATGCACTTATGTTGCTCTTGGTAGCCGCAAATGCAAAAATGCAAGAGCTGAGGTCTTGATCTTTTTCCATGTGCCATGGCTTCAATAGTCTTGCTTACGCAGGCTGTCCATAAAACTAGCCTACTCCTGTATTATTCAAATTAAATGCATGGTTAGAACGAATAAATCAATGCCAGTGCATCAACTAAAAATAAAATAGAAAAACATATATGAGTGAGAGAGAACATAGTAGGCCTGATGTAGTCACAGAGTAATAACACAGAGGAACCTCTATGATAGCATGCTGTGCAGCGTTATAACAAAGCGTCCACAGTCGCTTCTGGATTACGTCACAGATCAATGGCCAAGAAAGACGACTTTGCTATGGCATAGCATTAGCGAAATCTCCGGCTTGTGTTTTCTGTCGAAGTCGCTATACTGCATACGCTGGTAAGTGTTTTTTGTGACTCCAGTACTATTTTCATACATGCTGCAAAATGTATTTCAACGCAATCTCGTGTAGCTAATTTGCAGGCCTAGTATAAATCACGCAGTAAGATATAGCCTATTGCAGTGGTGCTATTGTATCTAGCTGCTCTGCCTGCAAGCTATCCAGTCTCAACAGTGAGTAACACGTAATTGCCAAGATTGACGATATTATGGTTGTTCTGTCGTCGAAAGGTCAGCTTCATATCGGTCTTGAACCTCCGCTATGCGCGTATGTGAAAATCAACCCACTACGTTTGTTAAAACATGAAGACCTAGTATCCCCGGCAGTGTAGCAATCTGCAGGCTAACGGGATGGCCATAACACATGGGTAGCAGTGTTTGCGGATTCGTTATCGTTTTTCAGCTTGTACTGTAGAGGGTATTGTTACTGGTGTGTTGGTAAGTGCTGCAATCATTTAGATTGTTTTTGAGGTAGAAAGACCAGATGGTTGGGATTGCTCGGAGCTCCGTGTCTGTGGCAGTGTGAGCGTTCGTCGCCCTTGCATCTTTTGTGAACTCAATAGCGGTGTGTCGGATGACTATCGTTACTGTAGATGGACAGTGCATTGACCCATGGAGAGCAACTTAATGCTTGCCTTGCCGCGCTGTGGCCATCGGGCTGGATAAAGTGTCGCAGTAAAACTCAATATTGGAATGTGACTTTAAAATGTGAATGCCGTAATTACGGTCAGGATGGCGACGGGGAATTAGGACATGAGGTGACAGGTGAAGTCCAATGATGAAAATGTCTTTGCACGCTACGGCTGTCCCGTCCCCACTTCAAGAGCGCATGTTTTTGCTGATGTAGACATCCATGTCTCTGCATCCGTTCTGACCCTCCGTGTTTACAAGATCATTGCGGGGGGTGCGGATGTTCGTATTGGCTTGGAGGGTGAGTTAACAGAAGGATATGCTATATGAGGGACTGTCGCATGAATCATTGGTTTCGTCTTGTGTTTCATGCATCTCCCGACAGAGGGAAAGGGAATCTCGACCTGTGCCCCTTTCGCATTTATTTTTCATGAATTACCACTATGCCTTTGCAGCAGGGACAGTTGCCATTCTCGCCTTATCTCAAATACTCCATCAGGAATTGACATATATCCACACTGATGAATAAATAAGTAAAATGTATGTCCACTGGCTTTCACTAATTCTGAATGGCGCAACTAGAATAGACGTACCACTTTCCTCACTAGGCCTAGGCCTTAGAACTACTGCCCATTAGTTAATAATCGAACTTCATCACGGTAAGAGAACTTTCATCACCTTTACGCCATCTACCGATGGCCATGTAGCAACACTTTTTATTTGGACATGGGAAGAATGGAAAACGAAACTTAAAAGAACATTGGGTTGCGCCATTTTTCATCAGCAACGGGTTTCCAGATTGCATGTCAGCCTTTAAATTGCTTTCCTTGGAGTACCACCAGGCATTCCTCGCAAAAGAGTTGTTGTGAAGTTTGGCGTGCGAAGGCGTTTTTTTTCTAGACATCACTAGGAGCAACACAAAAGTTGGTCGACCTCAGTTCTCGCAGTCTCAGTTGGCGGAGTGTTCCCTAGCTAGGCTTTAGCATCGAACAGTGACAGCGGTTGTACACACATTTGTTGTTGTGTCGGATATCGTTTTCTATGATGTTGGCTTTCTTGTGGGTGCTACGTCTGAACATGTTCTTTGTTAACTCGCATGTCTCACATTTGGAAGCTTATTTTGCCAGTACAGCAGTTAAGGTAGGTATGCTATGCAGGCAGGTTGTAATGCAGGCGTTCCATCATAATGCAATCGAGTGCACGTGGGGCCTTTTGATACACGCGCTGATTTAGACCTAGAAGGCTTTCCAGGCTTCTATACAAAAGTACTAGCACACTGCCTCTGTTGAATTATGGTCTTTCTTTGCACCAAGTTTCTCATGTTGATTCAATGCCACACTGCTCAATGGGAGTCCCCGTGTGGCCTTTGCCGTCGTCGGCGTTCTCAATTTTTTGCAATTATTTTATGTTTGGTCACACTGTGGTATTGTTTGTGTTATGCTGTTTGACATGTTAAAATGAACAGTAGCAACTTAAAGAAACTACACTGACCATTTTGCTGTTCTTTATTTAATAAACGTCGTTTTGGTACTAGACCTTCATGAAGGAAGAAAAGAAAGAACTGCGAAATGGTCAGTGTGCGGGAGTTTCTCCATGGTGCCATCTCCGACACACCTGTCAGCTGAGGTGTGTTTAAAATGGTAAAGTTTAAAATGGACAGTAGAAAATTTGACAATATGTCTGTCAGGGTAGCAGCACTATTTATCGTGTGAGTGAAGGTTCTCAGAGTCTAGAATCATGAAGAATTGCTGACCATGGACAGTCACCGTAAATGAGATTCAACGTCGGCTTTATTGCCAGTACCCTACCGGTATGCAGAAGCATACAGCTCCACACACACCCAACATTTTATCTTAGACATACGAAACGGTTACAATACAATTGAACAAATGAACTGTTAGATGCGTGTAGAGCTGTCAGCCAGAGTCCACTCCTTTTGCATTTAGGTAATAAAGCTGACGTTGAATCTCATTGACAGTGACAGCCCATGGTTAGTCATTCATGAATTACATAGGTTGAAAATGTGACCGACAACTATGTTGTAATAATTCCTTCAGCATATAAAACTATATTCAACATTTGATTAGGAAACACTGTTTTTTATTTAAGTGATGATTTTGGAACAGTTTGTCCATGTTGGTGTTAGATGCTATGCTGAAGTGCACCAGTCTCTTGGGGGGGCAACCAGCTCTCGTGAACCAACGTCCCTTTTTTTTCACATGTGCCCATTTTGTCCTTGACATAAATGCCGGTCTCTTTTTCCACCCGGACCTGACTAGCTGGCTGTCTCCCTTTCCTCCCTCTCCAGGAAATCATCCACTAACTCTCGGTTAGGCCAGAAATAAAATGGGATTGCCACAGCAAAACATGAATAATTAATCGCTCCCTTTCACCAGGTTATAAAGTTACAGCTCATGTGCAAGGCTCATAAAAATGCGGTTGTGACCGTAACGTGAGTTAACGCGTTAGTGGAGGGACCACGATTACTAAAGAGCACTTACAGGTTATTAGGCTGCTAAGGGTTTTATATTCTCGTTTGGCCGTCCTCTCTATTTCTTTCATTGTTTTGACTTTTGTCTGTCTGACTCACTTGTGTTTCTGCCTTTATTTGCTCCTCTCCCAGGTGAACTCCACCGTAGCGTGATTTTTCATCTCATCAATTGCCGTGTCTTGCGTTTGGCCCTGTGCGGCACAGCCAGTGCTCGCGCCGCAAAACCCAACCCCCACACCCCACCCAGTGCCCCCCTGCCCCTGCCCTCTGAGCTATGAGCAGAGGCAGAGGAGGGCCCCCGACAGATCACCCGCGATTCTCCCAGCCTTGGAACCACTTGGGCAAGCCCCGGTACGAGAACGGCCCAGGCCACGGCTACGGCCCACCACCACCACCACCGCCCTTTGCCTCCCGCCACCGGAGCCCCGGCTCGTTCTACGACAGGCGCCCTCCCCAACACCCCCCCGGTGGCTCACCCTTTAACGGAGGCGCTTCTCCCCCCACCTTGGCCAATGGTGTAGCCGCCCTCGGGGACTTCCGAGACCAACAGGAGCGCTTCTTGCAGGGTCAGGCGCTCCACGCCCCTCAGTTCCGCGGCCCTCCCCGCTCACCCAATCAGCAGCGACCCACAGAGAGGAGCGGGTTTGACCAATCGCGCGGCTACTACAGACAACCACCACCAGCAGCAGCAGGCTGCCACACCAGCGGCAGAGGAGGTAGGAGGAGTCCGGGACTCACCGGCAGCTACCATCCCCCCCGCTTCCCCAAGCGAGAGCCAGCCCACTGGAGCGGGCAGCAGCAGCCACACTCTCATTCCCAAACGCGGCACCCGACCCCAAGACCGTACTGGGACAACAACGTCACTGTCATATCAGAGGGCTTGGAGGGCCTGACGCTAGACTATTACAACGGCCCCAGCGGCCGTGCACCCAACCCCAACCAGGCCTCATCCAGTAGCAGCGGCACCTATACAACCAGAGGCACAGACAGGCCGCACAGCAATACCGCTGCACCTCATTCCACCGAGCTGAGCTCAGACATCAGGCAACGCGTCTACCAGGTGCTCGCGTCCCTAGGCCCCAACGAGACCGTCCAGACCAGGCCCCTGGCCAAAAGGCTGCGCCTTCCTAAAAAGGTGGTAAACCAGGTGTTGTACTCTCTAAAGCGCGCGGGACAGGCCAGCAAGCAAGGCGACTCGCCACCCGAGTGGTCACTGCGCCGGGAGCAGACGGGTGCGGAGACGACAGCAGCCGGGCAGGCGGTGTCTGTAGCACCAAGCACCAGCAGCGAGACACTTACTGTGACTGTGAAGCAGGAGCCCAACTCCCCCAGCCGCCAGGACGCACAGGAGACCGACGGCAACCAGCAACGCCTTGTGACCGTTAAGCAGGAGATTCCTCACAGTGCTCAAGCGGACGTAGAAGTAGAGGAGGAGGAGGAAGAAGAAGAGGAGGAGGAGGGGGAGGAGGACGACGACGAGGACGACGACGAAGAGGACGACGAAGAAGAGTGCCTCAGTCTTCCTGTGGGTCTCAGTGAGGTGAAAGAAGAACCCTCCTTAGGTTTTTTCAACCAGGCAAGCGGCGACAACCTCCTAACACTAGCAGCAGCAGCAGCAGTCGAAGAATCCAGTCTTTCGGCCAGCAACCTTCCCACGACTCGCACTGTGCCCGCCACTGTGCCAGGCATCATCATGGCGGAGACGCGGGACAAGCGCGAGCGCGTGCTGCTCTACCTGCACGAGACGGGCGAGGCCTGCAGCGCCCTGCACATCGCCAAGAACATGGGCCTGAGCAACGCCAAGCAGATCAACCCGCTCTTGTACAGCCTGGAGAAACAGGGCCAGATCAGCCGCAACACAGACGGCTCCCAGCCCAAGTGGGAGCTCACCGAGCACAGCCGCGAGCGCATGCAGCGGCAGCGCAAGGTGGCGGAGGCGGCGGCGGAGGCCGGGTCGGCGGCGGTGAAGGCCGAGACGAAGATGGAGGACGTGCAGGTGAAGATGGAGGACGGCTTGGAGCACATGATGCTGATGATCAACGACGTACGCAGCACCCTGGGCAACGGGGCCCCTCCACACATCAAGGGTGAACGCGATGGAGCTGCCGCCGTCGGTGGCAACAACGGCAACGATGGTGGTGGCAGCGGTCCCGACTCGTCCGAGTGGGCCACGGACGAGATCCCCGAGTTCCTCAATGTGATTGGCCAGAACGAGCAGCAGCAGCTTCAGCAGTGCCGGAGGGCAGGGGGCCCGGGCAGCGGCAACGGTGCCAACAGCGGTGGCGCCTTGCAGCCCGACGGGGGCACGGTGGCAGTGTCGCTGGCGGCGGCCCCACCTCACCCCAGCACGCTGGAGGCCAGCCGGCGGCAGAAGCTGCAGGAGGTGCGCAGCAAGAACCCCGTCAGTGGGCTGATGGAGCTGGCACAGTACCTGGGCCACACCTGCGAGTTCCTGCTGCTCGACCAGTCGGGGCCCTCCCATGACCCCAGGTACCGTATGCGTCAATCATAGAGAGAGAGAGAGAGAGGGAGAGAGAGAGAGAGAGAGAGAGAGAGAGAGAGAGAGAGAGAGAGAGAGAGAGAGAGAGAGAGAGAGAGAGAGAGAGAGAGAGAGAGAGAGAGAGAGAGAGGAGAGAGAGAGAGAGAGAGAGAGAGAGAGAGAGAGAGAGAGAGAGAGAGAGAGAGAGAGAGAGAGAGAGAGAGAGAGAGAGAGAGAGAGAGAGAGAGAGAGAGAGAGAGAGAGAGAGAGAGAGAGAGAGAGAGAGAGGGAGAGAGAGAGAGAGAGCGCTAAAAATAAACCTTCTGCAGTGCTAAAATTTCTCAACAGTAACTTCATTGAACTGACAAGAATAAATCACATTTCTGTTTGTTTTAGAGAGAGAGAGAGAAATTATTTATGGAACAGTGTCTGATGTGTCGGCAGGGAGCTGTTTGTGCTGAAACAATCTGTGTATGTGTATGACCTGCACATGGGTCATTGGCGTTTTTTAGTAACATACGTGAGTATGGTACAATAGTTACTGGCACTATTACCTAAATGGCATATTCATTGCTTGTACACTAATTACCAGTTATTAATTAGTTTATGTAATTCATAGAAGAGTTGCTGTGATTGTACCACCTGATGTGTGTAGCTAAAAAAACTATTAGTCACCAGAGAAATTAGAACACAGGGGAGAAGGCTCAGTCTCATTGGTTCCCATTGTAGCCAGTTAGCTTTGCATGCATTCTGCAGTAACGAGCGTAGGCCAGTCCTTCATGTGGGAAAATGTATGGAATGGAAAGGGGAACCCATGCTAAATACATTGCTACTGCCATTTCCAGTCACAAATATTATCAACAAAACATTCCTGGTAAGCACTATGACTGTTGTTTAACAATAGGCTGTATTGACAAATCGTTCAGGTGTGTAGTTTTACAGCTGGTTAGAAGATTTCAACCTGTACTCGCTAGCATCGTGCTAATGTTTATGGGTTTGGCCCCATAAAAATTGAGCTTTGTGACCCAGTATATAATAATCTAGTGGCGCAAAATAATCGAAACGCTACTCAAATTGGGTCTTATTATTTCTAGCTTCGAACTTAATATTCATATTTCAGGACAAAAAATTATAAAAAATCGCAAAAATTATAATGGTAAAAAACTCCATTGACACCCATTCATTTTGCACTGTCCCGTGGTTAGGGTTAGCCAATTGTGGCTAATAGGAAGTTCCGTGAGTGAACAGCCCCTGTAGTCACCCACATGACATGAGTTCCTACAAGCTGACCTATGACCTTTGTGGGTGTGGAAGGTTCCGCATGCAGGTGACGCTGGATGGCCGGCGCTTCCCCAGTGCTGAGGCGTCCAACAAGAAGGTGGCCAAAAACTATGCGGCAGCAGCCACACTGAAGGTGCTGCAGCGCGAGCTGGGCGGAGCTGAGGGGGAGGAGGAGCTGGAGAACGAGGAAGAGCCCAGCGACATGAGCATGGCCCCAGCCAACGACAGCATGGAGGAGTTCACAGTGAGTGGGCAGGTGACACTGGTCAGGACTGCTTAAAGTGATACTGTACCGTTTTTGTAAAGACGCTCATATTACATCTCCCCTTGAGTTAAATGATTGGACTTTACCTTTCTCCTGTACGTCTTGCCATTGTCTCAGTATGGCAGTGAAAATTTTACCTTCAAGCTAGCAAGAGTCCAGAAACCATTTGGCGGCCAGCTGGTCTCATAGGACTCAATGTTAACTGCTAGTTTGGAGATAAAATTCGCACTGCCATACTAAGAACGGTTGAAAGTACAGGAGAAAGGTAAAAGTCAATAATTTAACTCAAGGACAGGTTTAAAATGAGTTTAACAAAAATTGTACAGTATCACTAAGTAGTTTGATATAATATAATATAGACAGTTATGACTGCATTCATGATTTAGCGTCATGGGCCTCGCCAACAACAACATGTTCAAGGTGAGTGGGCATGTGACACTGGGCAGGACAGCTTATTTAGTTTTATATAATGTAATTTAGTATAGACAGCTATGGCTGCATTGATAAACTGGTGACATGGTCCCTGCCCAGGTGACACTGTTGGAAAAGGGACACCACTCTGCCCGACACCACTTAAATGGTTGGCAAAAATATAGACAGCCATGACCACGGTCTCCGCGGATCATTTAAAGACTCTTAATTACAGTATATGTGTATTGAATTTTGCTATTTTTAGAGATCTGGCATTACATTTCATCTGGGCTCAGTGGATTAAAAGATGTCTGGACAGTTTTCCATGAGAACGCTCCATCACTAGCAAGTCGGTAACAAGCTAGTGTAGCATCTCATTCGTTGTAGCATCAAGAACGTGCAGTTCCATAGATGGTGATTGCGGGCAAGTGATGACTACGAAATTGGAATGGGAGTCAATGCGGCTAAATACTGAAATATTTTTCACTCCCATTTCCAGTCATCAACCTCATAAAATACAAATGTCCTGTTTAAAACTATGGTTGCTAATAATTAAGTTATATAAGGAGAGGTATTGTCAAGTTATTTGGGTGTTAAGTTTTCTCTCCAGGGCAGAAGATTTCCACCCGCACTGACTAGCATTCTGCTAATGTATATGGATTTAGCCTCATAAATACAGCTTGCTGACTCATTGTATAATAATCCAGAGGTGCAAAGAAATCTAATTATGCGTAATAATGCGTTCTTTTTTGGCTAGACTAGAATGTAGTAATAATTTGGGGCAAAAAAATTATACAACATGAGAAACCCAATCATTCTTCACAATCACCAACTAGCCACAGTATCTCCGGGAAAACTTCTGTCACTGACCCTTCTCATTGGTTCTCATTGGTATGTTCCATCCAAAGCGAGTTTAAGGGGGGAAAAAAACCTTTCACAGTAGCAGTCTTGGGACATCAAATGCTAATTATAATTACTTAGGTACATGGGATAATCTATGCCCTGCTCAAGCTAGCACCATGGCACAGGTTAATAGGGGCATGGAGGAGTTTACGTTATCTTACTTCCATGCTCTCTCTCTCTCTCTCTCTCTCTCTCTCTCTCTCTCTCTCTCTCTCTCTCTCTCTCTCTCTCTCTCTCTCTCTCTCTCTCTCCCTTTCTCTTTTTATTTCCCTCTTTTCAGCTCACTTCCTCTTACTCTCTCTTTGTTTGTCTTTGGAGATGATATGGAAGAGAGGATTTCAGATAATTTACATTTTCTTGGGTGTCATGATGTAAAAAGTTTTTCCTAAATGCAACTTCTCTCTTTCTCTTTTTTTCTCCCTCCCCGCATCTGTCTTGTCTTGTCTGTGTTCCCCAGAGTGGTGAGTCGGGCCCCCCAGCGTTGGCACGCTCGCTGCCCGGTGGGAAGAACCCGGTCTCCATGCTGATGGAGCACAGCCAGCGCAGCGGAGACGCAGTCGAGTTCATCAACACACGCCAGGAAGGCCCACCGCACGACCCACGGTAACACACACCACACACACACACACACACACACACACACACACACACACACACACACACACACACACACACACACACACACACACACATGCATGCACACACACACACACATGCATGCACACACATGCATGCACATACACACACGCGCGTGCAGACACACGCACTCTCTCTTACACACATACGCACGCGCGCATACATGCATGCATGCATACATACATACATGCTTGAAGGGTTGTGCTTCGCAAAGGGAATTTCCACACTGACAGGACACAGTCACATGATGTGGAGTACACACACACACACACACACACACACACACACACACACACACACACACACACACACACACACACACACACACACACACACAAAACTGCCTACAGGAAACAGCTTTGGCTAGAAGGGACCACATCACATGGCTGAGTTCAGACAGCATGCACACAGTAGGATGCCACAGGGGCGTGCTGCTTAGCTTGATAAACTTCACAACCCAGGAAAATAATCGTGCAGGGTTTTTTCACCATCTTTCCAGACTGATACCGCTATCGGATGCATATCTCGTGTTACTAAAACCAAGCACGCTTTTCAGTTTAGTGGGCCTTTAGCAATTAGCTCGGGAGCCATTTTGTCTGCTTTGCATAAGCACACTCTCCATGCTGTTCTTGCGTAACCATATATCCTCCATGTCTCATGAGTGACTATTTTCATTTGGTTGAGTGTGTGTGTGTGTGCACCTCCCTGTGCATTTGTGCGTCTCTCTGTACACCTCTGTTAAGTGATGACTCTCCCCACTCCACCTTCAGGAGGTGAAAGACATGTACTCTGATCCCCCACTAACCCCCACTGTATCAAGATTCACCTTTCACAGTGCAGCTGTATCGTGGAGTCTCTTCTTCTGAATATCCGTCCTATGCCACGATACATGATGATGAGAAATTTGTCAGGATAATATTAGAATAATATTTTAACTGACCAGAAATAAACCTCCATTGAAAATGAATGGGATGTCATGTCTGGTGAGTTCGAATGTCCATACCACCAAAGCACCAACACTTGTTATGGAAAACGACAGGGTATAGTGAAGAGGGAACTGTGGGTCACTGGATCAAAAAATAAAAAATAGCGGGCAGTAAAGCATCAAGGATACCTGGGCTTCCATAACTCCCATGCAATGCCCCTGCCATTGACTTCAGTGTTCACCACATCATGGCAGTCATTAAGCCAAAGAGATTCCTAACCAAGTATTGAACATTGACATGTCATTTAGGAAAAAAACTAATTTCATTTGATTTGATGTGACCCAAACATTTTTCTTTTCTTTCTCTGAGGAAAATTGTGATTTCATTACAATATTCTAATTTTGTGAACGCTTCAATTCATGGTTTTGTTGCACTGGAGGGCCAAGATATGTAAGAATAAACTAATAATTGGACTAGTTCAAAATGTGGGCAATGAATCTATAATCCATGAAAGTGTAACATTATTGGTGGAATTATGGAAATAAATCAGCTTTTTCATGAGTTTCATCAGTTTTTGGCCTGGAGCTGTACAGTGGTTGGACAATGAAACTGAAACACCACCAACATTTTAGTATGGGAAGTTTCATGGCTAAAGTGGACCAGCCTGGAGGCCAATATCCATTAATTGCACATTGCACCAGTAAGAGCAGAGTGTGAAGGTTCAATTAGCAGGGTAAGAGCGCAGTTTTACTCACAATAATGCAATGTACATGTGACTGAGCTCATCTTGCACCTGTTCACCCCCCTCGGGGATTGAACGTGCGATCTCGTCAACTACAACGGTCCGGCAATGGGAGACACAGTACGATACCGCTGGGCCAAGAGACTAGTCTCTCGGCCCAATGGCACGAGACTGTATGAGGCTATCGGAGGGAGGTTTACCAACCTTTCACGCCAACTCTGTGCTAGTTAGCCTCCGTTACACTCTCCCCCTTAAACCTCACTTCCATCCCGGTCACGGCACCACTGTAACGGAGCTCATCTTGCACCTGTTCACCCCCCTCAGGGATCGAACGTACGATCTCGTCAACTACAACGGTCCGGCAATGGGAGACACAGTACGATACCGCTGGGCCAAGAAACTAGTCTCTCGGCCCAACGGCACGAGACTGTATGAGGCTATCGGAGGGAGGTTTACCAACGTTCCACGCCAACTCTGTGCTAGTTAGCCTCCGTTACACTCACAACATTATAGGTGACATTAGATTTCAAAAGAGGACAAATTGTTGGTGCACGTGTTATTTGTGCATTTTTGACCAAGACAGCAAGTCTTTGTGATATCAAGCACATTACCAAGAAGGACGAACCACATCCAACATAATAAACTGTGGACGCAAGAGGAAGCTGTCTGAAAGGGATGTCCGGGTGCAAACATGGACTGTATCCAAAGAAACTTGAAAACACAGCTGCCCAAATCACAGCAGAATTAAATACGCTCCTCAATCTTCTGTTTCTACCAGAAATGTCCGTCGGAAGCTCCACATGGTCAATATACACAACTGGGCTGCTATAGCCAACCTAAAACCACGTGTTTCAGTTTCATTCTCCCCATATGTATAGTTAGTATTACTTAACTTACACTGTAATACATATTGACTAAAATGGTGCTTTAATGTAATGGTACATTAATTAACTGTATAAACTCAGTGTATGGGAAAGATTTCATGAGTCTTAAACAGTACAATGATGATGTGTATGGGAAAGATTTCATGAGTCTTAAACAGTACAATGATGATGTTAAAGTAAGTGGAAGTAATGTGAGTTAAATTGAGGCTAACGCGGCCGGTAGCGTTTAATGTGGAGCAGCGCTAACATGTCTGTCCTGTTTAGGATTCCCATTAAGCAGCATAAGCAGAGCACTCTCTTCCTGTCCTCTCATTACTCAGCTCTCCATCTCCCTCCCTCCCTCCCTAGCCCTCCCCCTTTCACTCCATCTATCTACCCCTCCCCCCTCTTGCCCTCTGTCCCTCACTCTCCGTCTCTTCTTTTTATCTTTTGCGTCTCCCAATCCCTCTTTCCCTCCATCCCTCACTCTCTGTCTCTTCTTCTTTTTTTATTTTACGTCTCCCAATCCCTCTCTCTATCTCTCTCATTGTTCTTCCCATCTCCTGCCATTTGCCTTTGTCTGTGCTCCCTCTATGTCTTTGTGTCTCTCTTTCTTTTTCTCTCGCTCTCTCTCTCTCTCTCTCTCTCTCTCTCTGCCTGTCTGTGTCTCGTTCTCTCCCCTGTCCCCTTGTGGCCACTCTGCTGTACTGGTCTTCCTCTGGGCTTTTGGCTCTAACTATTTGTGTCGTCCTCTCTTGCCTTGCACAATAGCCCTCTGTCCATTCCTCTCCTTCTTTTTTTCCTCCTCACTGTCGTTCTCTATCTCTCTTTACATACCTTATTTTATTTTTTTGTAAGTTTGTATACCAGCCAGCTCTCGTTCCTCTCCCTGATGTTAAGATGTTATGATTGCACCGTGGGCTTGGGTTATTTATTATATATTTTTTTCTTGGGAAGACGCTGTTTAGTGTGTCTATGCATGAGTCTCTTTGTATATGTGTTAACAGGAATTTAAAGGACATGCTGCCGGCATAGTTTTTCCTACATGACCTTGACGAAAAACAAATATTAACCGCTGGACTATATTGCATTGTGTACCACACGAGACACAAGGCTTTGCATTTAACTGGGGTTAAATGACATCAGACTTGTGTGTGTTGAAATGAAGCATAAGATGACAAAATGGGATGGGACTACTATAATGGGTTTCCTAATTTTACGTATGCCCTATATTCCCACTTAATCCTTTTACTCAGTGTCAGCCCATACCACCAAAATAGTAAACCACTTCTGCCTCTCGTGGGCAACCCTTTTAACCTTGCGGTTGTCTTCCTCAAGCTCTGATGCTTTTGAATCCGTACATTTGCTTTGAAATCGTGTTTTAATTGAGTCCCTAGCGAACACTCACACTATCACTCTGCTGCTCTGCTCTCTCCTTATTCCTCTCTTTGATGTTATTTTTCCTGATTTTAGCAGGAACTCCTAATTCTGCAAACCTGAAATTGCATTTACTGTATAAAAACTACTGTAATCATAGAAGCCTCCGCATATTGTTTAAATTGCATCACAAAGTGGTGTGATTTAAGTTTTTGATGCCAGTTCACCAATCACAGCTCTACTTACTTACACTCACCCCCCCTCTCTCTCTCTGAAAGGGGTGTGGTGTGTGGCATGAATGAACTCAGTTGCCCTGTGCTTGGTTTTCCTTATCAAGCAAATTTTCACTTATGCCCTGTTTTGAATTTTTTATCAACTTATTGAAATATGCAAAATAAATGACTTTTTAAACCTCTCTCTCTTCCTCCCCCTCTCTCCCTCCCCCTCTCTCTTCCTCTTTTGCTTCCCCTCTTTCCCTCCCCTTCTCTCTGCCCATTTCGCTTCCCCTCTCTCTCTCCCTCCCTTCCTCCCCCCTCTTCTCCCCGTAGCTTCATGTTCCGGGTGAAGGTGGGTGAGTGCATGTTTAAGGAGGCGTCTGCCCCCAGCAAGAAGGCCGCCAGGCAGCTGGCAGCAGAGGAGGCTGTGAAGGAGATGTTGGCAGACGGGCGACTGCAGCTGAACAAGGTAGCCAGCAGCAACTCACTAAATCGCTTATATATTGTTTCTTTGCCACTAATTACTTGTACATAAGCAAGTAATGGAGAAAATACCACCTAAGCAAGCTCATTGTTGGCAGTTGTCTCACTTTGTCATTCCCCCGGTCCACTGCCAACTCTTGCATTCAACCTCACAACATCCCTTACTCTCATTTAACACTGACATCTCGCCCTCTCTCTCTTTCCCTCTTCTCTCTCACTCAATCCTCTCCCTCTGCACTCTGTACTCTACTTTTTATATTCTCTCTCTCTCTTTTTACCTGCCTCTCTCTACCTTTCTCTATAATCTCTCTCTCTCTCTCTCTCTCTCTCTCTCTCTCTCTCTCTCTCTCTCTCTCTCTCTCTCTCTCTCTCTCTCTCTCTCTCTCTCTCTCTCTCTCTCTCTCTCATACAGCCGCAGCCCAGTAGTTTCCTACCGGATGCCAGCGGTGGAGGCAGTGCCATGAACACCCCTGCGCTGCCGGCGTGCCCGTCCCTGCCCCCCCTGAGCGCGGCCGAGCTGCAGCGGGCTCACGAGGCAGGTGTGGGGGACCTCATCAACCACCTCAACAACAACGCAGTGTCGGGCCTGCTGGAGTATGCACGGGCACGTGGCTTCGCCGCCGAGATACGCCTGGTCGGACAGAGCGGACCGCCTCACGAGCCCAGGTACACACACATTACACATGTTTTGCTCCAAGGTTGCTGAAAGTTATATGCCTCCAAATTTTGTTATGCCTTTATTTGTTGCCTGGAGTAGTGCAAAGTACGAATGACCAGGTAGTCCATTACGCCCACAGCTTCGATTGTCTTCGAAATCTTTCCGCTTTTGAGAAAATCCTCATTTTAGTCAGGCCCGTGGCTCACCTCTGATGCATTTTCCCTAGTAACTCCATGTATGTTTCACTACATACTGGATCCAAATCACTACAATATGCACTTGTCACCATGTTCTCCATCACTGCTGTTATGCTTGCCTCTACTTCCTGACCAATTGCTATTAGCAGGCTTACCACTTCCTGTAGGTTAATTTAGCCAGATTTGTCACTAAACCATCCTCTTGGAATAACACCCAGGTACACACTATATAGCATGTACACACACAAACACACCAATGCATATTCACACAAGGGGTTTGAGATATTTGTGGTCGGGCAGAGAAGATCGCCACACGAGATCAGGTATACTCGACCATAAACACACGCACACGCTATAAATATGCATGTGCATGAGGCTTCGCCGAGATGCGGCTGGTCGGATAGAGCAGACGGCCACACAGGCCGAGGTATACACCAGGGCTTGACATTACCGGTAACCTTTTTGCCTACCGGCCTACATGGCTAGTGGTTCCCCTGAGTCACTAGCCAGCCAGCCTGTTTAATTTATTTACCATTATACATCTAAGCTCAGAAGATAAAGTGCTAAAGGAAGATCAATGCTATGAACATGGTGAAGATATTTTAGATAAATAGAATCCGAGTATGATCTGACTAGAACTTAAATATAACCAACTGATCTAAAGAGGCAAATAAACTGTGACGTGTCATACCCAAGTGTATACTTTGCCTGCCAACATGGCAAGTTAGACTTGAGTTATTACTAGCCAAAGCCAAGCAGGTGCCAATGTCAAGCCCTGGATACACTCATGCGGGACTCTGCTCAATGAGCAGTGGCAGACATTTCGGCTTCAGAAAGAAAAAACGACCACATACTTGCTTTCACCAATTATCTAATAAACTTGGCTGAAAATGTGGTCATTAGGATCAGCTGGTTCATTACATTGGCTATACATACGTTTTTCGTTGACAGACATTCTTGTTGTGAGGAGACCGACAGTAGTTTCCAACAATAAGGGCTTGAACAGTACACAGCCAGGGTCGCGCAGCCAGGGATTGTTTACAAACGATAAACCCATGTCTTGTCCAACAGAGCAGGCCGCCACTTCATCCCACATACACACATACTCAAACACTATACACACATGCTTTGCACAAAAAGTTCTGCTGCTGAGATGTGCGTTGTCAGTAGTGCTGTTAGGCGATCAAAAGAATCAAATTAATTACAGAATTTGAAAAATACTAATCTCACACACACACACATACACACACACACACACAGGATTTGTCCACAATACATATCTCTCATAGTAAATACATCGTCAGGGTGCCCGAATTTGTGTTTTACAGCAGTAATTCATTCCTATTCTACTCTCTACTAGGCAAATGGTGTAAACTAAAGGACCACATGGCTTTTTATTATTCACAAGATTTTGGGCAACTTTAGGAAAATACATGGTTTCTGTGAGTGTTCATTATTATTTCAGGTGTCCGGTCACCACGAAGCCAAGGCATTTTTCAGGTCTCATAAATGAAACCAGCGGACTTGTAAAAACTGATTGAACAGATATTGAATCACTTATTTTCTTGGGTCTGTGTGGGCCTTTTTTTAGAGTCAAGAACACTGCTCTGAAGTGTATTTGAACCAATTATAGTGCATTACACACTGAATGCGTTGTGAAAATGCAGACAAAGTACTTCTAGCTATTGATACGTTGGCACCGACGAATTAACAATGCTGCGCTATGCAGCTGCTGGCACTGCCCAAAAGCAGCGAGATGCAGCTCCCAGAGGGACGGTTGCACTATGCATAAATCCATAAATGGTTTAAACTTAAAAGTGAAAACTGCTTTTGACCACATTATGCGTTCAGCTCTGAGCTTATGGTGTGGCAGCTTACCAGCGTCTGCCTATTCATTAAAGCCGTTCATTTTTACAACGCGGTAATTCGCAGTGTAATTAATTAATGTTATTAACACATTAAAGGTCCTAGTTGTCAGACAGAATGAAATGCAACACAAGCCCAGGTATGAACGTGCACACACACGCACACGCACGCATGCGCACACACACACTAACACACACACACGCACGCGCACGCACGCATGCGCACGCACGCATGCGCACGCACACACACACACACACACACACACACACACACACACACACACACACACACACACACACACACACACACACACACACACACACACACACACACACACACACACAGAGCTTCACAGATAGGGTGTGCCTGGTTGGGCATGGTGAACTGCTACACAAGCCAAGGTGCACACACACGTATAGACACACATGATGCCTGTGCTTTTAATCAATCCACTCTGAAATTGATCTTGAGGATATGATTTTACCCTGTCACAACTTTGTGACAACCTTCAAATCCAGTACATTTTGAGTGGATTATTAAAGGGGCACAAGGTAGGATGACGTGGCATGCCTGTCTCAAAAGCTACACTGTAATGACATAATGCTGGCTGTGAGACTGTTTTTCATCACGGAATGCCAACAGTTGATACAAATCTGAATACGGTATGTAAAGCGGACCACGCTGCCAAAAGTTGCAGTCTGCCAGTCGACCGTGGAAGTGGTCGCAAGGGCCATCGTTCACTCACTAGTGACGTGCATAAGCATAGGCTGACTCGAGACCGTGATTAATTAAACTTTTAATCCTACCTGGAGCCCCTTTGAAAGGAAAAAAACATCATCATAATGGGCACAGAAGAAGGCTGCATAGTCTTGGCCTGAATCTAGTCAGTCTCACAGTGAGCCTCTGCCTCTGCTCAGATCTGGCTGTGTTGTGCTAATGAATAAGGCCTGCTCTTTCACCTAAAGTACACCTGGGGAATCACTCTCTTTACTGTGTCCTGTCTGTCAAACTCTCTCTCACACTCCAGTTACATCAAGGACTCGTCTAGAAGTGGTCCTTCTATAAGCAAAAAGACAGGCACAAGAATGTTATTATTTTGTGTTTAGCTGCTGGACATCAGGAACGGATTATGACTTCTGGGCCCCTGGGTCAGCCATAAACAAAAGGCCCCCTCTCAATGGAATCGTGAGGTTCCAAAACTTTTGGGTGTTTGTTTAGCCAAGATGTCAGAGCTTTTGGTTCAGTTGAAAATACTGTAGTAAAAATGCTTTTCTAACACGGTATCAGAACATAAATGTAGACCAACAACGAAGTGTTTTTTTGTTTTGTTTTTTTCGTGTGGAGGCTTGAGCTTTAGGGCCCCCTTGGCATCCTGGCAGGTCGTATCCAGCAGTACTAGGTACAGGTGTAGAGGCCCTGGGCTGGGGCAATGTGGGACTAGATGCCTTTTCTCCCCTCTCTCTGACATTTTGCTCCTTCTGGTATAAGAATCAAGCCTGCAATGCTAAAACAAGTGTTGAGCGTCAAGTGATGTGTGATGGCCTTTCCGATCATGACTGTGATGCCATCTATGTTTTGCAGTTGTGAAATGTGCTATATCATATGCAAATCACCCCTTCCAAAATGAATAGCGTATACATTGGTTTGTAAAGCAGCTTGAGAAATTACTTGAGCAGTAAAACAAATATGTACTCTTTTTAGGGGAGCTAATCTATAGGATTGGATAGAAGTGTTTGCTATGAGGTGACCACCTTGACTGGGAAAGAACATTTCAGTCTGTCAGTGTCTGTCCAGAGTCTATACTACATTGCCTCGCACTGCATGCCACATTTGCTACTACTAGTAGTAACATATTTGATGAAATGGTAACATTTCACAATAACCTTCCGCTAAATGGCTAACTAATGTTAACTAACGGTAAGGTATTATTATGTCGCCCTGGAAATTGGGGGGTCGGGGACATAAGTTCTGCTGCATAGTTGTGATTAATGATCGTGATTTTGATCTGAATAATCGTGATTATAATTTGTTCCATAATCGTGCAGCCCTATATTATTGTCAACAGCAAATGTTTAAGTGTTATACAATTGATTTAATAATATGTCAATGCTTATAATCGTATCATAGATGCACAGCAGACCATTAACTAACCATTAGTTAACCATTTATGCCAAAGGTTATTGTGAAGTGTTACAGATGAAATTGAGAATTTCTGGTCTCTAGTTATTAATTCATTCATTCCTCTGCCAGTGCAGCCTTTATTGCTGCAGTTGTTGTTTCTCTTTTTGTTGATTTGGTTGTTTTTGTTTTTCCATTGCATTTCAATTTCCATTTTCAGTGAGTTGTTCCCATGATAAATTGCCCAACACAACTTTTTTTTTTTTTTCTTCCCACGAAGCAATTTGTTTATCGAAGGAGGGATTTTTAAAAAGCCATCAAAGCATTATGTGTTTTGGCGGGCATAACAACACTGCAGGTGCACAAAAGCTTTGTGTAATAACGAGTGCCAGTGGAAATGGATTTCTATGTACCCATCCACCCACGCTATACAGCAGGGGTTCTCAACCTTTTTTGAACAAACGCCCCCTTGACCTCATTATAAGCCTCCCAAAAATCCCTTGACCTCATCATAAGACTGACAACTCCCCCCTTAGTATTACAAAATGAAATTGACTAATGCCCCCCCCCAAATGGCAACTAAGTACCGCCCCCTCTCAGCTGTATCCTTCTCAACGCCTGGGGGGCTGTAGCGCCACCGTTGAGAAACATGGCTCTACAGCTTTCTCTACCAGGCAAGCCAGGCCTTTTGTGGCCCATTGCAGTGGCGCACCATGGCCAGAGGAGGGCATAAGAGGGTTGTAAATATGACGGAGGAGAAGTGTGCTGTGTAGAGTGGCTGTTTGTATAGGTCGCGTGTGGGTGCACATAACCCCCATGCTGAAGTCATCACACAAGCTAATGGAGCATAAAGGACCTCAGAACTCTCATCACCATCTCAGCAGGACAATCATAACTCAACACATGCGAACACACACACGCACGCACACACACGCACACACACATTCAGTCTCACACACACATTCAATCTCTCACACACAATGTCTATAATTTTGACACACACTGTTTTTTTGTATGGCACTTCCACAGGCCACAGTTCAATTCTATCAAGGACATGTTTGGTCTAACCACATTATTTTCTCTCTCTCTCTCTCGCCCTTTCTAGCTCTGTCTTCCTCATCATTATCTCTCATACCATCTCTCATTTCCTTCTCCATTTATTTCCTCTCTTGTCTCTGCCCCTTTATTTCCCTTTTCTGTCTTTTTGTTTTTCCCCCTCCATCTCTGATTCTCATCTCTCTCTCTCTCTCTCTCTCTCTCTCTCTCTCTCTCTCTCTCTCTCTCTCTCTCTCTCTCTCTCTCTCTCTCTCTCTCTCTCTCTCTCTCTCTCTGCTGTGCTCTCCCTCTCTCAATTTTTTGCTCTCTTGCTCTACCTCTCTGAAGGCATGTTGTGTTGGTGTTACACACCTTTTTATGATGCTGTATCTGTATCTCCCTGTACATTCTGACTCTCTTTGTGATCTCTCTCTCTGTCTCTCTCTTTCTGTCTCTCTCTCTCTCTCTCTCTCTCTCTCTCAGGTTCACCTACCAGGCTAAGCTGGGCGGTCGCTGGTTTCCTGCGGTGTGCGCGAGCAACAAGAAGCAGGGCAAACAGGAGGCCGCAGATGCCGCGCTGCGCGTGCTCATCGGAGAGGCGGAGAAGGCCGCGCGCACTGGGGAGGTCACCTCAGAGGTATCTCTCTCCCTAACACACACACACACACACATACATACACACACACACACACACACACACGGGGAGGTAACCTCAGAGGTATCTCTCTCTCTCTTACACACACACACACACACACACACACACACACACACACACACACACACACACACACACACACACACACACACACACACACACACACACACAAACACATGGGGAGGTAACCTCAGAGGTATAGCGCACACAATCACACTAACACACACATGCGCACGCACAGACATGGGAGGCAATCTCAGAGGTGTAATGCAACTCACACACACACGCAAACCCCTGTCTACACGTATAGATTACACAAGCACATAGGCGTGTGCGCACACACACACACACACGCACGCGCGCACACACACACGCACACGCACAGCAGATGTCACCTCAGAGGTATATGAACACACACACCTGCATGGATACACACACACACGCGTGCGCACACACACACACACACACACACACACACACACACACACACACACACACACACACACACACACACACACACACACACAGGAGAGGTGACCCCTTAGGTATGTCTCTCTCACACACAAACGCATCACTGTCAGTCACAAACATCAATGTAACGCAAAAATAACAAAACAGCCTAACATTGACTCGAGTCAGAACCACATTCAGTACATAGATGCACACACGAATTGGACTCACCCCTACATTCTAGTCATACACACACTCACACACACACACACACACACACACACACACCCCTCGGCACTAGGATTACACACATGCCATGCACACCTCTCTGCACGCGAATCACACACCCCTGAGCCCACCCACTTTGAATCACCTTGATGGAGGAAGTAAAAGAGACGGGCGCATCAATCAGCGCTGCAGTAAAGCCTGTCTGTCAGCTGGTAATTAAAGTCCATAAAGTGAGACTCTGGACCAGGGAAGCCGACACGGGGGGACAGAGTGGTCAGTCGTCCCGGGCCCAGGCAAATGGGGAGGTGGGGGCCCAGATTCGGGTTCTCAACACATTGCATGTATTGGTTTAGAGGGCCCTTTAGTTGAAATTTTCCCGGGCCCAGCCAAAAGCGGTCAGCGTCCCTGCTCTCGACTGCCGTGCTTCTGGGCCTCCATCTGCACGGCTGCTTTTGGACAGCCCACGGGAGAAGCAGCGTAGATGGAGGAGTGGGACTGATGTTGAGTTAAGTTGAACAGACTTTATGAATCCCCAAAGGGGAAGTGAGTTTGATACCCGACCAACCACACAATATAAAGACAGTGAGATGAATTATTGAACGGTGACACTTCATACAGCACATACAAAAATAAGAATTAAGTCAAGTTAGCCCATGAAAGAAACCGTTATCAACAATGTTTAAAGAGCAGAAGCTACTGAAATCCCTGCAGCTTTATTATTAGTAATAATAATCATATCATATCAAGAATATTCCATATTCTTCTTATTATTATTATTTTCAAAGAAACTATTTGTAACGGGAAGGTGTCACAATCTGATTCACAAGAGTTAGTTGTCCCTTATGGGTGCTTGTAGTCTCCGAATGGTAAGGCAACAGGGAAGCCAACACTAAGAATTCCATGTCTACACATTAAATTACATTTTTGCTATCGGCAACAACACTTCAATTTGATACCAGAAGTAATTACTTATTAAGTAATACTTTTCATTTGAAATTGAGCTACTTAAACTTAAGTCAATGCGTCTTTTATTTGAGTCGTATTTAGTTGTCATCAAAATCAGAAGGCTTATTCTTTTGATTGCTTAAAAGTTAAGCCATCCTGTATGACAAAAAAAAATTACAGTATGCCATAAAACTATACGTATGCCAATGCTCAATCATTGTCGCCACAAAAGCCCAGAGCCTTACTTCCTGCTTAAGATGGACAGTGGACGTAACTTTATTGCCCAGTGTAAGATGATGGCCAGCCAGTGTAAGATGATGGAGACTCTAAAGTTGATGGGGCAGTTTTTCTTTTCTCTCAAGCAGCGTCTGAAGCCCATAACTTTTCACAGACTCGCCTCGAGTGCCACCATAACGCTGCCCTATCTGACCCCCTTCCCATTATGCTTACAATTATTCCGGGCAGTAACTGTATGTAATGCGGCTTTTAAAAGCTCTCGGATGCCTCAAACACTTGAGTTGCCGGGCGTCCACCCCCATTAAGGAAGGACTACTACTTCTTCTTCTTCTTCTTCTCCCCCCATCTCGGCCCGCACCACACATACAGACTCGTACAGATGCAGCACTTAAGCCCCACTCTGGGTGTGATTGGTCTGGTCTGCCTCAGCGTCGTGAGCACTATGTCATACTGTATCCTGTAATTTGGAGACATCAGAGAGAGAGAGAGAGCGAGCGAGAGCTGTGGTGTTCTGTGGTGTGGGTGATGCATTACACTCGTGGACTGTGGATTGTGTAATGGGTGTACACCAGTGATTCTCAAAGTGTGGTCCGGGGACCACTAGTGGTCCGCGACAGAGCTCAGGTGGTCCGCGAGGGGATTTCTACTTTTCCAAGATAAGCTAGCAGTAGGCTATATTTGTAACATTTTCATGTTTTCCACACAATAAGACAGGCTTATAATGTGTATAAAAAGTAAGTGATCTGCTTAAAAATTAGCAGTGTCAAATTAGCATCCATCAACTGCCAATTCAGTTGACAGGTGGTCCCCGATAATTTTTGGGGGGAACAAAGTGGTCCTCGGTCTGAAAAAGTTTGAGAAACACTGGTGTACACACACACATACACACACCGAAAAATGGGAGGTTTGCTCATCTCAGGAAAGAGCACATACTCGCGCAGAACACAGAATGTGAAACGCACACACACGCAATAACAGAGAGAGTGATGCGCACACGCACACACACGCGCAGACACACGCAAAGTAACAGAAAAAGAGAGAGGGGGTCGCCCACTGAGAATGGTTTCAGTAAAGCTCGATTTCCTCCTCTATGTGCGGTAGAGATCCTAATGAAGACCCAGATGTGGCTAGAGCTTTCACTGGTGTTGTTCAGGAACACGAACATCCACCCACC
This sequence comes from Engraulis encrasicolus, assembly GCF_034702125.1. Taxonomy (NCBI): domain Eukaryota; kingdom Metazoa; phylum Chordata; class Actinopteri; order Clupeiformes; family Engraulidae; genus Engraulis; species Engraulis encrasicolus. The sequence continues at coordinate 44,616,969 of NC_085861.1, forward strand.
CACGCACACGCTCATACACGCGCTTGCACGCACGCACGCAAACACACAAACAGCCCTCCAGTCTTAAATTCATGTTTTTGGCTTGTTATTGAATATCTTGAATTCTAATCTTTTTGTTTTGCTTTATACCTTCTCTTCTTTCCTTTACAACTCTCTCCCTTCCCCATCTCTTCCTCTGTCTCTAACTCTTTCTGTATTTACCTCCATCATTCTCTCTCTCTTGCTTGCTCTCTCTCTTTCTCTCTTATGAAGAATGAAGTGGGTGGAGTGAGCGTTTCGGTGGTTTTTTTGTTTTTGTTTAGCTGTTGGATTTACTGATGATTGACAGCCAGTGCTCTAATATAGCAGTTTTTAAAGGTGCACTGTGTTAACATTTTTAGTAGTTTATTTCCAGAATACTTGCGGCCCATTCAATAATGTTGCCCTGTCCACGAATACATACCACCACCATCAAATTCTAAGTATTCATTAGGACTGAGAAAATTGAATTTTTCATACATGAAAATCTTCTCCATGGTCCGCCATTTTGAATTTCCAGAAATAACATTTTTAGTTGCAAAACTTGGTGTACTTTGGTCATACAAGTAAATTTTAGTTATTATTTTGTAAATATTCATGAGAACATCAAATTTGTTAAAAAGCAGCACCGTTTCAATGGGTTGCATAGTTGCAATACCTTCTCTGGCCACCATCTTACACAGGGCACCTTTAAATCTCTCTTTCTTGCCCTCTCTTTCCTTCCTTCCCTCCCCCTCCCGCCGCTTTCTTGCTCTCTCTCTCTCTCTCTCTCTCTCTCTCTCTCTCTCTCTCTCTCTCTCTCTCTCTCTCTCTCTCTCTCTCTCTCTCTCTCTCTCTCTCTCCCGCCGCTTTCTTGCTCTCTCTCTCACTCTCTTTCTTTCTTTCTTTCTTTCTTTCTTTCTTTCTTTCTCTCTTTCTTTCTCTCTCTCTCTCTCTCTCTCTCTCTCTCTCTCTCTCTCTCTCTCTCTCTCTCTCTCTCTCTCTCTGTCTCTGTCTCTCTGTCTCTCTCTCCACAGTTACCAGTAACAGGCAGCACCCTACACGATCAGATTGCCATGCTGAGCCATCAGCGCTTCAATGCCCTGACGGCACGCATACAGCACAGCCTTCTGGGTAGGAAGATCCTGGCCACCATCGTCATGCGCAAGGGGGACACGCTGGGACCTGTCGTCAGCCTGGGAACAGGTGACACACACACACACACACACACACTTAAAGGTGACAGTCAGGGGTTCGTTGTCAGTCTGGACACAGGTACAGCACACTACGTATACACAACACACACACAATAGAGGGCTGCATTCATGAGATAAGGCTCTTGTGAGACCTCTCACAGACTTGGCTGTTGGGAAGGATTTTGGTTAGTCTGGCCAAGTTCATCTGTAATGTGTGCCAGTGACAAGCAAAACACCTTGTTTTATGATATTTTCACATTCTGAAGTTTTTGAAACTTCAACTAAACTCATAACTGCCCTTTTTATGTCTTAGAAGGTGTATGATTGTGCGATGTTATTGTTACAGATGGTCCTATTTACTTGTTGGGGAATGGCTATAGCATTCTAGTTTATTCTAGACTAGAGTGTGAGCATCCCACATTAGAATGGGGCTTGGACAGTAATGGTCACCACACAACTCACCTTTGTAAAGACACTGTTATTAGTTTGAGCACAACTGTATTTGACATCAAAATTGGTGCGGGCACGTTTGTTCAACTCGTCGGTCGGTTATCAACCAAGACACCTGCCATGCAACCACCAAAAATGCCAGTTGTCCACGTTAGACTACGATTGAATCAACAATGAAATCATTCAACGTGAGGCGCGAGTGTGATAAAGCTTGTATTACAACAGACGTGACGGTTGGAAAATAAAAACTGACAAGGCAATGTTGTGATCAAGACAAGTCTTGTTAACATTGCAAGACGGGAAGCATAGTGACCAGAAGAAGTCAGCAACTTTTGAGCAGATAGAGCTGCTGAGTCATCCTGGGAGGAACCATGTTGTGTTCTTAATGAAACTGTAGACGGTAGCCAGTTCTGCGAGGCTTTTCAATGTCTGCATATAGCATGACTGAAAATGAATGGAGCTGCACTTTGCAGTTCAGCCAAAAGGTTATTCTAGAAAAAAAACCTGATGCAGCCAGACGAGAGTGCAGCAGAATTGAAATATGCCTCTCATCAGGTGCAAGTATACAGTAGTACAGGGCTATTCAATTAGAATTTAATCTGGGCCACATTTCAAAACCAAGAACTTAAGTCGGGCCGTAGTGAAATTAAAATAAATGGCAAAAAAAATAATTCTGAAAAACACAATTTCAGAAAAAATAAAACCGATGTCATAATGTCATAGGGCCTGACCTTCCCTGACCCCTGGGTGGCGGTTGTGAAGAGTCAGTATTAAGTGTGTGTTTGTGTGTGTGTGTGTGTGTGTTTTTAGGGAATCGCTGTGTGAAGGGAGAGGAGCTCAGCCTCAAAGGCGACACAGTGAACGATTGCCACGCGGAAATCATATCGCGACGAGGCTTCATCAGGTATTCATGTTCTCTCTGTTTTTTCTATACGTCTTGCTTGCTGTGTATTTCTCTTTTTCTCCCTGTAGCTGTGCATGCCATGTTGTGTCCTCTTTTGTAAACCATGTTAAGCCGAGCATACACTCTGCAATATTTCCAGTCGTAGATATTCAGCTCCTGCTCACACTGTTCGTATGAATCGCAGGGTTTAAAAGTTCACATCTCACCGCTCGTGTCCTCACACTATACGATACAATGGTCGGCTGCGACCAGAGTGCTCACACTGTACGACACCACAGGCTTGTTTTCCAGAACTGCAGATGACAAAAGTGCAGAAGGTAATCGCGCACCTGAGGTAAGGGCGAAGATGCGCTCAAGATCAAATATCACTGCCCTGGCAATGTGAGCCTTTTACGCATGGGCCATGTGAAATATAGTGTTAAATCGGGTCGTAGCCTAAGCCCCCCACATTTGGGCTTGCATGCCCACGGGGACCCCGGTCATTTCCCGGCCCTCCCCCATCTCTCTCTCCCAATCATTTCCTGTCTGTTCTCCACTGTCCTGTGATGATAAAGGCAGAAAGGCCCCAAAAAATACTTTCAAAAAAAAAAATCCGGGTCATAGCCCAGCTTAAATTGTTCAATTCACTCACAAGGTGCGACAAGTTTTTCAAACAGTTTTGATTTTCTTGCGACCATACTATTGCTGGTCGTGAGGAGAAATCGTTTGACGTTACCCTGTGTACACAACATGAGGCGAGACTCATGATTGACCTGCGATTGAGCCAAAATGTCGCCCCAATGCCCAAAAATTTGTGCGACTGAAACTTGGCAAGGGGGGCGCTGTGGCGCTACGCGCTAAGCCCCCCTCATTTGGGCTTGCATGTCGAAGGGTTGCGCCCAGGGTTCGAATCCGGCCTGGGTCATTTGCCATCCCTACCCCGTCTCTCTCTTCATATTCGCTTCCTGTCGCTCTTCACTGTCCTGTCTGAAATAAAGGCAAAAAAGCCCATTAAAAAATACATTAGAAAAACCGTGGCAAAATCGGGCCAAAACTCACACAGTGTATGTCCGGCATTAGGCAAAAGTGTGCAGGCGTGTGTTCGTGTGTCTTTCTCTCACTTTCTGTCTCCCTTCCTTTTCCCTTTCTCTCCGTTTTTCTGCTTGGGCAGCACTGGTGTCAAGTTCCCCTGTTAGTCTGATGGAGGGAATACAATACACTTCCTGAAATCAAGTAGATCAGCAAGTGCTCATTCTTTCACTTAACCACTCCCTCTCTCTTTCTCCCTCTGTCCTCCCCCCCTTCCCTCTCTCTCTTTCTTCCACTCACTCTCCCCCCCCCACTCCCCATTTCCCTCGTACTCCTCTTCTCTCCTTCTGTCTCCCGTCTTTCTTCTGTGCTCAGGTTTCTGTACAGCGAGTTGCTGAAGCACTTGGACGGTTCTGAGGAGTCCATCTTCGAGCCGTCTATGGCTGACGAGGGCAAGCTGAGGATCAAGCCCGACATCACCTTTCACCTCTACATCAGGTGAGTCTGGTGTACACGCACACACTCACACACTGAGTACACGCACACAGTGGTACATAGAAGCACTCATAGTGAAGCATGCCTATGTATTTTCAAAGCATTGTAGCAGAAGATGACCATACTTTACCATTGACACTTTTGTGGATGGGTTGAAATTCAAACGCTATCACACTGTAGTCCTTCAATCATATCTCTGCTCCCTTTTTCCATCTCTCTCTCTCTCTCTCTCTCTCTCTCTCTCTCTCTCTCTCTCTCTCTCTCTCTCTCTCTCTCTCTCTCTCTCTCTTTCTCTCTCTCTCTCTCTCTCAGCACGGCTCCGTGTGGTGACGGGGCGTTGTTTGACAAGTCGTGCAGCGAGTCAGCGACAGAGGCGGGCTCGGGTCACCAGCCGCTCTTTGAGAACGCCAAACAGGGCAAGCTCCGCACCAAAGTGGAGAACGGTGAGCAGGACCCTACCTACCTACCAATGTACCTCCTCCCACCCTCCAGGGATGTGCTCTTACACCAGTCCAGTCACTGAGCGCTGTTACATGCACATACCGTATTCCGATTGTCAGCATTTGGTTTAGAACAAGTTGCGTAACATTCTGGAATTTTCTTTCTACCTGCATGGAATGGCATTCTACAACTTGAATATATCTGAAATACGGCCGAATACTGCTGCACCATTACGTTTAAAATATGAAGGTTCCTCACATGTAACTTCGCTCATTGTCCGTCAGGAAAACATTTGCATTATGTAACACATTTTAACCACCCACTCATGTAGTGTTGATGTTGGTCACATTTGACTTTTTCCAGCAGAAAGCCCACTGATCTGATTTTGCTCAAAGGTAAAAGTGGCCATTCTTGGAGACTTGGAGCATTTGGTATAAATATAATCAGTACATTTAGTTGTCAGAAGACAGGGAAAGAAACCCAAACAAGCCAAATGCAATACCTGTCCCTCTCCTGATTTAAGTAGGCTCTTTGGCTAGACTTATTTTGGACTTTGTCCGACTAAATGCATTCCAGCTAAGGCCAGTCATGACTTCTTTTTTAGATGCGTCCCACGCATCTCTATAAGAGGCTTTGGTGTCCGTCCGTCCGTCCCTCCGTCCGTCCCTCCGTCCGTCCGTCCGCCCTCCCGTGATGTGTTTCCCTCCCGTGATGTGTTTCCCTCCCGTGATGCGTTTCTGAATTGTGATTCCCTCCTGTGATTCCCTCTTGTGTCCACAAGGTGGCAGTCGCTCAGTTTTGGCCTGGAGCTCATGCGTGCAAACCAACCGTGCTCTTTGCCTGTGAGAAAAACATGGCGGCACTTCCTGTTGATTTTCACATGAAAGTTTTGCTTAATTTAAAGTCCCTAAGCGACTATAAATGTTGTGGCTTCCATATATTGATGTAAAAGTGCCCCACGAAGTAATGAAGCACAACAAAGTTACTCCACATTACCATTTGACCACTCGTTTTTCTATGCTAACAGGGTAGCATGTAGCATTGTAAATGATCCAGGGAGAAAGGGGGAAATGTTGTGATTTCAGTCCGCCTGAGGCAACGATTTTCGTGGGGAAGATGACCTGCATCTCGGTGGCATTGAACCACGCCCCCGTGCCTTATTTGGCTCGCTCAGCACGTGCGTCCTCAGTCCAATCGCAATGCTTTATTTTCCCCAGACGTTTAATCGCATTTAAGTGAAAGTGCCATGTATACACATCGCAAAATAACTCTTAATCCGATCTATTTAAATCGCATTTATTAAATCGGACTTAAAAACATCATGTACACGTAGCCAATGTCTCATTGATTAGTTTATGGAACTTACGGTTTGTCTGTTACGGTCCACGAAGACAATATCCACGTGAAAACGCAAACGCCTGCAAACCACTGTTTTGACAGAAATACAGTTCACCTGTCGCCTACTCTGTTTTCTTCCCAAAGCGGCATTTAAAAGTATTCCATGAAATCCAACATCAACGTCACTTCAAATAGGTGACAGCATCATGCTCACACATGAAATAACACTTCAGTGAGGGGGGGGACATCACTGCTCTCATATTAAAGTGAAAAGAGAATTTCACATTTTAGTTTATTTAATGTAGGCCTATGCAAAATTGCAAATAGCCTATTCATTGAAATCTGTCCAGAAAGGGTTGTAATGTTTGCCTGTTTTTTATGTTTGTAATTAAAAAAAAAAAAAAAAAAAGTGATTTAAAAAAAAAAATAGCCTAACAAAAATGGAGATTTTATGTTAAAAAAAAATGTGATATGGGATGGACCGATGGCCCCCCTAAGCTAAATTCGCCTTAGGTCCCCACATTGCTAAATGTAGTGTAAGGGATTATTTTGAAAAGACAGTAACATGTAATCAGCAATGCATTACAGTTTTTCAGTAAATTGCCCAACACTGTTGAAATCCTATGGTACTTTTTCAAATCCAGGCTTATACAGTACATGGTAGGCTTATTGATAAATTGCCTTGACAGGTTATGAGGAGGCCAAGGGGGCGTTTGGGCAAAAAAGGTTCAGAACGGGCATAGACGGACGCATCTGTTGTCCGCCTGTCGGACTTGTTTAAAGTATTCTTTGGGCTTTTAGCCTTTTATTATGACAAGACCACTGAAGAGGTGAACAGGAAATGGCTAGGAGAGAGGGTTGGGAAAATTACCTCAGACGGGACGGGACTCAAACCTGGTTCCCCTGCTTAATGGTATGGTGCCTTAGCCGTTTCAACCACAGTTAAGGCTGGCCCTCTATGATTTCCAAATAATTTCAACGTCCAGCATAAAAAATATGTTCATAATTAGATCTTGTGTCTCTCTGAAAGGCCAAATCAAGGTTATTTCAAGAAGCACATTTCTAAGAACGTTTTATTCTCCCGTCGTTGGCCAGGAGCCACAGCCCAGTGAGAGCTTGAAATGATTAATAGGACCCTGTTCACACCATGCGCTGTAATGATCACTTGTAGCCATATAAGTGTCCTCACCAAAAAGAATAATATCTTCATTTCAATATTCCTTGCGTGACTCTCAGCATATAATAGAATTTGACATAATGTCAATTCTGCTGGTTTCTGCTTGGCTATACATTTTTAAACGTAATTATCGTTCATCAAACTCCCCCATACATCGATCCCCACGGCATCCTTCAACCCCCCTGTCATTGTCGTCACAGTTGAAGTGTGAAATCTGCTATCCACTAAGTGGAGATGATGTTTTTTTTTTTAAACACACACACACACACACCATAGTGCAAAGTAGGGGGTTTGAATGCCTTGGTCAACATTCAAGAGCATTGCATGCCAAAGATATTTCGTCCTATTCCTCTTTCTGTATTCTCTTCCCGGCTGCAGTCGTGGTTGAAGTTGCAGGAGCGTGCTGCTTATTCACTTCCCCACCTACAGTTGTATAGCTACTGTTGAATGAATTAAACCAGATATACCTTCCCCTCCCCTATCTAGTGCGCACACACGCACACGGTCCTAGGACCAACCCTTTCTCCCTCCCACCCTCTCTCACCACTAGGCCACAGTTTCAGCAGAGATACTCCAGACAGAGATCCGTTAAAACACGCACATCCAATGTAAAGGAGTGTGCTCAAAATTCGGTCTCCTAAGGGGGCGTTGTCCCTCCTTCTTCTCTTTTCGTGGTGTTTGCACAAGACGTGCGCTACCGCCATCTACAGCTCTAAGGGGACTCCATTTATTCTCAACCTCAAGACTCCAAAGGTCTCCTAATCAAAGGTCTCCTAAAGGGGCGTTCACCCGACATAAAGTGGATACCGGAAAAGAACCTGCCTGATTTCTCACTCTAATATACGGTTCTCTGGTGTCAGCTTTCCGCCATTTTGCTCCGTCCGGCCTGTTAAGCTGTGCCAATGCAGAGCTGTATCTGCTGCTGCTGTGGCCACTGCTCATGATGTGTGTTGCCCCCGGCTGGCGCCCAGGGGAGCAGTTAGTGTGTGATTCATGACAACTCTTACAAACCACAGCAGTGGACGGCACGCACACACACGCACGCACACGCACACACACGCACACGCACACACACACTTATGCGTGCACACGGACACACACACACACACACTGACACAGATGGACACACACACACACACATTTCTAACACTCAACGCACTGAGTATTGATTGGTATGAAAGGTGTGAAAATTGGCCATATCTAATTTGTGGTTTGCAGAGAGCTAGTCATTTAGGGTGTCATATTCAACGGCCTGCCTGAATATCTCTCTCTCTCTCTCTCCCCATGCGTTTACTCACTTCTCTTCTCTTCCTCACTCCTTTCCTCATTCTTTTTTTTGCCATCTTCCCCCCTCTCTCTCTGCCTCTCCCCCCTCTCTCTCTCTCTCTCTCTCTCTCTCTCTCTCTCTGTCTGTCTGTCTGTCTGTCTGTCTGTCTGTCTGTCTGTCTGTCTGTCTGTCTGTCTGTTGCTCATTCTCTGCCTCTCTTTGTCCGTTTCTGTCTTTTTGTCTCTTTCTGTCCCCGTTTGTTTCTTTGCCTTTGTTTCCTTTTTTACTTGTTTGTTTGTTTGTTTCCTTTGTCTCACCTCCTCCTCCTCCATCCCCATCCCTCCTCCAGGTGAGGGCACCATCCCGGTGGAGTCGAGTGCCATCGTGCCCACGTGGGACGGCATCCAGCATGGGGAGCGTCTGCGCACCATGAGCTGCAGCGACAAGATCCTGCGCTGGAACGTCCTGGGCCTGCAGGGGGCGCTGCTCTCGCACTTCCTGCACCCCATCTACCTGAGCTCCATCACTCTGGGTAAGATACCTGTATAGATATACCCCATCTACCTGAGCTCCATCACTCTGGGTAAGATACCTGTATAGATATACCCCATCTACCTGAGCTCCATCACTCTGGGTAAGATACCTGTATAGATATACCCCATCTACCTGAGCTCCATCACTCTGGGTAGGATACCTGTATAGATATACCCCATCTACCTGAGCTCCATCACTCTGGGTAGGATACCTGTATAGATATACCCCATCTACCTGAGCTCCATCACTCTGGGTAAGATACCTGTATAGATATACCCCATCTACCTGAGCACACCGGTACATCTGTATCCCTACCTGTGTATCTAGCTATAACTTCCTGCACCACCTCCTCCTGAGCTCAGTCACGACATTCAGATAAATGGATTGATAGACAAATCATCTATCTATGAATTCCTTCTTCTATGTATTCATGTATTTGTTTAATCCCCCTCCCTCTCCTTGTAGGTTACCTGTATAGCCATGGGCACCTGACGCGAGCAACGTGCTGCCGATTGTCCAGAGACGGAGACGAGTTCTTGAAGAGCTTGCCCCTACCATACACACTCAACCATCCAGAGGTACACACACAGGCACACGTGTTTATAGCTCTGGGTTGGTGAGTGTGTATAGTAACATGTGCCACCACACACACACACACACACACACACATGCACAGAAAAACCATGTATGTATCTTACACACTGTCATCAACACACACACACACACACACACACATGCATATGTACCAACTCACACATACTTTAAGAGGTATAATTGTATATAACATGATGTCCCTCCTCTACATAATCAGTTACACGCTAGATCAGTCTCGGTGCGGTTTTCAGATGAAGAAATGTGATGAAACAGCCCCATGGTGAAGAGCTCTAGCACATCTGTGATGTCGGATATGAAAAACACTTGTCATGAAAGCATCTAATAGGGCTGTGCAATATATCGAATTCATATCAATTTAAAACAATATCTTTATTTGTCTATACTGGCGAAAGGTAGGCTACGCTTAGCGCAATACATTCACCTTCACTTGAGCCATTGCGAGCACAGAGCAGAGTTGCTACCCAAAAACACCACGGTGTGTTTCTCTATGGCCCTCCACTCACACTGCAGAAGGGACGGAAGATTGTGAATTGTTTGGCACAATTATTTGTCTTTAAAAGAAAAACAGTCTAAAGAATATGGGGATATCAATATTGACTGAAATAATTATGATATTGATTTTTCTCCTAATCGAGCAGCCCTTGCGTCTGACATGTTTAATGCCTTTCAGTGTGTCGTGAGGTGAAGTGGGAGATGTAAAAAAAAAGAAGAAAATGATGTGCTGTAGTCGGTACTCTGGCTTCATTTCAATTCCAAAAGCTTTTAACCGCATGACTGTGGAGGCAGCCCTCCCCCTTCTCTTTGCTCCACAGTCACCCGTGTGGATTGACTGATTTGAATGTGAATGTTTTAATTAGATAATCCTCCGTCTGATCACGCAGCTTTGTTCCCCAGTACATAGTCATTTTAACAAAGAGTCATCCAGCATTTTCATTCATTCCGAAAAGCGTTTATTATTTCAATCCGTACCTGTTATTTAGTCACAGCAATAAGGGTGAATAATGATAATAAGGCTGAGGAGTGTGACGAAGGCAAACAAAAGTATGAATGTTATTACATTTGAGAGACTTTAGTGGCTAGTCTTGCATTTTGCTTTTGTTTGCCTTACCTGACAAATACTTCCGTCACTAACCACCAACATACTTTCCTATTAAAAATGGTTGTTAACTGATGAAGGTCTAGGACGGGAAAGCCTTGTATCTTGAAGACAGTGATGCGGGGGGGGTGGATAAAGTTCAACATAAGCGTTGACTTGTCATGATCTATTGATTTTATAAAGGTGGGTTTGTTTGTGGCAAAGGGTATGGTTCACCAGAGCAACTCTGAATGTGAAAGCTTAATGAAATTAGTTGTCAATTTCTAATGCTTTCATGGGTAGGCCCGTGAGTCCTTCTTTCTTGCTGGCTTTAATCCTCTCCCATTGTCGCACCAAAGAGTGAATCACAGAAGCAGGGATGGTATTTTATCTCTTTGTTTGTCGTTGCCGCTATTTGTTTGTTTTAGCCAAGTCATGGACAGACGGTAATGGGCTGGTACTTGTGGCAAGCATTTGGTATCGAGTTGTGGACCAACTGTTTGAGTGTTCGATATACATACCAAACCCATACTGCTGTGCGATACTTGGGACTCCATTAAGTCATGTGGTTGGGTCGAAAGTATTGGCTTTTTTAATTGCATTACTATACATGCATCCTTCATTTTTATACCAAGTATATTGAATAGAACCGAGTGCAGGAATCGTACTAGTATGTGGATGTTAACCTGGCTAGGGTGGAAAGTCAAAAGTTCAAAAGAGTAGATGTGTGCTGTGCACATCCCTCCAGAAAGGCCAGGTGTAGGACAATCGAAGTACAAGTACATCCAATAAAAGTTCAGGGGAAAAAAGCGACACTGCTCGTCTTGTTTTTGGCACACACGAAAAACGAGAACAAACAAAAACGAGCAGCAGTATCAGACTCTTTTCACCTTTGAAGGATGCAAAGTACTCCAGTAAAAATGAATGCCGGATGGTGGGTATTGGCAAGGGGTTCTTCACGATTCGATGTGCATCGCGATACACATGCCACGATGCGATACTATCACGATGCATTGCGATACATGTATTATTGCAATACGGTATTTACTTCAATATTGTCTTTTTTTCACCTTTGCCAACATTTAACAGTAAAAATATGAATAAAAACTGTGATAGTTTATACGTAGAATAGCTTGCAAAAGGCTCATTATAAAGTTTCAAAATAATATTGATGCATTGATGATGATTTAAAGCTTGGAAGCACCATCACATCATATCATATGTTTGCTTTCTGCACTAAAGGGTAACAGAACTTTGAGAGGACACATCACGATACTGCGCCCTTGCATCACGAATCAGTATCGTGACTGCGTATCACGATTAATCATGATTCAATTCAATATCTTCATAGCCCTAGTGCGTAACTAATACGCCAAATGCACTGAAACATGAACACTGAAGTGCACCAGTGCACCATTTGAGATCCAGCATAAGAGTTAAGTTTTAGGCTACTCTTTCCTCTTAGTGCAGCATGATTTGGAGAGCCTGAATGAGCCATTTCTCTGTTTAGTGGACTTGTGTATCTAAGAGTATCTGACATTGTGTGGCTACACCGCGGCACTGGTAGTTTCTAGGAGCCATTCATCTTAAAGTGGCGTGGAGCACTACTCTTGTGTGTTGTGATGGCTTGGCTTTTAGCCCTGTGCACCTAAAAAAAAAGTGTGTTTTCAGTTCAAAGGCGAAGCGGCTACAAACACTTCCTTTTATCTCAAAGGGCTCCAGGGGGAGGGGAGACGATACATCATCTGAAGTTGATTGTGTTTTTCTAAGATGGATGTTCTTATCTTGAGATTCACACTGGCGCGCACACACACACACACACACACACACACACACACACACACACACACACACACACACACACACACACACACACACACACACACACAGCAGATACTAACCCAAGAGTCTGTCTGGTTGCGTCTCTGTCGGATTATTTGGGGGGGGAACCAAAAATAAATGGTGTGTCTCGGCTCCCCTCTACCTCTTTTTCAAGTGGATCTGCTTGGGAGAAGTAAAGTTTTACAGTTTAGCAACACAGCCCCTTTAATGGTTGTGTTTTATGTTTGATATGCATGATTGTGTGTGTGTGTATGTATGGGTTTACTGAGAATTGTAGGTGTCATTGAAAAAGCACATTGAACCTTTAAACATGATCAAATTCTGACTCGCACTGACATTCAGACATCCATATAACCTTTTCATGACTCTCTCTCTCTCTCTGGCTACCTCTATCTCTCTCTGCCAGGTGGGGCGAGTGAGTGTGTATGACTCCACGCGTCATACGGGTAAAACCAAGGAGTCAAGCGTCAACTGGAGTCTTCCGGACCTTCTGAGTGTAGAGGTGTTGGATGGCACCAAGGGAAAAGTGGACGGGTAATAAGTCACTCTATTGTAAAATTACAGCTACGAAATAATAGCCAGACCACAACCTCCTAGTGACGCAACACGTTCAGTATTGCTTCTAGTCAAGCCAGGAGCAATGTCTCGAAATCGTTTCAGATCTCCTGAAAAATCTGGAACTCCACCCACTTTGTCGGACACCAGTCAACCAGTAGCAATCCTCGGGAGGCGGGTCAACCATGCCATTTGGGAAACATTAATTGTTATGGTCTTGGTCAGACCAAGTCTTGAAGAGATTTGAAAGTCGATGATAATCAGGCTAACCAAATAACACCCTTTAATTATAACAAGGTCTGTAGGGCACACAAAAAGGCCCACTCCAGGAGCTATTGAAATGGATAGTGCTATATTGTGCAAGGATTGGTTTGAAGTTAATCCAACAATTTTTTACAGTTATGACCCAAAAAAAAACCCTCTTTCGATGACTTTGACTCTAACCATGGTCTGATTTTTTTTTCCAAATAGCTGGTTATCCAGAAGTCATTGCCACACAAATCTGATCAGTAATGCAACAGAATACCGATCCCCTCTCTACATGGGTTGTGTGACTTGTATAGCACAATTTATACACCATGGCAGTAAAGGGTTTGGGGATGGCACCTGAGGACTCTCTGCTCAAGTTTTGCCTGCTGCCTTTTTTAGGCCGTCTGGCGGTTGTCCTTCCCCATGCCGCTCCTTCCAATATTGGCGTAATGGTTATTGATGAAGGTCTGCTTGAGGTCGGCCCTGAAGAGGGAATTTTGTCAAATGAAATGCATTTGTCTCACTTTGCCTCGCTCTCTCCCTGTTGTGTCTGTTGATTTTTGTCTACCTTTTTTGGGAGGACCTGTCTCTGTGTCATCTTCCCTTTCCTGTTTTTCATCCAATTCTGACTTTCTCTGTTGCACCCGACCCTGGTTTGTCCTCTCTCTCTCTTTCTCCCTCATCTTCCTCTTCCTTTCTTCTCTTTATTATCTCTCTGTCCTTGCCCTCTACCTCTTTCCCCTGTTCCCACCATCTCTCAATCGCTCTCCTCCTCGCCTACTCTGTTCCCCTGCTTTCACCCTCGGCTTCTCCCTCCCTCCTGTTCTCCCTCCCTCCTGTTCTCCCTCTCTCTCTGCTTCTCCCTCCTGTTTTCTGTCTCTCCAACTCCCCTCCTCCTCTCCTCCTCCTCGCAGGCCCAAATTGGAGGTGTCGCGCGTGTCCAAGTCTAGTCTGCTGCGCCTCTTCCAGGAGCTGTGCGTGCGCTCGAACCGCTCCGACCTGCTGGCGCTGCCCTCCTACGCCCAGGCCAAGATGGCAGCCGAGCCCTTCCAGAGGGCCAAGAGCTGCTTCTTCCAGGCCCTCAGCCAGCACGGCTACGGGGCCTGGATCGGCAAGCCCCTGGAGGAGAAGAGCTTCGAGGGAGGCAGCGGCGGCAGTAGTAGCGGGAGCAACGGGGCCACCATGGCCGATATGTCCGGTGGCGGCGTTGCCGGTTTTGGCGGTGGAGTTTTCGACGCCAGTGCTGGCGGTGCTTACACAAATGCTAACGCTTTTCCCCAGGCCTACGGCAGCACAGCATACCCCCAGAGTCTGTAAGGAGAGGAGGAGCAGGGTGGGAGGGACGAAGGGATGGATGGAGGGGGGGAGGTAGGTAGGGAGGGAGGGAAGTGGGGAAAGATTACTAAGGGAAAAATGAAGAAAGGAGGAGGATGAAGTCTAATGGGGGGTGTGGAGGACGAGTAGTGAGGTCTTTTGGGGGGTTAAGTGGGGATACCCACTTGTCATCAGCACTCGAGGGAGCGTCATTACATTAACTTCACGGCAAATCAAATAAGTCACAATATTTAAGACGGAGCTTGAGAATGAGCTATTAGTAGTTAGAGCCGTAGGGGGGCCTTTGTAGAAGATTGCATTCTATTCTTTTTTTTAAATGCTAGTTGTCTAATAATCAATATCTTAAATACATATATAGCAACAATCAAATGGTTGATAACCTCCATAGCAAAGGCAGGGTGAGGTGTGGAAATGCCCTGTAGTTGTTATTAAGTTTAAAAAAAAAAAAAAAAAAGACCTGAGTGCTTCACGGGTAAGAACTATTTTTTGTGTTGAATTCCATCCTCCTAGGTTCCAGAGTTTCATCCATAGGTACCTGTGTTCCAGCCCTAGGGTCCTGAGTTTCCGCCCTAGGGTCCTGAGTTCCATCCATTGGTTCCTCAGTGGCAGCCCTAGGGTCCTGAGTTCCATCCATTGGTTCCTGAGTTCCAACTATAGGTTCCTCAGTTCTCTCACCTACAGCTGTGTCTCGCCGTCGGCTGCTCCTGCTGTCGGACCCTCGGCGCTGTTGTTTTACGCCTTTCTTTTGTTGACTCTCATTTAAAAGAAACATTAGGTGAAGAACAACAAATGTATACATATAATATGTACAGATGCATGCACGCACAGGTGTGTATATATATACCCTCGGCACTGACTGTGTGTGGATATATATATTTGGATTTGTGTGTTTATGTATATGTATGTATCGTATGTATATATTTTCTAGAGAAATTTACTTGTTTTATATTGTTCGACTTTTTTAAGTACTTGGCAATTAAGAGTGTTTTTTTTTCCTTTTTTTAAGATACTTAAAATTAGTAGCCTGCTGTTATACCGATACATGCGAGTGTGTATACACAAGCCTTTGTACACTCAAGCCTTTGTGCCCCCTTCCCATACAAAACACATGCACACACACACACACACACACACACTCGACTCAACTTGCGTACAGCACATCAGCAGAGGGCAATACTGGAGTGAGATGGAATCCTGTCTTGACCGCCCCTAATCAGGTCTAATGGCTGTTGCATTGCAAGAGCAACACTTTATCTCTATACCACCTACGCACTCAGCAGACACACGCGCACACACATAATATACACACACACACACAAATGCACACACATATACGCACATACACACACATATACGCACACAGACATACACACACACACACACACACACACATACACACACACACACAATCTCCGCAGAGAACTGAGCACATCTTCAAAGCGTAGGTCTCCAGCACCCTTTCATTCACACTGACATGAAGACATCTTCAAAGCTCCTTCTAGGCCCCGTTTTTTCCCCCCCTCTCCTCACTTACACGAGTGCGTTCAGAAGATCGGGGTTTCACCTCTACAAGAAATATATAAATAATCACACCAGCAAATTTCAGAGTTTCCAATCCCATGTTGAGGGACTTGGTCTACATTCAGCAGTAGCAGCGTAGCATGTGTGTGGGATGTGCGCGTGAGAAAGATCGTTTTAGCCCAGCAGTTACCCAGTAAGAATGCCGCTTTCATTTTAAACGGATTGATACTCAAAAGTTTCCCTGTACTGTACTGAGTTTTTCGGTTCCATCTCAGCTGCAATGGTCCCAAATTGTGAAGGCAGGGTCGTTTGTTTTCTTTTCCTGCAATAAACAGAAAAATAATCAGATCACGCGATTGCTTTCCTGTCATGCTTTTCACCATTGTGTTAGTTGTGTTGCTAAAATTGAGGTATATTGTGGAGTTGGTGCATTATGTCGACTGTACGTCCCTGTAAGGACCGCCTTTGCCTGATCTGACAAAGGGATATTTGTACACTTTGAGCAAACTTTCTAGTTGGGATGTAATACAAATATTTAAATAATTAAAATAGATATCCACAAAAAGAAATTAAGGTCAGGCAAGTGGAGAGATGAAACTGCCCAACTTATTTTACAACCTTAAGCACCTTATTTTAACAAATGTGTATGGAGGTGAAGGTGTATGGCCTTAAGCTTAAAGGTACACTGTGCAAGATTTTCAGTTGTTTATTTCCAGGATTCATGCTACCCATTCACGAATGTTACCTTTTTCATGAATACTTACCACCACCATCAAATTCTAAGTATTCATTATCTGGGGGATCTTCTCCATGGCCCGTCATTTTGAATTTCCAGAAATAGCCATTTTTAGCAGCAAAAATGACTGTAAACCTTCATGAAAATATCACATTTGGCAATAGGCAACCCAGTTTCAATAAGCAGCATAGTTGCAGTACCTTGTTTGACCATTTCCTGCACAGTGTACCTTCAAATGCTCCAAAACTTTTTAAGGGATTCGTCAACTTGCAGCAGTGCAAAAAGACCTTTTTGAGTTAATTTTCTTCTTCTTTCATCAGCTATTACTGCAGTAGGTAATGCAGGAGCCTCTGACCTGGCACTCGAGAAATGATTCCACCCTCATCCTAATGGGAGACCAGAATGGGTTAAAAAAAACAAAAACAAAACACTACTGAACTGTTTCTTTAACTGGGAGCAATGTCATGATCTTCAAGTGCCTGTAGGAGGCGCCTGGTACACATGAAGATTAGGAGAAGGGTCTCATTTGCAATGGCAAGCCTATCCTGGTCCTGAACATCCCATAATACTACCATTTCCAGCCAAGTGTCTTGGCGGAAGTACGTAGGATGGCGCGCAAGACTATGGCAAGCCCACCCTTCATCACAAATGTAACTATGCACAGACCTGGGGCCACTCCTGACATATGCATCATTCACAAGACTGCATGCAACTGGCAAGTGTGTAAATTACATGAGGGAGGGAGGTGTAAAACATTAAAAAAAAATAACAGCTGAGAAAGGTCAGTGTGTTATGTTTTAGAATTTTGATGGTCTGTCTGGGTTAAGTGTGGAGGGAGTACAATTGGTGGCAGGGGCGCTGCCAGATATTTTGGGCCCCATTAAAAAAAAAAAAAAAAGAATTTTGGGCCCCCTTAAGGTCCCTTGTCAGTGCTTAGGCCCTTAAAATCTGTAACACCTTTCCACCCCTCGCAGCACCCATTACTGGTGGTCTACAGGTCTACAAGTCATACTTTTAGTTCCACTTGTGTCACCAGGCCAGACAGCAGATTGGGGCCAGAGCAGAGTAGTACGATAATGATATATTAAGATAGAGTATCCCCATAATGCACGCTGTACCTCCTGTGGCTTTGAGTATCATGAAAAGCGCTATATAAAATGCATGTATTATTATTATTATTATTATTATTAATAAGTTAACTACCCTAGTAGGCCTACTACGCTTCTATGACAGCACGGGGCCTTTAGTAATGCACTATGACTTGGTCATTGCCATCCTGGCAACAGCAAATTTATAACTGTCTTAAAAAGATACATCAACACAATGGCAGACATTGGGGCTCCTAACAGACCTCAGACCGTCATCGCCTCTGTACACATATTTACCTGTTACTTGTGGCCTCATGAATCGATGTCGCCCCACCTCTGTGGAGAAACATTTCCTCGCTGTCAATCTAGGTAGAGTAACCACATCGAAAAAAAACATTTAACATTTCAATTACAGCTGAGGGAATGACCTTTGAATTGTAGCTAATTGAACTAGCCCCACCCACCAAAAATTATATTTGCCTGGGAGAGGGTCTAGCCTCGGACAATGCCCCAGGCCCTGAAACTGGCTGGCCAATCACAACGCAGCAGATTTGTTTTGTTTTGATTCTTTGTATGCTATGTGGACAGGGTTTTGAGGGAATGACTACAAAGTATTGGCCAATAGGCACAGGCCCAGTTTGAAAAACAATGGGTTGTTCCCATGAAAAATCTTCTGATGTGTCATTGATCAGGGCCAGACTAAATACTCACATAAATCTCACATTTAGTCTGGCTTGTCAGGCTATTTGAATTGTGCTTTTTCAAGGTAGTGACATAATAGTATCTATTACGTTGAGCTTTACATCACCGGGCCTCACGTAACGGGACAGGTCGGGAGGGACCAGTTTGACCAGGACCCCTCTAGGTCATGAGAGAACGGCAGCCTTCACCTATTCACACCTCACCTCTGACCTCAGACGCATGCCCTGTGCAATCAGATACCACAGGAAGCACCTGCCCCCGTTCTAAATTCATACAGTGCCACACCACTCACGTATAGGGCAGAGGATGTCACTTGTGGATTCTTTCTCACCCACAAATTGTTGATGGGTCCCCGGGGAGAAAATAATTTTGGGGGTTAAAAAAAGTGTAACTGAATACGTCTGACTGGTTAGACACTAGAGACGGATGCAAATCCTAAATAAGATTGTTCGGTTTTTGTATTTATTTATTTATTTATTTTTGAGAGAGAGAGATATATATACTGACTCACTGAGTTTAGATCCCTTGACTTACTTTGACCAGCCTGCTTTGGATTGTGTCTTGTTTGTAGCCTCTGTCCAGGCAAACCACTCATTCACTAAATAGCGTTTTCAATTGCTTGAAAATGTGATCCTCACATGGGGCACTAAATAGGCCAGTCATTGTCAAGATTAAAGCCTTGATCAGAAAGATTCAGTTCATAAGAATCACACAAGACATGCAATTCAAAAATAGCAGAGCAAACTACTGTCCATTTAAAACAGGAGAAACTCGTTTATAATAAACACAATTTCCATGATCAACAATCAATGGAAAAGCTAGACAGGTGTAGCAAAAAACAAGAGTCTGGATTTGGGAACTGACTTGTTTATGATGTGCTGGGAAGGGTGGTTAGAAGGAGGGGATGAATGTAATGATCTATGCACGTATTTATGCTTCAAGCAATGGAATGTATATCCATTTATATTTTTATAGTGAGACCAAAGACCAATTTCATGCGTGCATGACAATAGTCTATTGTATTCTATCCTCTGGGGCAAGGTGTAGTGTGTTGTGACTTGAGTGATGTGCAGGTGTGCTCCTATCCATAATCTGGCCCCGGTGCCCCTTCGGCTGTTCCCCAGATGAGCCAGTTTGTGCCATACTGGTCACAATTACACTGCTGGAATGCTCTATCTCTGTGTGTGGGTGTTAGACCAAGAGAGAAGCTCCATAGGCTATGGTGCAATTGCAGAGAGTAGCCTATTGCTCCATGGGCCCCTAGGCTGGAAAAAACGTCAGTAATCAATATTCCCAGATTAAAGTGAATGAGGAGATGGAAGAGAACAGAGGAGGGGCTGAGGGCAGTTGAGAGATGGATGGATGCATCTTAGGTTTGGAGAAGGAGTTGGGTGCTTGGAGCGTGACAGCCTTTGCAGATAGGGAAGGAGATCAGCACAGCAGGGAGGTAGGAGGACAAACAACCTTGGGCAATAATAGATACTGTATATCACACATTTAAACATTTCAAACACACCTGTAAAAAAATGATAGACCTATGTACTTTTCTGCCACGTTTACTAATGAATTTTCATTAATTGGTTTCTATTTGGGGCGAGAAGAACTTACCGGTAGTTACTTACCTGAGGAAAATAGTTAAAAAATAAAGTTCACCTGGGTGAAAAGTGGGTGGCACAGATCTATCTGTTCATATGGCCCATGGTTTATTTCACTCAACTTTAGTTATTTATTTCATTCAATTATTTATTTAGTTTTATACTTTTCCTGCCAACCTGACACAGCCCCTCCGAGGGAAAATGTGAAATAAACAACCAACCAACAGAACAAAGGCATCAGGCCCTGATGACTGTGTGGGCCCACCGGGAAAATGTTCTGTATACCAGATTACCAGTCCAGCCTTGTGTGAGAGAATGAGAGAAAGAGAGAAGGGAAGAGAGTGTGTGATAGAAGGGTAGAGAGAGAGAGAAGGGGTGGGGGGGAAACAGGTCCGGGTGTTCCCCCTCTGCAGCCTCCCACACACCAACTGTCTCTGAGAAGAAGTGTCATCTAGTCTCCAATGCATGTAACACGCTCAAACACCTAGGACAAGCCTAAATCGCATAAATATGGAAATCGTCGTTGTTGCCGCCCCACCACCTGCTCCAGGATGATAATTTTTTTATATAGTCAATGCCGTTTATTTAAAACCTATCACACGTTTCCACACTTTAATCACATAATAGGTGCATGCTTGTGATGATTTCAATAATGCGTTTCAGTGCGTGTCCAAATCCAATTTGAGCAGCTTAATGGAGTGGTGTGTGTGTGGGGGTATTCGCGAACATGCATGTGCACACAGGGGGTGCATTCCAATATGCAACCTAGCATCCTCCACTTGTGCTTGTGGTTTCGTACCAGGAAGTAGGCTAATACATCCTGATGACATCACTGACAACAGCATAATATTTCAATATCTCGCAAAAGCTCAATTCTAAAGTCATTTTTTCATTTGCAAACTGGATGGTGAATGAAGAATAGTCCCCCATAAATTGTTGTGGCTAAGGTAGTGGGTAAACTTAATTGTTTTCTCCACGGAGGCGGGGCATCAGCAAAACGTGAGGCCACAAGCCAAAGTGGAGGACGCAAGGTCGCATATTGGAACTCACACACTCACACTTGTCAGACTTTGGTGGTTTGGTCCTGGAAATAGCTCCTTGAAAAGACGAGCGGATGGACAAAAGGGCAGCAATGGGGAATTCGTGCCATGGTGACGCACAGCACACCACCACCACAAAAATGAATGGAGCATCCATCAAGGTAAGGTCAGAACAGAAGACAGCGGAGATAAAATTAGGATTGGCAAAGAACAAAAGAGGGAAAAAAACGATCTCGATAAAGGAAATGGGGAGCAGGATCGTTAAACTGTTGTCCTCAACACCCGGAATGTTCCTTCCGCCATGACCTCTGAACTTTGACCTCATGCTGTTGGTGACTGAGAGCACCTGCTGGTCTCATGCAGGGGGAACACCAACTATGGCCTGGGGAACAGACAGGGGGGGACAAATGGGGCAGTTGTCCCGGGCCCAGGGATAGAGTGGTCCCAGAATTGGGTTCTCATGACATTATATATATTTGGTGGGGGGCCCTTTCGGATGTCTTTGTCTTGGGCCCTGCCAAAGCTTGTCAGCGGCCCTGACTATGGCAGTATGTAATTTCCAGTGTCTCCGTGTCATGCGTCATTCGTTTGCTATAGTGAGAAAATTCATAGAAAAACCTTTTAAATCATTTTTGAAGGTGCACTGCGGTGTGTAAAAATAAGGTTTCCCCTTTTAAAATTTGCAAGGACAGGGTGGTAGCAAATTGATGCAAATGGCTGTTGAGTTCTTTATGTCATGAGCAGCAAACAAGAAACATGGAACTGTGTATGTCTTTGATAAGGTGACATAGTTCAAATAGGCCATAAATACTATATGTCAAACCTAATTGATTTTACACCAATTCTACACTTCCACCATCCAAAGTGTTCTACAGTATGGAGGTGTAGTCTGGTTCTGCAGCCTCTCAGTCCAATTGAAAAACAAAACACTCAGACTGCTAAACATTTGCTCCAAACTGGTAGGCCACACCCTGGAGGGACATTTCTTGGAAAGTTGCAAGGAACATATTCTCAGAATCAGGGCCGGTTATAAGCATAGGCCGGCTAGGCGGTCGCCTAGAGCGCAATGTGAAGAAAGAGCGCCGAAATGGCGCTCTCCGATGCGTAATTTTGCGATGTGGAGGTTTTTTTTATGAATTCGCAATCAACAAAGCGTGGCGAAAGCGCTCCTCACGGCAAAGCGCCCCTCAGCCAATAGTAATATCGCTTTCAACTGTCTCTGGGAAGTCTGTGAACCAATAAACAGACAGTCCTGAGAAAGGGGGCGGGACGAGTGACAGCTTGCGATCTATTTTGAATTTGGAGACTCATTCGAGAGACAGAGGGCAAGCGCGAACAGCAATGCCGCTCTGCTGGGTGGAGAATTATGTTCTCATTAAACCAGTCATTGCAACAGGAGTTGCAGAGGGTGTTTTGGAAGTATGTGATTTAATCAGCAACCGTTTGTGATAATGTAAAGCCTAATAGTTATGAGGCTACTGTTTGGAATTAGAGGGAAAAAGAGCTTTGCTTTTGATCTGAGAAATCGCTAGTTAGCATGCTAACATTAGCCAAGTATGCCAAACAATGAAATCCAGTAAAGTAGCTGTTAGTAGCCTGCTCACTAACACCCACCTGACATCATAATACTTGCTTAGGTTGACAAGCAATGTAAAGTAAGACTGGTGCCATGTTTAAAACAAGTTTAGCTGGCATATCTCCTTCCATCCACTTGAATGAATTACCTGCTTGTTGTAAGCTTAAAAAAAAACACTGTTTCCAGACCAGAATGACATAGGCCTACATTAATCATGTAACAGAACCACGCACAGCATGTTTTCATGCTGAGTGATGTAGTATTGCAGACAAGTGAGGCTATTTACTATATTTTGTATATTATGAAATTCAAAAGCGTGACAGCTTTTCTCCCTTTCTCTCACCCTGTCCCTCCAGTTCAAACACATAGATAGCCCCCTTCTCATTCTCCTACTCACAAATGCACCACTATTTCCAGTACAGAAATGAAATTGGTTTGGAATCATAGACAGCACAAATGTGTAGCTTATTCAAATTGTTATGCTGCCATGCTTTGTGATGCTGTAGGTAGTGTAGATAGGCTATCAATGCAGACCTCCTTGGTAGGCCTATTGTCTACACATGCATTTGACATGCAAATTTACTGTACCACTCTCCTGGCATTTCAATTCCATTTTATAATTCAAACACATTGATAACCTCCCTCTCATCTGGGGTTGGGGGCAGCACCACCATTACATCCAAGACACCACACAGTGAAGGTACTTTCATGCGACTCAATCTGATGTGTTGGTCGGCTGTCCAAAAGAACCAGAAATTCATTTGATGCAAAACAGTTATTGTTCTTGATGCTATTTAGTTAAGCTTACTACCGGTATTACTCTTGTGTTCTGTAAGGTATAAAAAAAAGGGGGGGGGGGCGCCAGAACTCAAACTCGCCTAGGGCGCCAAATAAGCCAGAACCGGCCCTGCTCAGAATGGCGGACAAGATTGCTCAGGACCCTTTGCATGTGCTACACCAGGAATATGAGCTCCTTCCTTCTGGAAAACGTTTCAGAATGCCCCGCTGTCAAAAAAATACAAACGCTCTTTTCTCCCTCCTTCTATAGCGTTGCTTAATAACAGGGGAGAACAGTAGACAATTTTTTAGTAAATTAATTTTAGTAACCTAATTAGTAACTTATTAACTCTTTTTTAGTAACTTTTAGGAACTAGTTTTTAGTACTTTACTTAGTAACTTAATTAGTAACTTTTTTGATTTTTTTTATTGGACTGTGCTGCCCTAACAGCTTATGGACCTAGATGACTAGACTCTGTAGGCCATGTTGTGTTTTGTGTGTCTTATATGTGCATTTACATGTGGATTTTGGAGAAGTGTCATGCAAGACACATTTCTGTACAAACAGACAATAAAAGTTTATCTTCTTCTTCTTCTTAAAACCAACGTGTTTAAATTAATGTAAAATCTGAAATTAATACAAATACTTGACATTGATAGTGGTAAGTTTGTGATTGGGCAACTCAAATTCTGTTCAGAAAGCCATTTGGGCTGGACCTTAAACCACATAAACCAGCAACTTAATCCGTTGTATCAATTATAATTATGTTTTGAAAAGATGTGACCCAACAAACAGATCAACAAACGTGTGTGCATGCGTGCGTGCGTGTGTCTGCATCCGTGAGAGAGTGAGAGAGAGAGAGAACTTGTGTGTGAATGACAAGCCTTTATGCATTCATCTATGAGCTGCCGTAAACAAATATAGTAGACCTACATTTATTTCCTGGACATCCATTCTCTCTCATACACACGCACACACACACACAGGCACACACACACAGGCACACACACACAGTGCAACCACATCTAACTGCAATACACCATACTCATTTGAATTTTGCACACATGTTCTAGACACACCAGCATGTACAGTACACTCACACACACACACACACACACACACACACACACACACACACACACACACACACACACACACACACACACACACACACACACACACACACACACACGTACAGTTTTGTGCTTCTTCTTATTCCCGTGGGTCAATATGGGCAGTCTATTTTCTGAGTGACCTTCCAGACTAATCCTGCTGCATCAGGATAGGGCAGTGTCCACCCTGGCGGCTTCCTCCGTCCCCAGACTGATTACTAACCCACTCCTTACAAATAATGTCTCACCAGCACACTACATGACATGATTGTTATCAGCACTGGACCTGCACACACACACACACACACACACACATGTGCATGCACGCAAACACATACACACACACACACACACTCACACACACACACACACTCACACACACACACACACACACACACACACACACACACACACACACACACACACACACACACACACACACACACACACACACACACAGGTGTACACTGTAAAACATTGCAGCCAGTTGAACATAAAAAGGTAAATTGCCCTGCTGCCATAAGTTTGTAAGTCAACTCAAGCCTCAAGTTGAGTTAAGTTTCGAGTTGAGTTAACATACAAAGTAAGGCAACAGGGCAACTTACATCTTACTTACTGGCTTGCAATGTTTGACGGTGTATGGGCATGCACGGGTGCGCACGCACACACACACACACACACACACACACACACACACACACACACACACACACACACACACACACACACACACACACTGAGTTGTACTTTACTATCAGGACTGGTGAAAAGGATTCGCACACAAGAGCTGAATGCAAAATCAAAACTGTTTTAAACAAAGCCGAAAAAAGCCTTTTAAGAGCCCTGTGAAACTGATGACGTATTTGAAACTGGGAATACTGATGATCGGCTAGATGTGAAACGTTTGTTCCTTGTCTGTCGTTTTTTTTTCGGCTTCATTTAATACAGTTTTGATTTTGCAGTCAGCTCTTGTGTGCAAATCCTGTCTTCCTTTTCACCATACTATTTTTGGAATTGCGCACCAAGCGAAACGCTCAGAAAAAGACATTGGCGCGGACGCCACTGCTTATTAGGACTGCCATACACATGTACACACACACACAAATGCACACATCTTGTTATGACTACCTGTGAGTTATGAATACCTAAGTAATCCTTCATGTTACATAACATCGTCTGTGCAGGGCTGTAGAACCGAAAAAGTTACCTCAACACAAGCACACATACACATGCACACATTAGGAATGCACAGCTATAAATACATACCTACTATATTATACAGATCTGTGTCTGATCCCAAAGAGTTACCTACCCAACATCAAACACACTTACACTAGAGTCTAGACACTCACACAACAGAATGCAAAGTATGCAACCCTGACTAATATTTCACCAAATATGTCTATCCAATCCAAAAGAGATGCCTCCCCAATAACACACACATAGAGAGAGGGAGAGAGAGAGAGAGAGAGAGAGAGAGAGAGAGAGAGAGAGAGAGAGAGAGAGAGAGAGAGAGAGTGCTGTTATGCATGCCCAAATAACATTTTATCCAACATATCTGCAAGTGACCTCTAAAAGTTGCCTCCCAAACACAAACATACACACACATGCACACACACACACACACAGACACAGACACACACACGCACACATACACACACACACACACACACACACACACACACACACACACACACAGCAAGAGATGACCTACGCCTACGGGATTACAGATTTTGCTGGCGAGGCCAAGCGGTACCAGGCCCCGTGCTACTCCAGCACCCTGCACTGCACAACTACCCAGCAGTCAACAAGATAAGAGACGGCTTAAAGACGACACACGACTGACTCCCCTCCAAACACACAGGGGAAACTAGGCTACGCTCCAACTGCCTGAGGAATGAAAAGCAGCAGAAAAGAAAAAAAAAGAAAATACTATATGTGTGCGAAAGAGAAAGTCTGCCATGGGTTTTCCCTATTTAAACTACCACCCACACACCACATGTCTAGCCCAGCCAAGCGTCATGTTTATCATTCATAACCATAAGAACAAACATTTAAAACTACATGAACCAACCAACATTATATAGTTATGGTTTTGTTTAGAGAACTCTGGAGTTATAGTGACCGTGCAGCTCTCTCTTGTACATTTGTAGTGATTTATTGGGTGTGGATTTCTAATGGAAGAACAGAAACAACAATCTATAGTCAATAATAACCAACAAGCTCCATGGAACAGGTGTTTGGATAGGCTACATCCAAACATTCACTTCAGAGCATTTCTGTTCCAGCTGCAGCTCTAAACTGTTTGTGGAACAAGCCAACAGCATCCTTCAACTTTAACTGGTGATAATTAACTGACTTTTTTATTAAGCCTTGTGCCAACCAAGGTCGCAAGGACAATAGCAGTAATGGCACGGGGCATGAGAAAGGATGGGCTACTGCACAGGCCTACCGGGCCTAGGCCTAGGGGCCCAAGAGCCAAGGGGGCCCTGAAACTCAAGCATCCATATTTCTCATTTTGTGTTAAAGGATAACAGTCAATTTCAACATGCAGTTGTAATGCTCACACTACCCTGGACTTGTCAGTACCTGAGTTTTTTTTTTTTCTTCAGCCTTTTCCGAGATCCTGGTCATTGTAATGGGGGCAGCGGTTTGTTTACATTAAAAAAAAAAAAAACATTTTTATTTATTCCCAAAAACATCCAAAAGGTTATGCAACATCAGCAGACAACTAGCAAACCGTGGTATCTTTTGGGAGAATATTTGGAGTAAGCCTGTGTTCATTTAAAAAAAAAAAAATGTAAACAAACGCTGCCCCCATTAGAATAGCTCAAATCTTGGAAAGGGCTGAGCCGAAAATTATACTTCTAACCGCTGTATTTTCAAAATTTATCAGGGGACAAACCCCCACATCCCCAACAACGTATAGGGTCTCAAAAACATCTGACCTAAACCTCTGAATCTTTTTGGAAACTAGCAACACTCATGGAGGGGGGCAGGACCCTAAATGAAAACTTTTTTTCACGACCAGCCAAAATTTCAAGAACATGTAAATCTTACTAGCCAAACACACACTCTGTAATGGGTAAAAGTGGCTAGTAGTAAGTTGTTTTCTTCTACCAGCCAAACTGAAATTTCACCAGCATTTGGCTGGTGTTGATTTAGAGCGCGATGTCAAACTCAGGCCCGGGGGGGCAAATTTGGCCTGAGGAGTCCTTTCATTCAGCCCACAAGATCATTTTAAATATGTATTGCAGTTGGCCCACATACACACCATTAATGTATAGCATAACAAGACGCTAAG